>NC_092437.1:11774167-12074167 GCF_036169615.1 Heliangelus exortis | reverse complement strand
GTTTCTCCAGGAGAAACCGCTGTGCTGTGTTCCCTTCTGGGGGTCCATGATGTGGCTTTTCCACTGTGCCTTACTTCCATGTGGGCCTGCAAACCAAACCTTACAGCATGATCCCGATGACCTCAGGGCTGCCTGTGCCTTCCCAGGGATCTTCTGAGGTTTTCCCAGTGGAAACCTGTCCCAACCCAGGGCTGGGCTTGGCTCCTGCCCTGCTGGTGGCATAAGCTGGTGTGGGGAAAGCAGCTTGGGCTCAGCCGAGGGTGAGTCTTTCCCAAGCTCTGTGGGATCCCATGGACCTTGTCATCTTCTCTGTGTGGCAGCAGCTCTGTAGGAAGCAGGTTGGTGCTGGAAAAAAGTGGCTGATCTCAGCAGAGTGAGAGCGTTGGCTCCATACAACCCTGTCATTGGCCAAACATCCCTTGTGTGACGGAGCCCCAACTCTGGATGGTTGTAGATATATTGGGCTGTTAGTCCTTGCTCAGGGAACAAAGATCTTGCCAACCTTCACACCTCCATCTTCTCTCCCACAAGGAGGTTGTGTCCTGTAGTCATCCCCCCAGCTTGGGACAAAGCTGTTTTCTTTAAGTGACCTTGGGCAATGGGAAATTACTCCATCTCTCACCAATGGGTCAATGTCTCCTTTGTCTTGTGTAACAGGTTCCTTGAGCCTTTCTGCAGGATTACTAGAGCTGGCAGAAACCCGAGCTGTGCTGGAAACAAGTGCTGGGAATTCCCCTGGAGCAGGGGGCACTCTGCAGCCAAACACCCCGGGTTCCTGAACAGGGTAGGCTCGGGCTGTCCCTGATTTTGTAACTAGGCAGGGCAAGGAGCAGCAAAAGCTCAGGCATCACCCCTAGATGCTCCACACAGCCCCTGAGCCCCTGGAACCCCTGCTTTTTCCACAGGGCATGGTGGCCATCTCAGACTTCCCTTCTCATCTCTCTATGTACCCCATTAACTGGGCTTCACTTACTGTCTACCTGTTAATTATTGTCCAGTTTCCCTAAGAATTCTGTGGCTGCATTTAGCTCTTTGTAAAGTCATTTATTAAATAACTGGGAGAGTATTTAGCCAACCCAAACAGACTTTCTGGGCCACGTACCAACAATTTAGCACTTCTAAAGAGAAATACCAGTGATGGATTAATTTTTAAGCAATCCTAAGGTGTTTGGTTGCTGCCAGGGCTGGCGAGGACAGTTCTGTGCTTTCAGCTGGTGCCAGGATCTGGCTGAGGGGCTGCACCTTCAAGAGAGGAGAAAACACCAAGGAGTAAGGCATGGATTCAGCTGCAGAGAAGCCAGGGTGGAAGAAATCCAACTGAAAGATTTTTGATAGTGCTTTATCCACAGGGTAAAAGTCTAAAATCTGCTTCTATTGTAACCTCCCGCAGAACATCCCATCCCATCCCATCCCATCCCATCCCAGGGCATTGCTGTGCACAGGGACCACCTGCAGTCCCTGCATTGTGCTCTGCCACGTCTGCAGCTCCCATTGCTCCAGGTTTGGAGCAGAACTGTCCCCGTTCCACACTGCTCATGCTCTCCTCCATGAAAGGCACTTTGCGAGCCTCCTCTAGGGCAGCGAGCACTAAAGATGCTGATGCTGCAGTTTCCCAGCCATGCTGGGGGTGCCATCAGCCTCCTGTCCCCCATGGCCATGCCCCACCCTTGGCAGGGTGCACAAAGCACCCGAGGGACAGTATGTACCCCATAAAGCAGCCCTTGACCCTTAGCGGGCAGTGCAATGCTTTCAGGCTGATGCCGAGCCTGCTCCATCCACCCCAGCTCATGGCTGCGGATGCTCCTCTCCTCCCCAGCAGAAGGGGTGCTGGCAGCCCAGGGCACCCTCATTAGCGCTGGGCTCTGGTGCCATCTAGTGAAAAGCCATTAAAAGAGGTTCTGCAGGACCGAGCAGACACAGCCCTGCTCCCAGGTACCATCCCACAGCCTGTCCTGGGGGTGCTATCCCGAAAACCCCATCTCAGCTCCTGCTGCTCCTCCCTGTGCCCCGCACACCTCCCCACCGCTGCTCTGCCATCCCCAAGGCTGCCAGCCCAGCTCCACTGCCTGCAGCCTCCCTTAGGATTTGCCAAAATGACATTGGGCCAACTGAGGCTTATCCATGCCCTCGGGCCATGCCGTTATCCTCCCTGATAGAGCTTGTTGTTAAATCCCAAACTCACTTAATTGCTTCCTTCTACCACCCCCTCATTTTTATTTTTTTTTTTCCCCTGCAGCTACTCTGCATTCTTTCGGGAGCTACACACAAAGCTGTATATTTTGGGGGGAGCTGCAGAGAAGTTCCAGCCCCCAGTTTTGAGGTTGCAGCACCCTGCTGTGGTTTGCTGGTCCCTGCACTCTGCAGCAACAGTACCTGGGCTAGGATGTGGTTTATGACCATCAGCACCTTCCAACCCGCACCCTCCCACCCCCCCAGGATGTCTGCTGGGCTGTGAGGTAGGTGATAGAGGGGCTGTGGGGCTGATGGGTGGGATGTGGGGCTGCCAGCTGGGATTCCTTGGCATCCCTCCCCATGCAGCCAGCCAGGATGCTCGGCAGCTCTCCTGCCCGGAGCAGATGAGTCTGAGCACCAGGACCATGTTGCCCATGGGTCTAGTTCACCCTGCACCACAGACTTGGCATTTTTACACCCCCATAAAACAGGCACTGAGCTCCCTGTGCTCTAACAAGCACAGGCTCCAAAGTAAACATTGGTGACAGTGACACACAGCCCCTGCTGGCTCCCTCCAGCTGAGGCCGAGTCTGCAGTGTCCTGGGGTGCCCACAGAGCAAGGATTTTCCTGAAGGATTTTTGGAGCCTGAGGCCACGGGGCCTTTGCAAAAGCCAGAGGCCCCTGTTCTGATGCAGAGAATCCTCTGTGGCCCTGCAGCCCAGCAAGAAGGCTGTGTCATACAAATTATCAGAGTGTTTATTATCAGAATAGAAATTTCCATTTATAAAAGAAGTGTTTAAAAATAGCACTACCCTGCTCTCAAAAGGAAATATATATATATACACACACACACATAGATATTTATATAAAGAATTATTGCCATTTTTCTATGTGATATAAAAAAGAAAAACAAAACAAAAAAAAATCAAACAAAAATAACAAGATAATGACCAATTCCCATACAATTCTATCAGAATGTGGGCAAGGGGCTCTGCTGATTCCTGCCACCTGCTTTCCCACGGGTGCACCCTCGGGCACCATGCAGAGCTGAGCAGCACAAATGCCTGTTCCCTGCCCATGGTGTCTGCTCTCCCTGCCCCACCACTGGGCAGCAGATGCTGAGCCAGCAGAAGCTCTCAGGTTGTGAGCACTGTAGGTTTTTTCCTCTTGCAAAGCAGCTTGCTGGGGGGGGGGCGGGGGTTGTGCTGAGGCTGGTTCATCCCAGCCACTTCAGTAAAAAGCCAGGTGTCACCTCTCCTTGGCCACACAGATGTCCCACCTCATCCCAGACCTGCCAGCTCAGAGAAATGAGGCAACAGTGATGGCTGAACCCCTTAGCTTCACAGCAGGGGGATTTGCTCAAGTTCTTTTTTGTGGTTTGGTTTGGGTTTTTGTAGGATTCTGGGGTTTTAAAATACACTCCATGTCCCCCTGGGGATTTTGTGATACAAGAACAAACACTGATGCTTTAGAATAACCTAGCAATAAGAATGCCATGTAGCTACTGTCCATCCCTGTGCCCCATCTGAGTGCTGCAGCCTTTTGCAAGGATCACTTCTGGTTGGCAATCTGCTGTTCCAAGTCTTCAAGTCGGGCTGTCATCTGAGCAAGTGAACATGTTAAGGAAAAGCATGAGCTGGAAGGACAGGTGCTTCTTCCCCTTGCAGGAACCCAGAATCTTCCCCAGTCCCATTTCCTCATCCCCTGTCCCTGTGTATGGTCTGCCCCAGGGCAGCTCTGTACCCAGACAGCCCAGGCATCACCCCAAAGGATATTTTTCTCAGTCAGGCTCTGCAGGATGGCCACGGTGTTCGTCTGGAACTGCACCAGCGCCCCACACTCACATGGGCTGCGGATCTCTGTCTTCCCTTTGCCTTCCTCTGTGACCACAAGTTTGGGTGCAGTCAGAGCCACGGCCCCAGGGTGCCCTGCTCTCCCCTGCTCCCACACAACGTGAGTCCCTTGTTCCTGCAGACACCTGCTAGGGCTGGACCCAAGCTTCAGGGCTTTCCCATTTTCCCCTCTTTTTCCAGTCTTGCTCCTTTTTGCAATGTTGCACCCCTGCAAGCCCAGTGAGCTCTCTGCCATGTATCCCACCAGGCATCCCCACAGAGCTGCTGTGCACAGGGTCCCAGTATGCTGGGGAAAACCAGTACTGAGCTTTAATTTGCCTCTAAGCCCGAGTGGCACATGATGGAGGGGAGCTGACCCCACATCTGCAGCCCCAAGGGAGTCTCTGGGGGTCCAAGAGCACCAGAGGGGAACCCTAGCTAGCCCCAGGGCAGGAAGAACCCCATAGGAACCCAGTGCAGTCCTCCTTCACATGGCACCAGCAGAAGTGCAAGTCTGGATGAGATGGGATACCCTTGGAGCTTGGGCAGCATCCCCCAGGGCAGGGTGAGACCCCAGACTCTGCCTGTGCACCACAGTAGCTGCTCACACACCATCCCTTTTACATTAACCCCCCTGCAGCTCCACTTCCTCCTCTGCCAAAATTCCTACCTCTAGACCCCCAGCAGCCTAACGAGATCCAGAGTCACCCTTGGCTCACATCAGCCCAGCCTGGTCCTGGGGCATGAGACACAGGGACACAGGGTGACAGACACACAGAGCATCCCTGTGGGGTGAGGTCTCCCTCCAGCTCAGGGCTGAGCACAATCAGAGCTGGGGGCACCCACCTGGGCAGATATTCAGCTTGAAGTTCTCCACAAGGTGGGTCATGGTGGTGAAGTCTGCTGAGTAGGAGAAGTGCTGCTCCACCGGCTCAGAGGCGATGGCTCTCAGCTCCTCTTCCACAGCTTTGCCCACACCCACAGCGAACATGATGATCCCTGCATGGCAAGGACAGACCCTGAGCACTGTGACAGCCACCTGGCCCCAAACAGCCCTGAGTCCATGGGAAGCAAATCTGAGGAGGCAGGATTTCCCCCAGGCTTCCCAAATACACAGCAGGGATTTGGGAGGGAGAGCAGGAGCACGGCACCATGGCCACAGTGCAGGATGCTGCAAAGGGACACTGCTCAGAGCACCCGTGACCACAGCAGAGGTACTGTGAACCCAGATGATGCTGCAGCCTCCCCCAGAGAAAGCCACCCCAAGGAACCCTCGCAAGATTTGCAATTTGGGTTTTCCCCAGCCCCTCACACCTGACTCCTTTGCTCTCCTGGCCCATTCAGAGATGTCATCCTGGGAGCGTCCATCTGTGAAGACGAGCCCGATCCTGGGCACGTTGTGGGAGAGAGGCCTGGCACCTTCCAGCTCAGAGAAACTGTGCTCCACCATGTGCTTGAGGGCAAGGCCTGTCATGGTGCCTTTCTCCATGTACTCCACCTCCATCACTGCTTTCTTGATCTCATCTGCACTGTGGTATTTGTTGAGGGGGAACTCGGTGCGGACGCGGCTGGAGTACTGCACCAGCCCCACCCGTGTGCCGTGGGGGGACACCTCCAGCAGGTCCACGATGCGGTTCACAAACTGCTTCACCAGCTCAAAGTTTTGGGGCCGGACACTCTTGGAGCCATCGATCACCATCACCAGGTCAACGTGCCCAGCCCCACAGCCTGTAAGCACAGGGGGAAGGTGAGAAAGGAGCAGCCAGGCCATGGGCATGGCCAAGGTGAAGATGACAAGGGCTGGGGCACCACGTGGATCCTCTGGACCTGCAGCCAGGGTGATGCTGGGGGGCGGGGCAAAGCTTGCCTGGGGGTCTCAGCTCAAAACCTCCACTGCCACCTCAATGTCTCTCTTTTCCTCAACCTCTCCTCAAAGCTCCTGTTGCATCTTCTGGGCCATGACTGTGAGGATGTGAGCCCACATCTACCCCCAGGCAGCCGGGGGGCTCCCCTAAGGCCAACCAGCTCTCCATCCTCACCCAATCCAGCTCAAAATCCCAGTGAGACCCCCAGCTTAGTTTCAGAACAGAGCCCTGTTGACGGGGCAGCCATGTCATGGTACTCACTGCTGCAGGTCTTGCCATCAGCCTGGAGGTGCTGGCCCTCGGGGCACACGCAGTGGTAGGAACCCTCTCTGCTCACACACTTGAACTCGCAGCCATGATCCACCCCATTGCAGAGGTCGGTGGCTGGAAGGCAAGCCAAGGGCTCAGAGTTATCCCTATCCAGGCAGGGGTGTCCAGGAAGAGCTGTTCACTCCCCTGGGGACTGGGAAGGACAGAAAGGGATGTGTACGTACCCCTGCAGGACCTGCCATCGGGCTGCAGCCTGAAGCCAGGGTGGCAGCGGCAGTAGTGGCCGTGGGGGATGCTCACACACTCGTGCTGGCAGCTGTGGTTGCCAAAGCTGCAGTAATCGGTCACTGGTGAGAGAGGAGAGGGGTGGGCAGGAAGGGAAAGAGAAGAGGTGGAGAGGGAGAGTGAGAAACTGTCCTTTTCACTCTGAGGAAAAGGACTTGGGAGTGCTGGTGAATGAGAAGTTCAACACGAGCTGTCAGTGTACACCTCCAGCCAATAAAGCCAACGGGAGCCTTGGCTGCATCAGGGGAAGCGTGGCCAGCAGGTTGAGGGAAGTGATTCTCCCCTTCTATTCTGCTCTCACGAGACCCCATCTGGAGTACTGCATCCAGTTCTGGAGCCCCTAGTGCAAGAAAGACATGGATGTGCTGGAGTGTGTACAGAGAAGGACCACAAGGATGATCAGAGGGCTGGAGCACCTCTCCTGTGAAGACAGACTGGGAGAGTTGGGGTTATTCAGTCTGGAGAGGAGAAGGCTCTGAGGGGACCTTATTGCAGCCTTCCAGTATCTGAACAGGGTCACAAGAAAGCTGGGGAGGGACATTTTAGGATGTCAGGTAGTGACAGGACTAGGGGGAATGGACTCAAATAGAGGAGGGTAGATTTAGATTGGATGTTAGGAAGAAGTTCTTCACCATGAGGGTGGTGAAGTACTGGAACAGGTAGAAAGAGGTGGTAGAAGCCCCATCCCTGGAGGTTTTTAAGGCCAGGCTGGACAGGGCTCTGAGCAACCTGATCCGGTGGGAGGTGTCCCTGCCCATGGCAGGGGGGTTGGAACTGGATGATCTTAAAGGTCCCTTTCAACACTGAAAATTCTATGACTCTATGAGAGGCAAAGGAAGAAGGGTCAGGGAAGGAGAGGGACACTTACAGGTGCAGGTCCTCTTGTCCTGGTTGAGGTGGTAGCCAGCACGGCAGCGGCACAGGTAGGACCCATGGGTGCTGACACAGTGGTGCTGGCAGCTGTGCCGCCCCTCTGCGCAGGCATCGATGGCTGTGGGGGGACAGGACACCCATCAATCACCCTCCTGGCCCAGCCTCCCCTGGGCTGCCGAGCAGGGGCTGCTCCAGGGCTTCAAAGCAGCTCCCAGCACCAAGAAGGAAAAGTCCTGGGGTGGTGGCCGACCAGTACAGAGAAACATCCAGAGCCAAACCACAGTGCACTGGGGCTGGGACCTGCATCCCCTGCTACCCACTGCCTGGAGATCCACTGAGTGACTGACAGTCACCCACATGAGCTCCGAGTGTCCCACCCCAGAGAGGTGACCAGGATTTAGCACTGCTGGATGCCTGCGGCCACTACAGACCCAGGAGCCTGCAGACCCAGTGAGCAGAGCATGCTGGTGTCACTGGGTCCTCTGCTGTGCTGCTGCTCCATGAGACCTGTAACTACAAGTCCCCTATGAGTGTTAGGATTACAAAAAAGGGTTTTTACAGGAACAGGTCTTTCCGTCCACGTTGAGCCTGTAGCCTGGGTTGCATTCACAGTAGAAGGAGCCAGGGGTGGTGACGCAGCTGTGCTGGCAGCCGTGCTCCTGCTCCAGGCACATGTCCACCCCTGTGAGACAGAAAGGGCATCAGTGCTTCCCACAGGCACGCTGGATGCACGGGGACCCTAGCTCTGGAATGTGCCCTGTCCCCATGGCTGAAGCCCCAGGATGACCTGAACAGCCCTGGCCCTTCCAGCCCCAGCACTCACCCACTGATCCCCAGTGCAGACACAGCATGGGGCAGAATTCTGAAGCCCTCAGCTTTCAGATCTGCCTGGGCACTAAATCAGCGCTGGATATTAATTGATATTAAGCTGTTAATAGCTTGAACTGAGTAAGCAAAAGCTGGAGCCCCACGCTGAAGGATCCAGGTCTGTGTCTGTGCTGCCAGGAGCCTGCAGAGCTGGTGGGGAAGCAGGGATCAGGGCAGGCAAGTGATGGGATGGATGCTGGATGCAATAGCATCAGGACCACACCAAGGTCCTGGGGGCAACAGATGGTCAGCCCTGGACCTCCAGCCTGGCAAGCAGGGCCACACCACAGCACTGATGAAGCCCTGCAGGGATGTGCCCCAGGCTGCCTCGAAGAGACTGGCAGCTGCCTTCTTTTTTCCCTTTCACAGGTGCTGAAGCACATGAGCAAGGTCTTGCCAGCCCACTGCAGTGCCAGGTCTCCAGCAAAGCCTGCCAGCACGGGAGGGGACAGACAGGTCCCAGCCTGAAATCTCCTAAGCTGTGCCAGCCTCATTTGCAAAGCAGCCTCCCAGCTCCCAGATGCTCCAGAGCAGCACCAGGGTTAACTAAAGACAAATGTGGGTGTAGCAAATGCCATGCTCATGTCTACAGAGGAGAAAACCCTTCCAGATGTGTCACCTGTCCCCATCACAGCCAGGGAAACTGGCTTCACATTTCCTGCTTTGTGATTCTCTCACTACTGCTGCTACAATGCCCTGGCATGGAGAAGTGCTGCAGGGCATGGGTGAAGAAAAGCACCTGCTTGAAATGCTTCCAAAGTTTTCCTGATCTCACCCCAGCAGAGGAAAAGCATCCCATCAGAGGAGGTCGCTCCTCTGTCCAAGCTGCTTCTTGGCAGCCACCCCAAACACCCCCATGAAGGTCATCTCCTAGCACAGGAGAAGAGCAGGCACCAGGGCCACCAGCCACCCAGAACCACAGCTCTCACCCACCACAGAGCTTGTCCTGGAACTGCTTCCCAAACTGCTGGATGAGCTCAAAGGACTCCACCAGGAAAACGTGCTCCTCCAGCGGTGGCGAAGCCATGGCCCGCAGCGAGTTCATGTCAGCCCGTTGGATGCCCACAGCGTAGATCTCAATGCCAGCATTCCGGGCCTGGGCGGCCACCTCGGTGACGTGGTCCTGGGGCCGTCCATCTGTCACGATGATGGCGATGCGGGGGATCTTCTTGTGCAGAGGGCGGGCACCCTCTTGAGTGGTGAAGGCCACGTTCATGACGTACTGGATGGCCAGCCCCGTCATGGTGCCCTGGGCCAGAGGGATGATGCTGTTGATGGCCTTCTCCATGTCCACCCGTGTGAAGAAAGTCTTGAGGGAGAAGATGTTCTGCACTTGGCTGGAGTACTGGATCACTCCCACCCGCGTGGCGTTGGGGCCCAGGTCCAGGTTGCTGATGATGTCCACCATGAACCGCCGCATGGTCTCGAACTCAAAGGGACGCACGCTGCGGGAGCTGTCGATCACAAAGACAATGTCCAGGGGCCCTGTCCTGCACTTCAGGGCTGGAAGGGGAAAAAAAGATGGCTCAGCCTCACACCTGCCTGTGGGAATGAGGGCTGGGAGCCGAGACATCCCACTGGGGATGACACTGGCTCCTGCTCCCTGCATTTCCACAGCCGATGGATCCGGGGCTGTGGAAATGTTTCTGTCTGTAGGCACGTGCCCTGGCAAGCTTTAGGTAGAGGTTTAGGCTGTGGTGTCTTCACCTCTACAGTAAACTGGAGCATTAAAGTGTAGAACATCCCCATGCTGCCCTCTACAAGCTGCAGCTCCTGCTCCAGACCTCTGCACTGCAGGGGCTTCTCCAGCAATACTGCTCTGGGCAATTCTTCTGTTCCCCCTGCAGCTCCAGCTTCCTCTGGTTTGTACTGCATTTTGCCAGTTTTTACCTAAAGACAGGCCTTGTTTTGTTGTTTTGGTTTGGTTTCGTTGGCTTTTGGGTTGTTTTGTTTTGTTTAAGAGAGGAAAATGAGGGAGCGAAAAGCGTGGCTAAGGGCACACATATGGCAGGAACTGAGCCAAAGAACCTCTCTTGGACATATGGGTGCTACTTCCAGTGCACACCAGGAGAGCGTTTAGCAAGTGAAATGCCAATGAACATATTTTGCTTGGCTTGCATGTCCCCAAGCCTGGGAGAATTTGGCCCTAATAGGAAGCAAACACTTTGAGTCCTCATGGGATGATGTCCAGACCCAGGCTGTCATTTCAACTGCTCTGAGGGTCTCAGAAACATATCTGGCTCTGTCCTCTGTTCAGTGTCTTCACTGTTTTTAAACTGGAATGGATTTATCTCCCTCTGCCCAGGGAGGAGAGAAGCTGATGCCTCTGGGTTTGCTTTTTCCCCTCCATGAGGACACCCCTGTGGGGAGGGAGTTCCCCTCACACCTCCCACTGAGGCTGAAGCCTGAGGGCAGGGGGGTGACAAGCCCTGAGTTGGGCTGTGCCAAGGCTGAGGATGTTCCTGGAGCAAATGGCACCAAACCCATGGTGCTGGGGACAGGGTCAGGTTCCTGCTCCCCTGGGCAATACTGGGAATTTCAGGTCTCACACCTTGGGGGGATCCTCCATCCTCCAGTGGGGATGCCACTGAAGAAGAAGCATCAGGTCCCTCCACCTCAAGCAGCAAGCCACCCTCCAAAGGTTTCACCACCCCGACAGACTCACTTCCCTCTCTTGCAAGCAGTTCCCACCAGGTAGGGCTCACCTGAAGGTTTTGGTTTGGCTTCCATTGTTGTCAGGAGAAGCAGGAGAAGAGGGACAATGGGCAGGAGCTTCATCATGGCTCTGTGGGACCACACAGCTTCAGGGCTGGGGGCACTCGCTGCAGGGAGAAGACAGCATTTCAATCAGTGCTGAGGGGGGGCTGAGCCACAGGACCATGCCCACCCGTGGTGGGTGTCCCCAGGCAGTGACAAAAACCCTGAGCAGCTGCAGTCGTGACAGATCCAGCCCCAAACATCTCTGAACCCACATGGGACTTTTCCCACTCGAGGACTGGCAGGCTCAGCACAGCTAAATTTCACGACAGTAGCAACCACCTGCCAAAGGGTCTGATTTTTAGCTCTGTGTGGAGCTGGCCATGGGACAAACCTTCTCTTCACTTGCACACCAGGCAGGTGGGATGTGCAGCCAAATTCTGTTTCACTGGCAGTGCAGCTGCTCCCTGCAGCCAGCCAGGGAGTGGGACAGCAGGGATGGGATCCTCAGCCCCCTGACACTCCCTCCACATGGCAACGTGCTGGGAAGAGAAGCCCCACAGATGAAACACCAGCACAGACAGGACCTCCTCAAAGTCACTGGCAAAGATAATTTTTCCATGCAGGTCCATAAATGTATTCTCTGCCTTTTTCCAAACTACCTTGGAAAGGCAGAAGCCTGGGCAGGCACAGGGTGTAAGGGCAGGGTGCTGGGTGAAGCTCTGCCAGCCTGTTGTCCTGATGGCTTTTCCAAGGCATGAGCTACACTCCAACAGTTTTTTTTTACAGGGTTGAGGTGAGATACTTGGGGGAAAAGTATTTAGACCCAAAACCTCAGCTTCTCACCCTGCCGTTGTTGCTGTTGTCTTGTCTTGCCTTTCCCTTGCCTGGCTCCTGCAAGGCCAAAGATTTATTTGTTGGGTTTTTTTATTCCTCTTCTCACTGGGAACCCAAGGTGCTTGGGACAGGAGGGGAAATGCCACAGTTAATGTGGCTTCCCCTGGGAGACGTGCAGCACTGTGACTGGGCACAGATACCAGAGGGGTGCTTTTAAAAAAGTACACAGAAATTCATTTTATTGGGAGTTATCAGCTGATATTTATTTAGCCCCAGGAGGTCTCAGTTGTAATTCATCACTGGGGTTGCCATCTCATTGCTCAGTGGTTACATACAGCCCTGACCCTCACGTATTTGATAGCAGTGATGCTGATAACAGCTTTCACAGCTGCATCTTAAAATTCTCTCCAGACTCAGTGTTCACACCCCAAAAAATTATGCTGATGAATTAGGACCCAAAAGGGCTAGAGGAGGAAGCTGAGATCCAGAACATCAGTCTCAAAGTGAAACAGACTGCCTTTCCCCAGGCAGCATGAGCACCCGGGCAGCTGGGGACACAGGAGCTCCACAGGAGTCCAGAGCTCCCGCAGAGCCAGGCAGAGGAGGGGATTGTTTCTGGTGGGATGGTTTCTGCAGGGCTGAGGGGAGGTGGTGGTTTCTAGGAAGTCATGGGGCAGAGGCAAGGACCACTTTGTGGCCCATTGGTGGCTTGGGTGCCTGTGCCCAGTCACAAGATCACCATGTGCAAGTGGAGGACCAAACAGCCCCTCCTGTTCCTGCTTGGTTTCACCATTTATTTAGCAGATTCTTTCTCCAGTAATGCTTTTTTCTTTTTTCTTTTCTTTTTTCTTTTTTTTTTCTTTTTTTTTTTTTTCTGGGAGAAAGCTCACTAACCAGTAAATATTCTGGGACAGCTATGGCACCTCTAATATTTCTGCAGCTCTCTCCAAGCCTCCCTCCAATGGCAGGCTGGCACACAGCCTGCATCTCACAGCCTCCAGATCTCTTCAAAGCCAGCCCAGAGAGAGGAATGAGTTCTTGGGCCAGGAACCAAGGAGAAGAAAAGTAGTTCACGACTGATCTATTTTTAACAGCATCTCAGTTTTGGATGAAGTTTTGGCACTCTCTGTGGCTGGAGGAGCTGATGGTGCCTGGACAGGGCAGGGCAGGGAGGCTCAGCCATGCAGCCAGCACCAGTGCTGGCAGCTGGGACCAGGCTGGGACTGTGCCCCGCTCCCCAGTTCAGTATAAGCCCCAACCCTGCCCCAGCAGTGAGGCTGATAGGGAAGCAAAAGTTGATGGGACAAATGCTCCTGAGTCTCTCTCCCACCGTCCTGCACTGAGCAACTTCCCCTGCTACTCGCTGCCCCCCACTCCCCTGGCACTGGCAGCACTGGGGCTGACTTGGGTGCCCCCCACTCTGAGGGCTCCCAGGCCCCCCTGCATCCCAGGAATGGGAGGGAGATGGGTGGGAAGGCACCGGCTGGCAGGCAGGTGCTGCAAGGCAAACACAGCACTGGCTGCAGGGCTGGAGACCTTGAGATAAGGCTGAGCTATAAAGGGAAAAACGTGCAGGCAGAGTGAGTGCTGCTTCCTGGGCTGGCTCAGCCAAAGCCCACAGCAGCCAAGCAGGGAGGGACACTTGGACCATCTCCTGACCTGTCTGAGCAACACAAGGGGAAAAGCAGCCACTGCTTGTCCTTGTTGAAGGAGATGCTCAGCAAGTGGCACAAAAAGGGTGACCAAGGGAAGAGCCACACTTAAGGACAGAAGGGACAGCTATGAGCCCAGCCTCCTCTTGGCTTCCCTCATGATCTCAGACAAGGAGGAGGTGGAGATGAATCCCCAGGGACAAACAGGTAAGCCTCATGCCTTCCCTGAGCACCCCCACTGGCAGTGTTGTCCTGCAGAGTACCTGCATCCCTCCCAGTTCTGCTGCTTGTCCCTCTGCTCTCCCTGCCAAGTGCTGAGCCTCAGGAAAAACATCTGCTTCGGGTTTCAGCACAGCCTGCTTGGCAGCTCTCTCCTGGCTACAGGTTAACAGAAATGCTCTGAGTATTCCCAGTCTGGTTCCTCCATACAGGACTTAGGTGCATCCTGGGCATGGGAGGGAGCAGGGTGAGGGACACAGCCAGCTCCACATCCTCCTCACTCTTACAGGGGCTTTGGGTATGGAACTGTAGTGGAGATGGAGAAAGGAGGGGTGAAAGGCTCAGGAGGTGGCAGTGCATTCACAGCCCAGGAAAAGCTCTGCCCAGAGTGTGAAGAGGAGGAGGAGGAGGAGGAGGAAAGCAGGTTGTGGGTCATGGTCTGGTCTCACATACAACCACACAGAAAATGTCATGAACCTGACAAAACACACACAGCTCCAGCCACTGGCCTGGGCTTGGCAGGCCCTGGGAGAAGGCAGGAGAAGGGCTGACCATGCACTGCACACAGCAGGGCACTGCCAGGAGCCCCTGCACAGCACCCTGTCACCCAACACCAGCAAAGCCCAGGGCTGTTCCCTGCTGTGTGCCTGGGCACGTGTGGCAGGGCTGCACCATGTGAATGTCACACGTGCTACCAGCTGATAGCATGGATTTCTGTGCTGAAAACCTTGGCCAAGGGTAGAGCAGCCCTAGACCTGAGGAGCCTCAGCTGTTTCTCCTGCCTCTCCATGCAGCCTGGGCTTTTCTCTTTGGAGACCCCACCAGACTATTTTGGCTGACTGTAATCAACAGTGTTATTTGATGGAAGTGACTGAGAAATCCCCAAAACAGGCTCAGGAGGCTGGACACAGGCTCCTTGTGCTTAGGATGCCAGAGTCCTGCCAGGGCAACAATAGAAAGACATCAAGAGCTGGTCTCAGGCTCGAAGATAGGGGGAATATTTGCATCTGTACTTGGCAGGCCAAGAAGTCATCCTTTGGCTCCATTCCCAAGAGGAAGACTGCCCAAAAAGTGCACGTGAGACCAGGAGAGCATGACAGGAGTGTGTCTTACCCCAGCATGGGGGATAAGGAAGAAACCAGAGTTGTGTGAAGAAGGACAGAAGCTGTGTGGAGAGGCAGAGATAACTGACATCACCCTGGAGGCACCTCTTGCTGTCAGATTTTGCTGTGAGAGCCCAGATGGACCACTAGCACATCCTCCACATATTTGCAAGACCTTCAAGCTGCGTGAATGGATGAGGCCCAGGACAGCTATGGAGCTGGATCCCTCTCCTGCAGGGTGGCCCCACAGGTTGGTTTCTCCCAGCACAAGCCCCCACTGCTGGGCACTCCCTGCCTGTCAGTACACAGGATGAGACCCAGCCTCAACCTCATCAGTGCCTCTGCTGCCAGAGAGCACCAAATCCACCTTCAGGACCATTTCACAGGCAGCACTGACCCTGCACGCAATCACAGCTCCAGCATCTCAATGCTCATCCTCCACAGGGGTTGGTGATGAGCTGCAAACCCCATGAGAGAGGACAGCAATATGGTTTTTAGAGCAAGGAAGCATCAGGGAGCACAAGAATGTGAAGACCAGGAAAATGGCATGAATTTCCAGTTAAAAATATTCCCTCCCATCCCCTTTTTAAGGATTGGTGTTTCCTTGGTTCTTCCCAAACACAAGTGGTTGAACAAGAGCAAACTCTTTCCAGAACATCACTGTCCTTACTCTCTGGTTACAACACTACAGAAACTTTACTGGGCCAGGTGCCACCTGGAAGGACACATTTGAAAACACGGCTGTGCTTCTCCAACTGCACACTGTGGCTCCAAACCTTGCAGGAGCAAACTGACAGGAGGGATGTACCAGGAAAACCTTGCTGGATGCAGAAGGGACTTGACTTACCTTCTCCTCCCCATGCTCCACAAAAGGCCAATTTCCCATTATATGGGGCCCACTCCTGCACTCACTAGGATTAGCACCTTTGCAGGGAATATGGGTTTCTTGTCCAGGTCCATCTGCAGGCTGAGTGACAGATGTCTTTGTCTCACAGCTCATGGACTTAACATCACACAAACTTATGCTATGAGATGACATAGAAGAGTCCCCTGGCAAAGGAAATTCTGGGTGTAGCAATGGACAGAGCATCCCCCATTAGATGCTCTCTGTGACAGCACATGGGGTGTTTCTCTGCTGCCAATCTATTCCTAAAAGACCTCTCAATGCTCTGCAACTAGGAAGAGATCCACCTTACTGACTGTTGAAAAATCAAGTGCTCTTTTGCAAACAAGCTCCTGCAGGACAGCTGAGCTGGACTGAACCAAGAGATTTTCTTTGGAGGAAAGGAGGCTTGGGCCATCCAGAAGCTGAGACAGCAATCCATTGCCCAAGTTCTTGTGCTGAGAGGAAGGTGTTACAGTGCATTTTTTCCCCAGAAATATGCATGTTTAACCACAAAGGAAAGAGAAACGTCCCAGAGCAGCTCCTGAGCTGGTACAGAGTTTGTGAGCTGAGCTACTGATGCAGCACAGCTGCTATCTCTAAGCAATGAGACTGATAGTTCCTAGCAGGATGTCTGTCTCCTGAATCTGCTGGGATCAATATCCCCAGCTGACCTCCAGCAAGCTGACATGGCACAGATGACCACAGAGAACTTCTGCTATTTCATCCCCACAATCATAGCTCCATTCCCTGACCTCCTTCTCTGACTCTTTATATCATATTTCTCACTCTAGAGACGTGACCTAATGTGTTGGCATAAGGAAACACACCAAGAGAATATTCTCGCACCTCTCCCCTTCATCCTGCCCATCCTGCTATGAGTTTAATTGAAATAGCAGAAAGCCAGGAGTGCTTGGCAGCTGCAGGAAAGCACACGGAGACTTTTCGGCCCTCCTCAAGACAGAAAAGCAAGTGGGTTGAATTCTTTGCCTGGATACTTTCCACAGGGAGGACCTCAAAGCTAGCACAGAAAACTCTTCCCACCTAACCTGACTGCTGCCATGCCCTTCTGAGAGCAGCACAGCAGGAGAACTGCTGTCCCCAGACCCCAGAGGAGATGCTCCAGAGAAGAATTCCCACCAGCACAGCAGTGACCTGTGGCCTCACTTCTGCCAGGCTGGAACCCTTGGTACCCCAACATCTGTGTCTCACCCTGGCCTCATCAGCACACTCAGATGCTGCAGGGAAACCTCCCATGAGATCTCCCCAGAGGCTCAAAGCAGAACTGGAAGCCACAGCTCAGGACCACTTGACCTCTGCCTCACCCCTATTTTGGATTAGCACTTTCTGGTCAACACATAAACAACCAGTCAAAATCATCTAATTCTGTTGCATTTACTGTGTCCTCAGCAAAGGTGCCTACAAGGTCTTTGGTTCCAGGAGAGATGAGGAAACAGCCTGAGCTTGCTTCACTGAGTCCCTCAGGACTCACGAGGCCCTCCCAGGACATTCCTACATCATGGCATGAGATAGCAGAGACCAAGAGAGCTGCAAAGCCACTTGCTCAAAGCTGTGGCAGAGGCAGAATCTAGGCTGGCTCTCCCAGCTGAATCCTGGGATGAAGGAACAGACCCAGCTGAGGTGAAACAAGGGCATTTCAGCAGACAAGGGAATGCTTTAGGGAACCTGGGCACAGGCAGCTGCACTCAGCCCATCATCTCCCTCAATAACTTGACACGAGAAGCTCAGCAGATTACAGGGAGAGCAAAATAGAGGAGCAGTAGTGAGATTGCTGCCTGGTATTTTAGTGCAGACTGAAGTGTTTTATGTCACTTGTCGTGGCTGGTACCATTAAAGCCAAAGCATGATGCTGTGGAAAGAGAAGGAGAAGGAGGGGGGTGTCTAATGTGACACTTTGGGGAAGACATCCAAGTCCAGCTGCAAGAGCAGGAGCTGTGAGGACCCATGGGCAGGGGTTTTCCATCTTTTTCAGCTTGTACACCCTGATAATTTTCCTGCCAAGACACAGGCTCTCATGGAGTGGGTTACCTCTGCTGCCAACAGATCTGCTCCTGCTGACTCCTGCTGTAGACCATGGACTCCTACGGGTCCACAGACCACAAGACAAAAACTCTGAACTTACACGCTGGCACTCGACCAGTAAAGCAGCACGACACACCCCAAAGGCAAAAATACTGAAGTTTAGAGAGATACCAAATTACTGCCACCCCTCTGCAAAGGACCATGCCTGGTCCCCATGGATGGGTACCCGAAGGACCAGGTTAGTGATGGATTCATGGGAATGCAAGGTGAGAAATCAGAAGTTTGCAGAAATAGATATAGGCAAAAAGCAGAAACGTGCTGGGGAGAGAAGGATAAAAGGATCTGGCCTTCACTGAAAAACACCAGGAAGAACAAGCTGCCTGAAAACCAGAAAAGCTTCAGCCACAGTATCAGGCACAGCATACTGGAGACATCCCATGTGGACACACTGCCATAGCTGTGCACCAGCCTCTGGGATCACCTGCACCCTCCCCTACTTTAACAGGGCTCTATCTAAAACCTAAGTGTTAAAAATGATGCTCAATACCCAAAGGCACACCCGTGCTCTGCACCTACTGAGGGGTGAGCCTTGACAGCAGGTCAGAGCCAGCACAAAGTCCAGGTCTCCACATCCTGATGCTCAATGGAGCCCTTGTGGCAGCTGCATCAGACCCTGTCCAGCCAGCAGAGCCCAAGTCATCAATTTACTACTGTTTGGGCCCAAAGTGGAGAAAACACGACTACTGAGAGGTAATGACAAGTGGTGGGAGCCACTCAGCCTCCTGGCATGGCTGGAGGAGGCACGTGTGACATCTGGCACAAGGGGGACTGGCTGCTTCTGGATTTTTATAAGTTTCTTTATAAATACCACTCCATCTTTTTTTTTTCCTGTGTTTCCTCTAGGTCCCATTTATTTCCTCACAGTGGGGCTTGTCTGTAACCCACATGTGTGTGTGGATACAAGGCCTACTTATCTCCCCCTCCACGTTCCAGCCCTATTCATCAGGCGTTTGCAAATGGCATTTTATGAGGACCAAGTTTTTAACAAGGCAGGCACACTGCTCCAAAGCGAACAAAGGGGCCCCTATTGGAAACTTTAAAGATGTTTAAACAAAGGCTTCTCTTGAAAACCTTTAACCCCTAATGCCAACCTCAAGGGGAAAGCTATGTTATGAGCAATGGGAGCACAAACATCTTCTGTGACCACAGATTGCCTACAACGGGCTGCCTTGTTGGCTTTGTCTTTTCTCTTTGCTACGCTCACCAACAAGGGCAGCTCCTGAACCTATCTTGTATGAATCCACTAAAATTTATTTAATTCTTTAAGAAAGAAGAAAATTACAACTTCCGCAAAAATCAACAACAGCCTTTTCTGGCTGAATGCAGCAAGACCTTTCTGCTTTGATGCAAAGTGTTGTTTCTCTACAAACGCCAACATCTCTTGCATGCTTTCCAGATAGGAATCTGTATTTCGGATGAGGTTAAATTTGTCTATTTGGTGGCAAACACAAAGGCTGAGATCCAACAGAAGATTTCCCCCCACACCCTTTTTGTGGGTATCGCATGCCAATCTAATGAACCCCTGCAAAGACCACAAGAATCTGCTTGTGAAATGCCATTTCTGCTTCTTACTGAGAACCTGCACACTCGTGGCCTGTGATTAAACTGCTCCTGGTCTTGGAAAAAGAAAAAAAAAAAAAAAAAGTAATCTTTACTATCAAGAGATGTTACAGAGGGCCCCATGGGGAGGACTTCATAGTAACTTTAGAAATAAACTGAGCTTGACATAAGCAAAAATCTGATGGGTTTAAGCAGAAGAGGTAAACTGTGTGCCTCACCTCAGAGCTGGGGGTGGAACAGACTCTTGGAGCTGTCATCCCCCCCAGTCCCACTGCACATGCATGGTGGCTTCTTTGGAAGCAGGACAGTCCCTTTCCCATGCTGGACACCCATTCATGCTCTGAAGCCCTGTCTCCTAGATGGAGTCAGCAGCTCCCTGCACCCCAGACAAAGGTTTTCCTGGCAGAAGGAGGGGGAAAACCCCAGCGGAGCACGTACTACCACATCGTGTATCTGCTCAGCTCCACTTATCTCAGATGGCTGCGTGTCAGCACAAATACGATGGGCGCAGAAAAATCTGATTTTCCAAATAAGTTTTCCCACGTAATTGCTTGGAACAAAAGTGCCCAAAGCTAATTTTACCATGTGAAAGGGTTGGAATTATAAGCCAAAAATGGGTGATTACCTGTGCAAACATATTTAGCAGTGTGCACAGACCTAATTTTCCCGTCGTGCAGAAACGGTGTGTAACAAACTTCGGGCACACTTTCAAGCTTATCTTTTTGGAGGATCTCGACCTCCTCTTGCTCAGTACGTCTCGCCCAGGGGTACCAGGCTCCTGTTAAAAGTGATCCCCGGTGGTATAAGCAGAAACCTGCCCGACAGGTAGGCAAAAGGTGAGTGGAGCAGCAGACTGCAAACTGCGCCAGCCTGACGGCGGGGAAGGGTTCGCATCCTCCGCCCAGGCACGGAGAGGCAGAGCAGGGTACCGTGTCCCACCAAAAAACGTGCCCCCCCCTCAGCCCCACACTCTTAGGAGGGCAACCTCTGCAGAGGAACATATGGGGGGGGGGCTCCAGCCCACAGCTCTGGAGGAAAAGGCCATGTCAAAGGCTCTGCTCTTTCTCCCCCCCCCCACGGCTTTGCTTTCTACTCCCCACGCCCAAGGTTCGCTGCTCCCCTCTCTGCCAGCCCCACTCCAAGGAAACCCTCCAGCCCCCGGGATGCTGCCAACCCCCGCGGCAGCGCTCACTCTCACCCCCTCCTCTCCCTTCCCGCAGGGGCGGTGGGGTCCGCAGATCCCCTCACTCACCCGGACCGGCCGCCGAGCCTCTCCCCGCCGAGCTACTGGGTCAGGTACGGCGGGCGCCAGGCGGTGCGCGGTTCTTTGCGCGGTTCGGTGCGCGGCGGCGGCAGCGCTGGGAGGCGGCGGGGCCCCGCGCGGCATTTAACGGGGCGGGGGGAGCGGGGGGGCGGCGGGGCGGGCATGGCTGCTGCGCCCCGGCCCTGCCCCGGGGCAGCGCTGGGGGGGAGCGGGGGGGTGCTCAGGCAGGGGGTGTCCCGGCGCTCACCGCCCCCGCCGGTCCTGGCCGCGCAGGTGGCCACGGGCGAGCGGGAGCTGAGCGCAGGTGGAAATGGCGATCAGCGTCGGTGTCCGGCTGGCCAGGAGCTTACCAGCCAGGGAGGAGCTGGCTTTTTCCTTTTTTTTTTTTCTTTTTTTCTTCCTTTTTTCTTTTTTTCTTTTTTCGTCCTTTTTGTTCTTCTTTTCTTTTTCTCTTTTCTTTTTCTCTTTTCTTTCCTTTTTCGTTTTTCTTTCATCTTCCCCTTGGTTGGATTGCACCTGGTACATAAACACAGAAGGTCCTGGGAAAAAAGAGTCCAAGCTCAATGTGTTTGAACTGCGGTGCCCAGGGAGCTCCGGATCCTTCACTGGCAGTGACTGCAGGCAGTGTAGGGGTTGAACCAGAGAGCTACAGACCAGAGCTCCCAGGGCTGTAGAACCTCAGGTCAAGCATCCAGCAAGAAGGTCAACTCATAGCAGTGCCCAACCATAGCAGTGGAGATGACAGAATCACAGAAGATCTAGGGTTGGAAGGGCCACGTAAAGATGAAACCCAGCTCCCTGCTCCTCACAGGACTACCTAACACTAAACCAAACATCAGCATCCCTCCAGCTGTCCTCAGGTGCAGGGGCTTTGGGCTAAACCTGCCCATTTGTACAACTGCCCATGCCCAGGGATGTAACTGGCCAGTGAGCCAGGGATTCCAGTTTGTACTGGGACTCATCAGTAGAGGCCTCTTAGACACCCTGGAATAGTTCTCCCCAGCCCTCCACCTCTTCTCACCACTTGCATCAGTCTAATGCTGGTAGGAACCATCTTTAGTGCTTGACAGGACTGTGTAACTGCTCTCCCCTTCTCTTTGCACTAACACCAGTGGCTATGAGAGGAACAAAGAAGAATACAGTAAATGACCTCCACTATCTGAACTTTCTAGCAGAACAGACAATATTACATGATCAAACTGGGGCATTTGGAGGGTGTTGGAGATGCTGAGAACACGCCTGAGGTGACCACCCTGGCTGGCCCCCTTTCTCTGCAGAGCTCCCCACCACAGGGTGTTCATACTGCCTATTCTCAGCTGGTGTTTGCCCTTGGTGTGGTTGATAAATCCCCCAAGCCCAGAAAAGGCTGAATTTTACTTGTGTGTGAAGCAAGTAAAATATGGGATTTATAAATACCCATGCATATACAAGGGCTTGTGGGTTGGGTTGGGCTGGATTAAAGGAGGTATTGAAAAATGAGGGAAGCCAGAAACTGCAGGCTTCTCATTTCTGTGATTTCTAATGGCTTTTCCTTTTGCATAAACATTGCATTGACTCCATACCCAAGAGCACTGCTGGCATTTTCTGCCCTGCTCTGTACAAAATATAACCCAGACCTTTAAAATGGATATTTTTTATTAGGATGTTTGGTTTCCCCAAGACCAGGAAAGAACAATTGCCCTCTGTGGCAGCAAGGCCCCAGCAAGCTGCTGAGCTTCTGGAAAAGGCAAACAGGGGAAAGCAACAAATTCAATCCCTGTGCTTGAATTCAGGGTTACCTGCACTTGAGAACACTGGTACCATGCCCTAAAGTTCCTGTACAGAGCTGATTTGAAGACCTAGTTTCTAAACAATAGCTGATAGGATCATATCTTGGTCTCCTGAGTCAGAAGCTTTCATTCCTTGGGGAACAAAAAAATCAGATCCCTTCCTCCACCAACTGAGCTGGTGAACACTGGCAAACTGGAAAGCAGTGGTACAGGAAGCATTTGCTTCTCTGGTTACCCATAAAGTGCTTTTTTTCTGCTCTTGTGGTCCCCCCAAGGGTGCACACACAGGGTATTGTGGCACTTCCCAGCCTGACCTGCCCTCCCCAAGCAGAAGGTGATGTGGGGACCAGGATATGTCCCACACTTTGAGTGTGGCTGTCTCAGCAGGGACATGCAACCCAGCATCAGGGGAAGGCTGAGCTGAAACAGACCCCTGGTGGGGCTGTCCCCTGCGTGTGACACAGGCAGGAGCTGTGCCTGCACCAGAGTGGCAAGGGGAGGGCCAGGTCTTGTGAACACCCACGGGTGCCCTGGGACTCTCCCACCGCCAGCACCAGGACAGAACCACCCCAGAGATGTTCCTCAAAGCACCCTCACACCCTCTCCTTAGGCACATCCTGACCTAAAGCCAGAGAAAAGCCTTGGTGGTGAGCGACGCCAGGCTGAGCAAGGAGGGAGGAAGGCTTCCAAAAATCAGTGTAGGAGAACGGTGGTGGCTCCTCCCTGATTCCCCCCAGCTCCACATAATGCCCGACTGTGTGCAGGAGCAGCCGAGCCCCTGCTGAGACCCCAGGCTCTGAAAAGGAGCTTTTAGCATCAGCTCTGAGAGCCTGGCCCATGCAGTGCTGCTAACATGAGACTGAACTAACACTGCACTACAATCAAAGCATTTTAATAATTTAATATAATAAATGTCAGAAGGAGTGAATAATTCCCTGTAACCCTGAGGAGGCTGAAGGTGCCAGGGAAGGAGCCAAGTGGGTATATTGAGCTGCTTTAGCAACAGCCCTTTGACTTTCTGAAGGCAAATTTAAACCAGATGAGGGATGCTGGGTGGTTGCCTCGGTGGGCAGAATGGCCATCACTGTTCAGAAATGTGTCACTGAAACAATTTAGCCCCAAAATATGGAAGGCAATGGGCTGCAGGGAATGGACGAAGAAAAGAAAACCAAGTGTCTCAGTAGCCATTCCTCCAGCTAGACATCAAGAGCTGAAGAGCTGTGGCCTGTTTCCCTGCCTTTGGCTTGCACATTCCCACTTTAAGCAGCAAACAGCACGTGGATAATTCTTCCAGAAGGCTCTTAAATAAGCTCGGGGCTGTAACCCACATGCCTCCAGTGTTACGTAGAGATGGCAGGGAGCAGTGATACCTGCACAAGCCCAGCCCTGCCCCGAGCCGGTGCCGCGGGAGGCTCTGTGCAGCAGGCGTTGCTGCTGGCCATGCTGTCAGCACACGTCTTAATCCACAGGTTTTGGCAATTTGCTCCTGAACACTCCCTGCTGCTGCCTGGCCTCGGTACCGGGCTGTTCCTTACACTGCCGAGGGGTTAACGGGAGAGGCTCCTCCTCCAGCAGCTCCGCAGGGCTCGGGGCTTCCCAGCAGACCCCAAGCCCTGTGGATGGGTGCTGGTGAGCACCTTGGTGCTGGTAGGTGACACTGAGAGGGGTGGAGGATGTGTCCTTGCAGACTCAAAGAGACACTTTTTGTTTTGCACTGAGTACTGGATGATGAGACTCACCAGGAAAACACTCATGGACCCAACCTGGTTCTTCCCTGCTCTGTGGCCTTTGTCTGACTGAGGGTGAGATGCTACTGAATGGAGCCAACAAGGTTGAATACTCACTTTTCACCATGTTGGATTGGTGTAAAAGAACAGCCAAGGTCAGGCCAATGGACAGCCTTTTTGAAATCCATTCCCACATTTATCCTGATCACAGTCCATAGTTCTGCAACCAAAAAAAAAAAAAAAAAAGAAAAAGAAAAAGAAAAAAACCACCCAAGCCAAAACCACTTTTGCAGAAAGATGGCCAATTTTTGCCTTTAAATTAAGAGAAAAATAGTGAAGATAGATCAAAGCTGAAATCCCATTATTGCCTGGCAGTAGAGGAGTGAGAAAGGAGCAGAATGCCATTGTGGGGAAAAGATTAAATAACATTCTTACGGGATCTCTCTGGCTGTGCACAGATAGAAACCAGGCTGTACATAGTCTTGCTGAAAGCTCCACTCCTGCCTTTGTAAGTAACCCATCCCACAGAAACATAGATTTATTTTGGTTGGAAAAGACCTTTAAAATCTGTCCAACTATAAGGTCCAACTGTAACGATGGGCTACTGGTTGGTAAAGCTCTGGAGCAAGAGCCTGCCAGCCCACGATGGAGGGTTGGAGGGAACAGATCCAGCCTCAGCCCAGGAGCTGTGAAGGGTGATCCAAGGGTCTACCTGCCACCTTCTGCTTTGCTGTGGGTGCTGGCCCGGGGTGAGCAGTGCTTGAGCTCAGAGCCATGTGCTGGCAGCAGTGCTGGGGCTGCCATGGGGAGAGGAGCTGGGCTCTGCAGCCAGCAACTGGCTTGTGTGGCCCTAGAACAGTCATTTCCCAGATACAGAGCAGCAGCTGATGCTGTGGGAGACACTGGCACCAGCTGTAAATCTGATTTTGGCAGAGCTCTGTTGGTGTTTGCTTGCTGGTGAGCTGACAAACACCTCAAGGATAAAGAGTTGAGAACAAAGACAGCAGGAGATGATATTGCCCAAACACAGCAGTGATGGGAGTCTGAGGTCTGTAAAGCATCTGCAAAGGTCCTCATGGGACTACCCAAAGGAAATGCTGGGTAAATAGTTGCCTCTATGGGAGATGTGTTTGTTTTCCATGCACAAAGAGGAGACTGTGGGCTCCATCCACAGTGTGAAGGGACATAGCAGTTAAAGGTAAATGGAATGTGGGTCCTAGAAGCTGTAAAGGCAACAACCTCTTCTAAAAGGCATGTGTTGCACTGGGAAGGGCAAAATTCTTCTAAAAATTTCTAAATTTCTAAATTTTCTAAATTTAGAATTTATCTAAAAGGCTGCTCAGGATGGCAATGGTCACTGCTTCCCTCCCTGAGAGACTGAGCCCGCCATAGCCAGCCTTGGGGTGCTTGGCAGGACCCCATTGCCCTCTCTTCACACATTTGATCATTATGCCCTCAGGTATTCTCCATTTCTAGCCCACTTAAGAGGGACAGAGCCTGTTTTTAATGGGGATTCTCCACTGAGTGCCTCGATAGATTTTCCAGCTCAAGACCCCCCCATCCTCACCACTCCCAGTGATCTCCCAGCACTGTCCGCACTCCCCACCCGCTGTGTCCTGGTGGTCCAGCAGTGGGGTTGCAGCTGTGCTGGGGCTTCACAGCCTTCCCAGGCCACTGCTGTTTCTGCCTCCAATGTGAGGCCATGTGCAGAGACCATGAATGACACCAGCAGCCTTGGGAGTGTCAAGAGGCAGAGCCTGAAGCCAGTTTCCATACAGTTTTCTCCCTCTTGAGGACGCTGGATCTGGTTTGATGCTCATCCTGGTGGGTCCAAAAACATCCCCTGGGCATTCAGAACAGAAAAACACTCCACTGACCGAGTAACAACAGGAATGAGCACTCCTTTGGAGCAATGCAAGGGAGCTCTGTGCATGGAAGAAGGGAGCTCTGGCTTAAATCAAGACCTTTTCATAACCAGCCAGGCTGGTTAGAAACAATTTTTCCTGAGCATGCCCAGCTGCCATCTCCCAGATATGGGCAGATGTGCCAACAAGGGACTTCTGCCCAGGCAGCACCTTTTTCCTCTCCTCTGGTTTCTTCTTATCCAGCCAAAGGTACCTTGGGGGGGAGGGGGTGGGGTGGAAAGGGGCTTTCAGAAGGTCAGGAGCTGCAGATGGGCAGCCTCACCTCCTGTGAAAGCAAGGCAGCACCACAAAAGGTGGTCCAGCAATAACTGGACACCTCATAACTGTGCCCTCTCATCCTCCAGTTTTTGCTCACGTGTCCCAGGTGACAGAGAAAGGCACCTCAGGCTTGGACCTACCTCATCTCTCTCCAGCTGGTTAACGCCCAACCCACTAAGTTAGCAGAGTTAAATTCCGGAGCGTGGAAACTCCTTCTAATTAATAGAGCAGAAACAATCAGCAAAACCACCTACTTTCTGAAGTCTCAGAGAAAAATGCATCTATTTCCACCCAGCAGCCCATGCAGAAGCCAACAGGCAGCTCCCCAGCTGCACTCATGGCTCAGCAACATCCTTTCCCACCTCACCAAAAAGCTGTACAGCAAGAAGCACATCAGGTGGAAAAACAAATTAATGATCAATAAGAGCACTGCCACCATCACATGGGACTAGAAGTCTTAGAAATGCCCATTTCAGAGCTAGAAACATAGTGCCCTCTGTCTGTTTGATTGAAAGCAGATGAAGCCACTGTTTAGTTAGAATAGAAAGTTCAAGCTTTCTATTTTCCAGTGCCAACCCGGGTGCTGCAGCAGCTGAGATGTTCTCTGAGCTCCTGAGTGCTTCCTAATGGGAAAGCCTCTCCCAGTTCCCCACCCCATCATTCCCATGGGGAGGGAGCTCTCAGCTCAGCATGGGGCAAGGCAAGGAGCCTGGTTCTGGTGTTACAGAGCTGGGGAAATTCTGTCTTGTAGATCCAACCCATTCCAAAGCACCCTGCTTCGAGACAGTGTGCGGAGATACCTGCAGCTGCCAGCAGACCAGACAGTGCTGATTCTGCATGCCAAAGTTGCACAGAAGTCATATGGCAATGAAAAAAGGTAAGAGATCTCTCCAGCTTCTCCAGTAGCCACTTCCAGACCCAGCTGCCTAAAGCTCAGTCTCAGCTCTGATAGCTTTTTCTGATCCAAGGTGGTGAAGCAAATGATTTGACACATCTCCTCTCCATCCATTCATGACCTCTTTGCATCCAAACTCTTCATGAACTGAATAACACAAGAAAGATGTTATGCCCCCAGCTGCATCCATCCCAGTTTTAGACATTTTCAAATCCCATTAGAAATTAGTGGTCAGGTTCCTCCTGTACAGTGCTGAAGATCAGAAAGATGAAGTAAAAGAAGGAAAGTTACTATTCAAACCTTGCCCTTCCCTCCTCCCCCCCCCTGTCCCCCTGTTCCCAGAATAAAATTACAGATATAAAGAAGAGGAAAGGTTAATGGTTTAGGTGCTCTGGAAATCTTGCCTTAAAATCTGAACAGCCACAGCAGGGACCAGGGCGTTCCCATCAATGCCCACAGTCTCCAAAAGCTGCTATTTTTTTAAATCCTTCCTGCACTGTAAAAACACCTCGAGGTTCTGGCTTGAATCTCTGAAATTGCTACTGCTGGGCAGTGACGTCAGTGGCACTGTAACATAATTAATCCTTCATTAATCCTTGTGATATAAATAATCACTGGTTATTACTGAGTGTGGAGTAGCTACAAGGCAGCAAACTCTACCTCTAACCCCCCAGACCCCAGCAACCCCAGGAGACAGCTTGAGGCTGGGCTGGCACTGCCTGCAAAGTCCTCCTCACATCCAGCCTCCTGCCAGGGGCTGCTGCTCCACAGGGAAAGGTTTTTTTCAATATTGGGTCTCCCAGCCTGGAGGGAATCCCTCAGAATCCTGAGCCTTTGGGACAGCCACTGTTCAAGATCCTGTCCAAGGGATGAGTGTGAAAAACAGATATCAGGTCTGGAGAGGAGGAGAAAATCAGCACACAGCTCCCAGGTTAAAGGTTTAAAGGTTCTGGTACCATTTTTCCTCATGGTGGGACTCAGGGCCCTGTGCTGTGACTTGTTTAAATAAACCCATACCCAGGACTTTACGGCTCTGAAATATCCAACCCCCTGTGCTGGTGTTTTCTCTGCTAGCCTTTTACCCAGGATGAATTTGCACCATTCACAAAAGTGCAAAGACAGTGGAAACCCAAATAAAACACAGGAAAATAGGTTTCTAAAACCCTGGCTATAGATTTATTTGCTTTGGGCTCTGAACCTGGCTGTGAATGCAAACTCTGTTCCTGACCTGCCAAAGCTCCCACATGGCAGGCGGGCAGGGGCAGGGAGCCCAGTCCCCCTCAGCTGGGGGCAGGGGGGGCCAAGGCACCCTGTCCTCCCCTTCTGGGGCCATCCGGGGGCCAGTGGGCTGGTGGCCACCAGCAACACCCACAGATGTGGCAGTGACCTGGGCTGGGGCTCCAGCAGAGCCCAATGCCCCAGCCAGCCCTGCCCATGTTCCCCTTGCTGAGGGGACCTCCCAGGGCACAGGCTGGCACAGCTCCTGGTGCTGGTGAGCCCCAGCAAAGGTCTCCATTCCCAGTGCAGCCTTTCCATCACCTTTTTCCAGATACTTGAAGTGCAGTAAGAAAAATGTCCTCTGGTCTCTGCAGGTTTTTCTGCCCCCCACCTTGCGTTTACCTGAGCGGGCCAGGATGGAAGCTGAAACAGGAGCAGATAAAATGTAAGTAGCATCCCCGGATCTCTCCTCCCTCCCTTCCCATGCCCTGGAGAGCTGCCTTCCACCTCTGCAAAGGGGAGAGTGGCCCAGTCTATTTTATCTTTGCTCCCCAAATCCTCTTTCCCCCTCGAGGCTGAGCCCTCTGCAGTCCAGCCCCATGGCTGGGGGGGCTGGAAGGTGCTACTCCACATCTCTCCCAGCCAGGGACCCGGGAGAGGGGAGTTTTCAGGTGTGTGGGTACATGGGGCTGGACAGCATGGGCAGCAGCCTGATGGAGACCCAGAAGCTCAGCTTCGAGGAGCAGCCAGACCAAAAGGTAAAGCTTGCTGTGCACCCTATGCACGGACTGGGCTGTCCCTGGTGTCCCCCAGCCCCCTGGTATGTCACATCACCTCCTGCCTCAGGATGTTTCTGTCCTTCCTTCCTTAACCATCACTCCCTGCTCCTGCCCTGCCTGCCCCTGTGGCAGCCCCCCCAGCAGCCTTCCCGACCTTGCAAAGAACACCTTTTCTTTCTTTTTTTCTGGCACCATCGTTTCAGGCCTGCAGCCTCATAGTAGGCAGGCTGCCAAAATCTACACAGCTCCCTCAGCCCTGCTACCTTCTCCTGATGAGCAGCACTGACACTTATCACAAAAGGAAAGTTCAGTCTTTCATTTGCATATAAACAGCTTAAAAAAAAAAAAAAAAGAAAAAAGAAAAAAGACAAAACCCCCACCTGATTAGCCCCAAAGTTCAAGAGCTTAAGCAGAGATCTGGCATCTTTTGATAGGGGAAAAAAACCAAAAGGCAAGTATTATCCGGGGTCCCTGAAGAGCCCAGGGTCTGAGTCTGGCCAGAAACCTCACAAAAAGAGCCTCTGTTTGCAGTGCTTGTGTTGCTGCTGAGGCACAGTGTATCGGCCAGAACAGTGGGGAAACCATAAGGCCTGGATGATTTCTCATGTTATGTGGGATAAATCACATATGAACATTCATTTCCATGAGGAATTCCCTGCCCCCAGTGTAAACAAAGCCTCTGCTGCTCCCCGAGCTCTTCATTTCACCTGTAATAACATCTTCTGGTCATTTCCTCCTCTAAATGAACATGAGGCTCATTGAAAGGGCACTATTATGTCCTTGTGGGGTGGTGGGGAGGGTGAGGAAGGTTGGTGGGGCTGGGCTGGAGCTGCCAGCAGCCCCTCTGCCCTTGGCAGGGTTTTGGCTGTGCCAAGGCTCTCTACATCTCGGATGTGGACAAGCGCAAGCATTTCCGGCTGGTCCTGAAGCTCTTCTTCAGCAACGGGCAGGAGATTGGCACCTTCCACAGCAAGCTGATCAAGGTCATCTCCAAGCCCTCGCAGAAGAAGCAGTCACTGAAGAACACAGACTGTGCGTGAGGGGGTGGTTCTGTGGGGTGGGAAGCGGATGTGACCCTAGGGTGGGAATATCCCCCATGTGCTCACAGCTTGGGTCCAGAGTGGTCCAAGCTGAGCACAAAGCCCGTGGGTGCCCCCAAACAAGGCTCTGTCTGGGATTGTTATCGTGTCTTCTGAAGGGTTCACCCAGAACAATGCACGATGCCAGTGTGTTCCCCACCCTAGAAAAGCCCAGAGAAAAGCAGCCAAGCAGGCGCTGCTCCTGCCAGCAGCAGGTTACACTGGACCAGGTTACACCCTGGACCAGGGGACTTGTCCTCCCCTGTCCTTGACAAAGCCGTAGTTGGAGCCACACACAGACCTGGCAAGCACTAGCCCAGCCACCTCTCCCCACAGTGTGCATCTCCTCGGGCTCCAAAGTCTCCCTCTTCAACCGCCTGCGCTCCCAGACCGTCAGCACCCGCTACCTCTCCGTGGAGGGAGGAGCCTTCATCGCCAGCGCCAGGCAGTGGGCAGCCTTCACCCTCCACCTGGGTAAGGAGCCTCTCAGGACTGCCTGTGCCGGCTGCCTGCCTCCAGCCCTGGCTCTCCACGTCTGCAAAGTCAGTTCTTGGGGGCGAAGGGGGTGGGAAATAGCTTGGGAGTGCGGGATCTCAGATCTCACCTCTGCCCGTGATCCCGGTGTGGCTCTGAAGCCGATGGCCGCTTCCCACTGGCTTTGAGAGTTGACATCATGTCCTGAAAGCACATGGGCTGCGATCAGGGCGCAGGAAGAGCTTTACCAGTCTGGAAGCTCACGAATCCAAGGAAGTAACTTGCCTGGAAGAGGCGAGAGCATCCCTGCCCATGCTGCCTCCAGCGGTGTCCCTGCGAGGTGCCGCATCCCACCCCAGAGCAGTGGTCTCTCCAAGCACCTGTGGAGCAGAGAAAGCAGTGAGAAAGCCCTGGGAGCACGGCCAGCCCTGTAGGAGCAAAACAGGCTGACCTGCTCCCCAGCAGCTCAGGGCACTGACTCTGCCCCTCTGCCCCCCGCAAGCCGATGAGCGCTGCGCCCGGAGCGAGTTCCCCCTGCGGGAAGGGTACATCCGCTACGGCTCCGTCGTCCAGCTCGTCTGCACGGCCACCGGCATCACCCTGCCTCCCCTGGTAAGCCTCCACCCCTCCCATTCCTGGAGGGTAAATCCCTCCATGTCAGGCTGCTCTGTGCCACCGAGTCACCCCTGGGACGGTGCTGCCCCCCTTCTCCCCCCTTCAGATCATCCGGAAGGTGACGAAGCAGTATGCCATGCTGGATGTGGATGAGCCCATCTCCCAGCTCCACAAATGTGCCTTCCAGTTCCAGGGCAGTGACCACATGTACCTGTGTCTCTCCACGGAGAAAGTGATCCAGTTCCAGGTACGGCAGCAGCAGGATGGGGTGGGGACCACCAGGGCACTCCCTGTGCTCTCTCCAAGCTCCTCTGCCTTGCTGCTGGCTGGGGAACACATGACTGGAAGGGTGGGGGCTTCCAGCAAAGGGGGTTTGTGTCCAAATTAAGGTCAGAATCACTGCAAAGCCAACTGCCTGCTTCAGTGGGGACATCATCACTGAGGTCTCTGCATGATGATCCCAGTTTTCCAGCGAGGGAAGCAGTTACTTGCTGGATCTGAGACACTAGGCACAGAAGGCAGGTGTCCTCATCCCCACTGCGGTGTGTTTGGAGCTGTCCCATTCTCCACAGGCATCTCCCTGCCCCAAGGAAGCCAACAGGGAGCTGCTGAACGACGGTTCCTGCTGGACCATCATCGGCACTGAGATGGTGGAGTACACCTTCAGTGAGAGCCTGGCCTGCATCCACCAGCCTGTCAGCCCCGTGCCACTCATTGCTGCCCTGCAGGTAGGCACAGCACCGGTCCCCTGGCCACTCCCACCTGCCACCTACCTCCACTGTGGCTTCTCCTGCTGAGCCTTTACACCTTGGCATCTCCCAGTTTTGGGATGCTGCGGGGATGCCAGGTCCACACCTCTGTGATGGGGATGGGGCACTCAGGCAGAGTTCACACCAGGTTCACACCACCAGGTAATGCTCTGCCATGTGCTCTGCCCATCACAGCTCACGGGTGGTGGGGATGTGGCCATGCTGGAGGTCCAAGGCGAGTACTTCCATGCACACCTCAAGGTCTGGTTTGGAGACGTGGAAGCAGAGACCATGTACAGGTACCATGGCAGAGGGGGCTGGGGAGCAGGCAGGGAACAGCAGCTGGGTTTGGGCTGTGCCAGGCAGCTCCAGAGGGAGGTGGCTGCCTGCCCACTTTGGAGTTGGGGCACTTGCACTGCCTGTTCTGGAGGACCAAGCATGAGCATTGCAAGCAGAGGCAGAGATGAGTCTGGCTGGCAGGTGAAGACAACAGGGTCCTCAGGGGGCTGCAAGTGACAAAGCAAACCCAGCAGAGAGCAATGAAACAGCAGGGAGGGGAGGAGAAACCAGCCAGAGGTGCCGTGCTGAGCTCCAGGATGGAGGAGAAGTGCTTGCTGCCAGCCACTCCTGCACAGACCTCCTGGGTTAATGCAAATTTTCCTCTCCCGTGCTGTTCCCAGGGGCCCCAAGTCCCTCGTGTGCGTTGTCCCCGATGTCTCTGCCTTTGGCAGTGACTGGAGGTGGCTGCGATACCCCATCACGGTCCCACTCCTGCTGATCAGAGATGATGGACTCATCTACTCCAGCTCATTCACCTTCACCTACACCCCAGAGCAGAGCTTCATCCCGGGACAGCAGATCCTCTCAGATGTCCCCCAGGACTCAGACAAATTACTTGACAGCATCCATCAGGAGTTCACTAGGACCAACTTCCACCTCTTCATGCAGAGCTAACGAGCAGCCCAGGCAGAGGCTTGGCCTCAACACCAGCCCTGGGGAAGGGGCCCAGCCCTGGGCCCTGCTGAGGGTCCCCATCCAAGGCTCGGGGTGGTCCTGCCAAGGATTCTCCCCACACATCCAATGCCCACTGTGTTACCATGATCTGACTTGTTCCTTCCTCATCTCACCCTGCTGAGATCTCACACAAAAGGGTCAATAAATCAGACTTGAAGGACTCTTTACTGATTCAACTGCTTCTTTACTAACCTTCAGGATTTACCTCCTGGGCTGGCAGAGAACATCACAGCTCACTTGACATCCTCAGTCCATATATTCAAAGGCCAGGAGGGATGGGGATGATGCATGAATGTGACCTTATGTGTTATTGATACAGAGCAGGAATTCCTGCATCCCTTCTGTGCTTTTTCAGTAACAAGGAGCTGATTTCCAGCAGCTGAATGCTCGGTACCAGATGTTTTGGTTTTTCATCAGAGGCCTAAATGCGGTTATTTCAAAAGGGAAAGGGAAAAAAAGAGAGAAAAAAACCCACTTCAATGTGAAACCCAGCCCCTTCCTGGCAGCATGGCTCTGCTGAGCTCCATTGTTTTGCACACTTACACACACAGACAAATTGCAGTGCTGGCATCAGCAGGAAACTGCTGATCTGAAGATGCCATAAAAAGAAGCAGGTTTCTTGGAGCTGGACCCAAGCCTCATGCAGGGTGGGTGGGTCTCACAGCTTTATTTAGTCTTCAGATCTCCATGGCATCAAAAGGCCCTTAGTGTGCCTGAAAAACCTGCTGGTTTGACACTTCTGAGCTGGGTTTTGAAACAACCCAATGGCCAAACCCACTGTGGTGTTTAACCTCCAGCAGGCAGGGGAGCAGGGAATAAGTGGTGCCCCTCAACCCACAGCAGCCCCAGGGTTATCTCCCACCTTACCTGTGTGTTTTGTGGCATCCAAAGTGTTCTGGATGCTGGCACTGCCCAGACCAACAGCCCAGCATGCAGCCCATCCTTGGCCTTGCCCCAGCACACTGAATATCTCTGTGCTGAGTTCAGGGCTGCAGGGAACCTCCAGCTTTGTCCCACCCAGCATGGAGATGAACAACAAGGCCTTGACCTGCTCCCTCTGCAGCACCTGTACAGCCCCAGCTCCTGTGGGAGCTCAAGAACTTGGGTGTCTGGGGTCCTAACCCAGGGTTTCTGGAGGAGACCACCTCCCTGAACTCCAGAGGTTGAGGTTCCTTCTTCCACAAAACAGGAACCTCACAGAGAGGGTGAAAAGCTGTTGGCAGCCATGTCTGTGCATCCGGAGCTGGAGCTGCTGGAGGAGAAACTTGGGGAGAATATTACAGTGCATGCCAACAGCAAAGGAGTGGTGGAGGAAAGGGCTGGAGGACAGAGCAAAGGTAACCACGGCAAGATTCACAAGGGGGTTCAAAAGGAAGCAAGTCCTGGTGCACTCACTGTTGGTAGGAGACCTTACTGCTCCTGTTCCTGGCAAATGCCCAAACATCTCACACAGGTGCTGGGCCAGCAGGGGCTTTCCCTGTGTGGCAGCCACTCAGACTACCCACACCATTCCCTGTGCTCACCTCCCAACAAATCCACCCAAGCCCTGATGGAACTGAGGAGGAGATGCAAGATAATCCCTCAGCACAGGGTTCCTCGTATCTCCCCAAAACCATTTTCTCCCCAATCTCCTCAAGGAAGGGCTGGAGCTTTTCAGCTTCTGCCTGCATCCCATGCAGGGGTGTCTGGAGCCCACAGGCTCCTCAGAGGCCAGGGCATAAGTCACATTTATGAATGGAAAGAGCTCTCAGCTATGTTTAGCAGCAGCCTGGTCCCGAAGGGCAGGAGGAGTGTTGCTTGTTGACTTCAAGGGCTTGGAACAAGCCTGCCTTGTTATGTTTATGGCACAGAGCTTTGCTGGAGAGGCAGAGAAAGAACCGAGTGGCTCATTCTTGAAGCCTGATGGATTAAGCAAACAGCCTCAGTAATTCAAACCACATGGGGAAAAGGGAGAGGTGGAGGCGGAGGGGCTGGGGGGGGGGGTTTGAGGGGCTCCTGCTTTCCCCCAGCCAGCCATGGGCTGATTTTTAATCTGCTGTTCACAGCAGGTTCCATGAAACGAGGAGCTTTGCAGCTCCTGGAGGAGGCACTTCCCTGCCACAGGGAACATATGCTCCATGTTGTGACAGAGAAGCTGGTAGCATGAGCAGATTTATTTGCATAATCACTGATCAACACAAATGTCTCAGCCAGGAGCCAACCTTCCAGCTGTATGGTGTCCCTCACCAGCTGGCAGTGCCCATCTCTGCTGGGTCCTACAATGACCTGGCAAGTGGCAGGGAAATGCACAGAGAACCCCACCCAGGGCTGCCTGCTCAGGGAGGGGCTGCCCATCCGGCAGCATTTCTCTGCTCCTCAACTGCACGTGGAGTTTTTCCCCATCCCCAAGGTAGGGTATAAAAAGAAGCATGAAAAAACCTTCAAGTCGCACCCCAACAGCTGGGGATCCAGGAAGACATCAAATGCTTTAGGGATGCTCAGGATAACTTACACTGGGTGTAGCTGTGGTGTTACGGGAGCATCTTCAGGTGATCTTCAGGCTTGAAGGCACGGGGGGGTCTCCTGCTCCCCTCAGGAGCTCCACCGCAGCACGGAGCAGCTCGCAGGTCTTGGAGGTGAGCTGACCTTCAAAAATATCAAGAGGAAAATAAAATCCTGGCTTGCACCTCTTAAAACAATATTCCAGAAGAGCCCGAAGCCGGATCTCCCGTCTGTCTCCCTGGGCTGTGCCGCACCGTCTCAGACCTTTGGAAAAAGAGATGCTGCCATCTAGTGAGCTCGGCCACCAGCCCCTGCCTGCTGAGCACTGCCAGGCTCATCACACCTCCTGCACCCCCCACGCTGCCCGGGCTCAGGCCACCTGAGTGCTGGGGGTCACCTGGCCACCCCCAGGGGATGTTTTCTCAGCCCAGCTCAGAGGGTCTGGATGTTGTTGGGTTTTTTCAATATCCATCACACTTTGCTCCAAACCAGACAGCAGTGTCCTGATGGGTTGGCTGAGGGGTTTGGGGGGAGCAGGGGGCAGCTGCAGCACACAAGGGGTGTGGGGGATTTCTGCCCCCCCTGCCCGAATCCAGCCTTCTGACACTGTTCTTGCCACTGAGGCAGCTGTTGGGATGTCTTGTTGGTGGGGTGATTTGCAACCACACCTGCAGAAAGGCCAAGAAAAACCCTCCAGTCAAAGGGAGGTTTTGCATCCCCTCCTGAGCATGAGGGAGGTGGGAAGGGAGGGGATCTGGCCAGGGGGCTGTAAGGAACTGGGTTGCCCCATGCCAGGGCAGCTCACCAGGCCTGGGTGTTCTTCCCTGGTACGCATGACCCAGCAAAGTGTTTGCCTTGGGAAGGGCAGCCAGGGCAGGTCCTTCTGCAGTGGGTTTGTCACCTCCCTGACACGGGGTTGGTGGCAGTGCTCCCAGGTCCCTGCCTGTCCCCAGTGGAGGAGCACTGGGCTGCAGGCTGCAAACATCACCAGGGAGCTGGTATCAGGAGAAGCTGCTGCAGCCAGTGCTGGAGACACAGGGTGAGCAGGATATCCTACTGGAGCAGCCTGTCCCCCCAGCCCTAAAGACTTTGCCTGGGGCTCTCCCTGTCCTACACCCCCAGGCAGAGCCCACAGGTGGTCCAGCAGGCCCACAGCCCACGCTGCTTGGTGTAAATATCTGTATCACCCACCCATGAGATCAGGGGATGCAGGGGTGCTATTCTGCCCTCCAGCCAGGGGTGCAGAGAAAAAAACCCTTTCCTGCAAACGTGGTGGCCCTGGGGCTGATGCAGTGCACAGATGGGGCTTGGCCAAGAAAACTGAACCAAGGGGCCAATTACTGTGTCATGAGCCAAAAATTCCCCCTCCTTCCCTATGAATCCCTCACACTGGTCCCAGTCCTACCTGCAGACCCTGCAGGGTCCCAGCACACTGAGCACCCCTCTAAGGGCACCCCCAGCCCAGCCACAGGGGCCATAGGTTTGGGCATTGCCCAAAAAAACTGTGCTGACTTTATCCTTTTTTCTGACAGAGCTATAAATAACCCAGCTGGGCAGCAGGATGTAAAACTACACTGAGGCCAAAATAAGCTGAGTTGGGTCACTGAGAAATTACAATTACCTGCTCAGGAGACTCAAAGCATAACGAGAGCTGCCCAGGCATGCGGCCACACTGCCCAAACTCTAAAAAAAAGCCCACAAATTGCATTAAGGGTGGAGTGAGCTGGAGACACCCATAGGTGCCAGTGTCACCAGCAATGCCAGGAGAAGGTATTATTAGCCACTGCCCCAAGAGGGGCTGCTCAGGGGCAGAGACCACCACGCTTACGTGCCCACAGCTCTGGGCACTCAGCCCTGCCCATACAGCAAAAAACCCCATAAAAAAACTGGGTTTCCTTTTTTGGGGGTTGGGTTTTTTTTTGTTGTTTTTTTTTTTTTTGTTCCTTAAAACAAGAAAAACAAGTTGAGAACAAGCTGACTCCTGGCAAGCTCCAGACTCCCTGCAGCCCAGGAAAGGACTGAGCCTGGGGTCTGGCATCATCCTGGTGGGATGCAGGGCTGGACCCCTGCCCCAGGGCTGCAGCCAAGGTTTGGTGCAGGATTTAGGGTGTGGGGTCAGAGGTGGTCCCCCCCAGCCAGCCCCACACTACAGCACTGCAGGGGGGTCCAGGGAGCCCAGCTCAGGATGAAGGGAGATGGAGATCCATTTTCATTCCCCTTTCAAAAGAAACACAAGGATAGTTTTCTCCAGGCTCACTGGGAAGGAAGTAGATTTTTAAACAGCTTAAATAAACAACTGGGCTTGAAAAATGCAGACCTGATTTCCATGCACTGCTGCTGTGATGAGGAATGCAAGCCAGGCACAGTCCCAGGGGTGAGGATCTGCAGAGAAAGAAATGATGGGGTGTAATTTCCTCCCTGTGAGCCCAGAGAGACCATGGAGCTGCTGGCAGGGGAGCTGAGCAGCACCCCTGGGTGCTCATCTTACAACCCCAGAGCCACTGGACTGGGCTCTGCTGGGAGCACGGCAGGGAGCAGGAAGCACCATCCTGCAAGCACCAGGTTACATCTGGCCTCCTGCCCTGGCTGGTTTGGACTGGGACAATTTGGAGATGAAGCCCCACACTCCCCCATTGGTGCCCCTCACCTTTGCATCAGGCCTGGCTGGGGCAGCCCACTCCAAGGGATCTCTGTGAAGGGACTGGGGTGTCAGGGTGGGCACTGGGCTCTTCCAGGACATAAGTTTGGGGGGAGAAGCAGCAGCTGGAGGGCTCCCACCTCCCAGTGTCTTTGCTCCCTGCAACCAGAACAGGGAACTGGACCCTGCCCCGGGCAGCACCGGGTTGTCGGGGTGAGAGCTGAGCAGCACACATGGGCTGGAAAAAAAAAAAACAACAAAAAAACAGTAGAGGGAGTGAACTGCTATAGCTTGGGTGTGTGAGCACAGCTCTGTCCAGAGCAAACCCACTCCCAAGGACACTCACAGGAGAGGAAGAGGCACTTCACTAAACCCACTCCAGCTCAGAGCCACACTGACAGGAGCAGGATCAGTGCTGGCAGGCAGGATGAAGTTTGCTCGGTGCTTTCTATTCTGGGGTGCCCCACCAAGAGGACCCCTCCACCCCAGCCTGGGGGCTCCCAGGGAGCTGGGGATGCACCCAGGGTTTGTCCCCAGGTTGCTGCCCAGTGTCACCAGCTCCCCCCAGGCTGCCCTGCCTGGTGTGCATGGTCACTGTCCCCTCACACCCCTCCAAGAGCTGACACACTGCATGCACACAGCCCCCCAGGGATGTGTTGGGGGGAGCAGGCAGGTTTGAAGGGCTCTTTGTTCCCTCGTGTAATTATACCTGAGTGAGGGAATAGGGACGTGCTGAAAACCCCTCACTGGACCTTTCTGACAGGGGCTGGGGTGTTGGGCTGCACAGTGGCCCTATTGTTCCCTCCCATGTGCCTGGGGCTGACAGCCCAAGTCCTGCACCCCCTGCTTCCCAAAAATAACCACCCCATGATTAAAACCTGGGTCTTTTCCCTTCACAATGTCAACACTGGGCAAAATGCCCCAAGCCTCCCTCCTGCCCAGGGCTGGCAGGGCAGTGCCCACAGGCAAGCTGCTATCTTTGCATTGGGAGCATCCCCTCTGCCCTGGGGGGTAACTTCAGCCTCGGGCACTTGTTGAGCCAGGAGCAGCCCCAATACCCTGGCTGGGTAGAGCTATGGGGACATCTGTACTTGTGCCCAACCCTGATGGAGGTCTGGGGACACCCAGACCCAGCCCTGCCTCACACCAAAATGTTCCCACTCTCGGGATGCTGAGCAGCAACAGATGTGTGGCTGCAGCAAACTGGTTTCCAACACTGAACTGGTCACTGGTGGTAGGGCTGCTCACCAGGGCAGCAGCAGGTGACAACGTGCCAGCCTGCTCCCCACGCTGGTCCCAGCAGCTTGCCTTCAAAATTTGGCAGCCCCAAGGTCTCAGCTTTCAGGCTGTGCTCCTTCCTGAGCCTGCTGCAAGGAGATGTTTGTGAAGGGGCCCTGGCCACCAGCCTCCTGCTAGCTCCAGGAAAGGCTCAACAGGATGAGCAGGGTTTTGGATCACCTTTGCCGAGACTCATCTTGCAAAACAAACCTGCAGTGAGCCCAACAGCCTCAGTCACCTTCGTGGCCACATCCTGCACCAGCATCACCCAGGCTGAGGACACCCAGGGACCAGCTGCTGGCAGACAGCACCCCACACATCTGGGTGTCTTGGCCATGCAGGTGAGCACCCGAGGATAAGGGGGTCACCGGTCCTTGGGGAGCTTCCCATCCCTGCAGCTGAATGCATTGTCCCGAAAAGTAACTCGCATCAAATGGAGAGGCACCCGTGGGGCTCAGGACCACCCCTCTCAGCTCAGCTTCCCGTGGCCAAGCCGGGGGGGGGGGTGGGGTGGGGAGGCTGCCCTGAGCCACCAACCCTGTCCTGGAGCTGCCCAGGAGTTGAGGCTCCACACGGAGCCACCACCGCCCCTCGCCCCGAGGCTGGGGGTGCCTCTGGGAGTCGGGCTGACTCCACCACACCCTGCACCATGCTGGGCACAGCCCTTACAGGTCCAGGCTTGCAAGTGGCTCTGGGGACACGGCTCAGGGAGCTGCAAATGCAGTGGCTCATTGCAGCATGCTGCTCCCAGGCCAGGACAAGAAGGGGGGAGCCACTGGGACTGCCAGAACCCACTGTCTCCACAGCCCAGTGGGCCCCATGTGCTGGTTCCTCCATGAAGCAGGCTGGCTGGCACCCCAAACCCCTCTCTGAGCAAGGCAGCCCCTGGGTCACACCAGACACACAGGAGCTGCTCCCCCAGAGTCCATTCCCCACCAACAAGCTCTGCCTCACATCACTGAATCTGTCAGATGCACCTTTGCTGCAGTGACCCCGTGTTACTAAGTTTAATCTGTTCCCAGGAAAATGCATCCTGACAGCTTTTCCCACCCACACTTTTCCCAAGCCACCAATATATTAAAGGGTGGCAGGAGAAATCCCTGTCCCTTCTGGCTTCCATGTGGAGACAGGGAATCCAGATGCTCTGCTGGGGAGAGGGGAAGGGGCCTTCCCTTCGGGGTTGGGGCAGGAGGGTTGTGCTGGGGGGGTGGGGGGGGGCTCTGCCTCCCTGAGCTGCAGAGTGGGGCACAGACATCTCCAGACACAGCCCAGAGAAGATACTCACAAAGGGGTCCTGGTGGGTGCTGCTTTTGGGGGGGGGGGGGGGGGTACAGCTTTTCCCAGCCCTGCTCACCCACCACACCACGCATGGGGGAAGCTCCTGGGACACTGCCCTGAGCTCCTGAAACACAAGCACAGGGAAAGCCAGCTCAGCCCCTCACTGGCCTCTGCTCAGCCTGAGCACCTCCTCCCACATGGCCATTCTGGGGGTCCCCTGTCCCCTCCAGCCACTGCACCCCCACCCTCCCCAGGTAACCAGCTGCTATGGGTGACTGGCACCCATCTGCTGGGGTGTCCAGCTGTGTGCTGCCCCCTCCAGCAAAGCCTCACAAAGGTTCTTCTCATGCCTTTTGCAGGGAAATTATATATCCCTGTGGCCCACATGCCTTTCAAAGCCCAGGCCACCTCTGTAAACCTGCCCATGAGCTTTGGCTGCAATACCTGGGATGGAAAGTGCCTGAGCTAATGTCTTGATGACACTTTCTCCAAATCCTCCCTGTAAGGAGCACCAGTCTAAGCTGGAGAGCATCCTGGGGAGCACTTGCTGCTCTCTGAAGACTCAGGAACTGGTGGCATCTCCAGGTGAGCAGCTGTTCTTCTTCATCCTGCCCAGTCCTGCCAAGGGCTCGGGGTCTATAGCCTCATCCAGGTTCCTGAAATGCACTAAGGGGACGGAAATTTGATAGAAAGATTACCATAGAAGAAAAAGTAAAGTTAAAAAGGGGGAGAGGGATAATAAGAAAAATAAGGGGAAAGGGAGGAGAGAGGGGAAATGGAAAGAAAATAAGGGGAGGGGGAAACGGGGCAAGGGAAAAGAACTAACTCAGCAGCCAGGAAAAGGACTAACTACCTCCTGCCAGCTCCCGTGCCACTGTAACTCCCGCTGGGACCGCTGTTTGCCGAGGAATTCCCACCCGCGACCGGGAGCCACGGCCCTGCAGCCGCAATGAGTGCAGATTCCCCCTTTCCTTCCCAAAATCCGGTCCCCCGGTGGGAAGTGAGGGCAGAGACCGGCAGGCGGGGGGGGGGGGGTCAGGGCGCGGGGGTCCGGCCGTGGCGGGAGGTTCGCCCAGGAGGTGGCAGCAGACACACGGAGAGCGGGAGGGGCCGGACCGGGCCGGGCGGGTCACGGGTGGTACCGGGGTGCTGGGTCACGGGGTTCTCCAGGGGCTGGGGGGATCCCGAAGCAGCGCTGGAGCTGGTGCTACTGCAGCCCTCGCCTCATCCTCAGGACCCCCTGCCCACCCCTGCCCGGCCCCCATCTGGCTGCGGGATATCCGTGGGAAGCACGGTGACTCCAGGGACCAGGAATTGTCCCCTCCCGGTCTCTGTGTCCTGCCTTGAGAGGTGGGCGCTCAGTCCCCCGTGAAGGGTTCGAAGTGAAGAGGCACCACCACCACCACCGTGACCCCTTTTTGGCACCTCTGGTGGCACAGCACAGCACTTCTCCCAAGGCCACAGATTTCCCTGCAAAAGGGACCCAAGCATCCACGGACTCCACCAGTAGCCAGAAAGTAAAGGGCATCAGCAAGGTCACACTTCATCTTCCAGCTCCCCTGCTCCTTTCCCCAAGTTCTCCTGCCACTTAATCACAGCGGTACCCAAGAGGGTTCCAGCTATTTTCAAGGCTAAGCAGGTCCTCAGGGTTTTGGTGTTAAAAGTAGAGCAGAACCAGGAAGAAAAACAACCAAGTGACATCTCCAGAGTCAGAACTGAAGACCAAGAATTCATGAGGTGTCAGCACGAGTCACCCATCAGTTAACACCAGATAGGGGCAGGGAGGGCAGAAAGGCAGAAGGGAGGGAACAGTGACAAATCCATCCCAGGCACTGTGGCTCTGCAAGCACGGGCAGGCAGCCAGCCTTGTACCCCGGGGATTTGCAGAATACCCGTCCAGATTGCTTAGCAAAAACAAGAGGCCTTTGCGCTGAGGATGGTTTTGGGAAGTACATGGGATTCTTGCAACTGAGAGATTAAGCCCAGGAGAGAAAGCGGGGGAGAAAATAAAAGGACAAACATGCTGTTCCAAGGAGCAAGTCCAAAAAGCTGTCACAACCACGCAAGGCACAGGAACATGAGGATCACAGACGTATGTCACTGGTTTGCTGACAAACATCAGCCCCACGGAGCAAAGATCGACCCTGGGAGCACGTGGATTCTTCTTGGTATCTGAAGGAGGTTCTTGGGGGACCTTCAAGAGCACACCAGTGATGGACCAGGCAACAGCAAGGAGCAGAGCAAGTGCTTGCCACTCCCTCGCCCTGAGGAAGCCTATGTACTGATCCTAATTTGTTTCCTCCATCCCTGCTAATCCTAACCACCTGGAGCAGGAGTTCCCACCAGGGAGAAGGGAATTAGATTTTCTTGAGGATGCTAATCCATTTAAATACAGCACTTGGAAGACTCAGCACTTTTTCCAGCGAGCCCCCCACCCTCTCCCACGTGGGACCGAGATGGGTCCCATCCTTTGTGGGCACCAAGAAGAGCTCAGAGGAGCAGCAGCTTCCTCCAGGTCTTGCTTAAGAGAGAGCTGTTAGTAGTCCAGAATGGCATGAAGTCATCTGTGGACTTGCTCCCAGAGCAGCTGAAACAGTTCTACCCCCTCTTGAAGGCCCACATCAATTAAACAGGGTTGACTTGAAACTTGATCAAGCAAGATCCTCTGCACATTGCTCCCTTATGTTTGAAGGCACAGGAACATGCTGCTGTCATCAGGGGACACGCACAAGCCCATCTCAACCTCATCCCTTCCAGCTGCAAGGAAATAGCCCTCTCAAAGGACCATCACAAAACCCATCACCAGAGAAGGGATGGACTCACCTCATTGGGCCATGCTGCATCTGCTCTACTTGCCTGGAGGAACTCCAGAAACCCAGTGATGCTGGTCCTACAGCAGTCACCTGTGGATCAAACACTGGAAAGAGCTCAGGAGCTGCTGGCAAAGCCCCTTTGAGTCACAGGCCACCACCAAGCCAGATCCCAGCATGCCTCCCTGTTTGGTAAACCAGGTTACACAAATATGAGCACCCTTGTTACTCAGCTCCCAAAATTAACTTCAGGCTAGAAACAGTCAAAAAAAAAAAAAAAAAAACAATTTTAGAAAGTACCAGTTTATTTGAGGAAAAATAAAAAATAAAAAAATTCAGTAACAGTGGAAAATGCCCAAGAGCAATTACACAAGAGAACCTAAATACCCCGAGCAACAGACACTGCTCCTGCCTTCCTGGAAGTGCAGTCAAACCCTCCCTCCTTCCCCCTCTACAGTGAACTCTGTGCAGTTTTTAGAACCTCCCAGAGCCTGCAATTTCCCTGAACACACTTGTACTGGGACAAAGCAAAGAAGAAAACCTGGAGGAGGAGCCTGGGGAAAAGTCTTCTTCCACCCACATCTCAACACACAGCTCCCACCAGGTGAAGGTCAACTTCTTTCTCCTATCACCTCTGTGAATTTGACCTCAAACCTGCAATAGAGCCTCAGGGAAGAGGCTTCAGGAGTGGGTCAGACTTCTGAACAGCCTTCACCTCCTGCTCAGTTTGGGGAGCCACGTTCACATCATGTCTTAAAGCACACTGGGTCCCAAGAGCTGTGTGAGGACACAGCTTCCACAAAGTTCTGTAAACACCTTCCTGAAAACAGAGGCATGGGACACACACTCCACCCTTCCCTCTTGGAGCACTGGGGGAACTGGGGGAACTCTCAATGGAGGTAGGAGCTATGTACATGATAGATTAAGACCCACCACAGGAGGTTGAGAGCCAGCAGTCCATGAAAACACAGTGCTCCAGGCTGGGAGATGCCACCAAGGAGCTTTCCAGTTCCCAGATCCAGCCTTCCAGTTCCCAGATCCAGCCTTCCAGTTCCCAGATCCAGCCTTCCAGCTGAGGGAGGTACTCAGCACACTACTGCAGGGGACTCCACAATGCAGCCATAACCCCTAAAACAAAAGTTATTTCCTCCATCCTGTGAGCTTCCAACCCTTGCTTCAGAGTTGGGTCCCAGAGGATCAAACCTGGCACATCACTGCCTGCAGCTGCCTCCAGGCACAGAGACAGAGCCCCAGGGCTCCAGCTGCTCCCAGCTGCCTTCCCCAGCACAAGCAACTGGACAAACTGGGCTTCCTCCAGACAAGACACTGGACCAACAGCAGCACAAATGAGAACAAGCCTCCTACACACAGTAAGGCTGCTGAAGAATTACCTCCAGCCTTTTCATTCATAACTGTGTATTTCTCAGTAAAATATATAATATATAGCTCTACAGGACTGATTATAATATATTACAAGCTAAAAAACACTCTTCTTTTCCCTACTTAAATCATATTATTAATCTAATTTTGCATACAGATATTATTAATCCAATTTTGCATACAGATTAATCCTAGAAGTTATTGCTTTGAATTTGTAATTATAATTCACAGAATAAAGCTTAAAATAGTTTATACAGAGACTTGTTATATTAGCGTTTTACATAAAAAGGATGAAAATTCCAAATGAGAAGAGCAGCCATTTCAGAAACTATAAATAATTGTATTTAAAAAAAATAATCAAATCCTAAAAAAAACTTATGAGAAAACCATAAATATCTTTACCCTCTATATTAGCTGCTATAGATCTAGAAGAAACCTGTAACACACTGTAGCTGACTCTGCTTCAGTTCAGAATATAAATCATAAAACAACAGCTCCAGAGAAATGCCCAGCCAAAGGAAACACAAAGGGATTGAAAAAATAAATCTGAGGAAATTAAAAGAGAGTAGGTTGGGGTTTTTTATTATTATTATTATTTCAAAACAATTTCTACAAACTTTATATAAACATTAGGCTATTTTCTTTAAAATTTTTATTATAAAAAAATCCTACAAGCAATCCTTAAAAAAAGGTAAGGGACTGAAGGCAAGGAAAGGGTGTTGTCAGAGCCAAACAAAACTGGCTGTCCTGATTTCCTGGACTAGTGACCCTTGCCTGGGGCCAACAGGAAGAGACAGAAGCCTCCTGGGGAAGATATTCCCATAGGCCCTTAATGGCATTCAGGGATTCTGAGCCCCTATGGCCTGTGTACTCCCTGATAAGGCAACATTTTCTGTAGTGTAAGAGATTCATAAATAGTTCTCCACAGAAATGCTTCACATTAACAGCCTGCTGCGAGACATCTATTAGCAAGATTTATATATAAAAAAAAAAATAATTAAAAAAAAAAGCCACCTTCTATAGAAGCAGCCAATCTGAGCATGGCACTTTGGATGCAAACACATGGTGTTTGCACCCATACAGTCTGTGTTTATATACCCTCTATGAAAGCAAGCAGAAAAATTGGCATCTTTATTCTTTTTACACTAGCTTTAGAAAAAATACACTGAGGTTATTTTTTCAGACTCTTTGTATTTCTTTGGGCCCTTGTTAGCTGAGCGGGATGGGAAGGGTCACGTAGGAAGTTTGTTTGTTTCTCAAAGTCGCTTTGAAATTCAATCCAAAAAGAGCATTTGTTCAGCACATCTCATCTGAGGGCACAGCGTTTCCATCCAGTCTGTTTGTCCCTTGGTGGGCACAAGGTGCCACTGAGCTTTTAAGCATAGAACTCGTTTGTAGGGGCTTTCTTGTAGATGGGTTTCTTCCCAAGGTCGTAACTGCCTTCGTCCTTTTTCTTCATGCGATAGACTAAGAGGAGGATGAGGAAGACAGCAAAGAGGAGGCCCACTGCTCCTCCTGCAATGAGAGCTGGGGAGGAAAAAAGAGCATGGGGTAAGTCTTAACTTCTGGACAACTCCAAGCCAACAGCTACATCTCAAAATCTGTTTCAGGAGTACCAGAACCCAGAACTGCCTCCAGAGTCAGTGCTGTCCACCATAGGTACTGGCATTTCCAGTGACAGCAGATGTTAAAAAGGCCAGAAATTGCTTTCCATCCAGCCAGAGAATAATCACATGTTCCATATGGGTATGGGTCCAGTTTGGGTTTATCTTCCAGTTAGTGCAAGAAAGACATTTTGACAAAAAAAAGACATGCTCCCTGCATGGAGACAAACCAAAAATAGCCACCCAAAATAGCCCCACCACAACACACAAACAGCATTAACTCCAGGAAAATGGTGTAGCTCTGAATGCTTTGTTGACTGCCCCTCTGGACACTCCGTATTTCAGTAAATCAGCAACATCCTACTACCACCACTACCTCCCCTCCAACAACCAAAACCCACCAAAAGAAAAAAAAAAAGGAAAAAAAAAAAGAAAAAAATCAACCAAGATTTCGACTTCCCTCACATCAAGGGTGGCCACAGGATTTCACTGAAGCTTATCCTTTGCTGTGACACTTACTCATAGCACTAAATCATCTCCTTTGTTAGTCCCCTCTTCCTTGAGTTGGAAGGAAGGCTGCAGATCAGAGGTTTGCACCTGGACTCGTTGGGTCAAGCCCCTGATGGGGCAGCACGCCTTGAGACAGATGTGTCCCATATGCTGAGGGGGAGGCAGTTGTTTGGGTTTGCTCTAGAGAGGGGCACTTAGACTCCCAACAGATCCCTTAGAGATGCAGTTTGGTTTCTGACAAGGCTCAGAAAAGGCAGAACTTGAACAAAACTTAAAGGAAAGCACCTGTATTTTCTATGCAAGCCCATGGTGTCATTGATTTATGGTTTGTTATACCTCTTGTTGATGTTGTATCTGGAGGCAGAGCAGCTGACACATGACTTGGGTGGAACTTAAGCCAACAGACAGCTGGCAGGCTTAAAACCAAGCTGTTTACCCCAGCAAGGGAAGTAGTAGGGTGTTCTGTTTAAGGACTGGAAGGCAGAAGTGACCCTGCCACAGGCAGTCACAGGCACTGACTGCATCTTACTCTCCTTGTCAGCAGGGAACTGCACCCCAGAGGAACAGGAAACAAGAGAAGCCATTTTGATTTACACTATTAATGATTTATCAGGACAAGGTGAAGTGTGGACATATTACCTGTGAGGACTTCTGTTCTTTCGAAGATGCTGTTGTTGGCTGTGCTTGCCATGGAGATCTTGTTGGACAGGTTCTCTTCGACAGGTGAAGGTTTGTCTGGAATGATTTCATTGTCCAGCATTGTGTTTTTCTTCTCACCTTCTATCTTTCTCTCAGTATCTCCAGGGATATAGTTGTCAGATATCTACAGAATAGAGACAAACCACACCCATCAGTAAGCAGCACCCAGCCCGCCTGCAGTTGAAAGGAGCAGGGTGTGCAGGGAAAAGAGAGTTTGCTTAGTGCTTTACAAGTACACTGTTTCTGCTCATACAGGTAAATTCATCTTGCAGGGGGAAGGGTATTCAGAAAGTTTCACAGATAGAGCAGAGTAGCTACATGTTGCTTAAAACATGCAGAGGAAATACCTACCAGGGGAGTATCCATGGTGGTCAGATATATGGAATCTTCAGAGTCTAGGTAGTCTGCAAAGGGAAGGGAATTAAATTAAAGAATAGGACTCTCATTACACACAATTTTTCCAGAATTCAGACACTTCCTGCAATACCAGCAGCTGCAGACAAACTAGGACTCTCTGCAGACTACAATTCCCTCTTAACTACCAGTACTTTTGCCACTTGCTGGCTTTGATTTCATAAGACAAGAGGAGATGTAATCTTAAAATCAACACCTCTGAAGGGAAGGGATCTTCAGCTGGATCCTTTGGCCCCTGCTGCAGATTATCAGGAGGTACCCTGCAAAGCAGGTCTGCTATAGCTTGCTAAGATGATGCCAATGGGGGAGGGCAATGCTCTCACCACCCATCCCTAAAGGATAGTTTGCCAATCCTCCAGTTACCAAATCTGCCCAAACATGTCAGGCACTGATTTCCACACTTGTTCTTTACCTTTTAGGGAACAAATGTTCACAGAAAGGGGACACGAAGCTACAGAAACTGGTTTGGGCAGGGAGCTTTGCATGTCACAGAGTTAACCTGAACACCACTTACTCCTTTTACCTTGTTTGGCCTCAGATGAGACACTAACCTTAAGCCTTTTGATATTACCTCAACAATTATTTTTTTTTTTTAGCTTCTCAGAACTTCTTTGGAGTTCAACAGGAAAGAGATCCAGGCAGTGCAATGCCTTTTCACTTGCAGCAAGACAAGCCTGGCTGGACTCCATCTGTCACCCCTGAGTGATTCAACATCACAGTACAATCACTTTCTCTGTTCCCATCTGTAAGTGACTACAGTTTCTCATGTCCACCTGACACTGTAGTTCCCTCTGGAGCTCTGGCTGTGCACTTAGCCATGGGTTCATAGGCTGGTGCTGGAAGAAATTTCACAGCATCAGCTGAGGGAGAACCATTTGTCCCCCTCCCCACTTACCTCCAGACCCAGATGCCTCATCTATATCTAATCCATCAGAAGTTATGTGAGGCCTGAATTCACCAATGTCTTCATCATCTGGCAAGTCTCCTGAGGCAGGGTAGTCAAGCCATCGGGCATCCATGGTCTCAGTTTCTCTCACCTGCAAACATGGGTGGAGAAGTGTTAAGTATCAGGCAACTCCTCAGAAGCATTTTACAAAAGGTCAGGATTTCAGAGCTTGTGCTAAGGACATAACTTCAGTCAGGACATCAAAAGCTGAACTTCCTCTCCATCAAAAGCAACATCATCAGTCTGAAAATAGCTGAATTCCCCTAGAATTTCTCAGAACAGAAGGGCCAGCCTGGGAGGGGTATTTCCTGAGTGCTTCACATTCAGGAGGTTCACTTGAACCCACAGGATGAAAATAACATAACAGGACTTTGGTCAGGAGTTTGTAGCAAAAGTCTTTGTAAAAGCAATACCTGCAGTTTGCAACAAGGGGAGATTTGGAAGAATTTGCTGTTCCCAGAGAAAAAGCCTGGCACCTATAGGTCAGTATTTTGCATAGCACCAAAGCCTCACACCAAGGGAATTTGCTGCTACTTGTACTGAGAACAAATCCAAGGGTTAAAAACTGGTCTGTCAGTTCTACTGAATTGCAGGGCAATATAGTGTGAGGTTCAAGAGCAGTTGCTATCAGTAATGACTGTGCCTGAAGGAAGAGCTTCACCTCTTAAAGCACATAAACAAACAAGTCCAGGATCCTGTGTCCAGACGACTGCAGCTACAGGCACATGAGAGCTCTCCCAAAGAATCAGCTGTTTGACCACAATGGCAACTTCCACACCAGAGCTCATTTGCACTTGGACCTCCAAGAAGCCACAAGCCCAAACCTCCTGCCCTCACCACCATGGTTATGCAATTTACCCAGAACTATTTCTCTTTGCCCCACAGCCCTGGGGCCAGCCCTGCTGAGGGCACCACAGGTATGAGCTTGGGTTGCTCAACACCAGCCCAGAGATTCCAGCAGCTCCAGATGCTTCCAAAGCCATGAAATCATCACCACAGTGGGGGAATCAACCTCTGCCCCTACAGAGAGACACACAATGCAGATGGATGGGTTCTGTCACTAGGAGCTAAGCTCTCAACATTTTCATGCTGGCCCTGCAGAAAGACTATTTCAGAACTCGAGCTCAAGTCCTGAAGGTTTAAGTACCTTCCTGCACATCCAACAGCTCTTCTTGACCTACAGATTTACCACAATCCTCACAGAAGGTGAGGATCAGAGACTTGCAGGACAGTTTGAGCTGGGTGGCACCACCAGCCCCAGCATCTGCTGCTTCATCAGGAAGACCCTGAGTTTGAGTTAAGATGTTTTAAAGCTCCAGTGGCTAGGACCAGCCCTCCTGCTCCCCTGGCCAGGTCTGGCCCACTCTGCAGCCCCACAGTGACACCAACTGACAAATCACATCCTCTATTGATTACAAGGCAAGGCCAACAACCAGCCACAAGCCATGTGTCAGCTTCCTCTGCCCACAGCCCCAGCCCTGCTTCCAGCCTAGATTCCCCTACCCATGAGCATTCTGGTTTTGCCACAAAGACTTGTGGTCAGGACAAGATGTTTCTCATTTTGCATATGGAGCAGTGGCTACTAGATGTGTTTTTCATCAGCTCATTGAGGCATCTTTGGTTTCCCCAGTAACTCTGCTGAAGGATAATCAACCAACCAGCCCAGAGGGCGTAAGTGCTGAGGGCAACTCTCCTCCAGCTCTCCTCCCAGACCCCTGCCTCCACTCTGTCAGGGACTGGCACTAGGTGATGGGAAGGGGCACCTCCCAGCCTGGAACCAGGCATTCCTAACATTATGGATCACTCGCTCCAAGGTAAATTCATTCTGAGATGCGTGACACGCAGCCAAAGCCTGACCTGCAGTGGAAACTGCTGCCAGCACACCCAGATGCTGTTCCCATGAGGGCTTCTGGCCATTTCATCAAGGGGCAGGAAGAGCCCAATCCCTGCCTGTGGGGTTTTCTATGGAGCTGGGAGCACTTTTGCTGCAGAGCCATGCAACCCAGCTGCTGTGCCAGGGCAGAGCAGTGCTGGCAAGCGCAGGGTGCTGAGCCCCACCCCTGTGCCAGCTCACATCGTGCTTCCTTATGAATCACAGCCACCTAATGCCCTGACCAGGGAGGCTCAAGAAAACCCATGTTGAGGGCACAGAGTAGGCTGGACAGCAAGCTGGCCTTATCAGATCAGCACAGCCCTCAGCAAGGTGGTGGCAGACTGCCACGGAGATTACTACATACTGTGGAACGCACCAGGTTTGGCTATCAGAAAACCCTATTTAAATCAGGACAGACAGTGTTTACAAGCCAGAGGACATAACAAGGAAATTACTGACTCACAAGCGTAAATAAGATTATATGGGAGCGTTCCCTGAACTCACTCTTCATCATCCTCTTGAGCAAGGATGGGGAAGTTCCTGGAAGCCACGAGAGCTTCATAGAACAGGAAACTTTTTGTGAGGGCAGCGAGCTTCATTTTACAGATTCATCTGCCAGGGAAGTTCAAGGGCTCCTGGCACCTCTGTACTCACCCTCCAGGTTTCAAGCTCTGCTCTCCTAGGGAGCAGGCTCCCCCTGGGAGCTGGGGCATGGGTAGCCCAGGAAGAGTTAACATTGGAGTGCTGTGCTTTGAAGGGCAGGCCTGGAGCAGGCACATTCCTCACATACACACCTGCAAGGGCACACAGGCACTTTCAGAGACTTCACAGCAAGGGCTGCAAGCTTCCCAAGTGCCACATAAAGAGCCCTCTGAAGAAAACTTTAAGAGTGCATCCCTTCCCAAGAGGATTCAGTCTCCCCCTACGGCTCCATTAGAAGAGGCACCACGGAAGGTGTCCATGCTTCATCCCAGCTGGCAGGCAGCAGAGAGGAGAAAGCCAAGAGACTGCCCCAGGAGGATGGTCAGCCCTTGCCAACTCATCTCTGGCCACGTTCGGCTTAACACCTTCTGTGACTGCCAGCTGGAGAAGAGCACTGGTGCTGCTGGGAGCCCACTTCCCACCACCTGTTACCCCACAGCACTGGAGCTGGGCCAGGGACTTGCTGGGAGAGTTGGACTGAGCAGCTGCACAGCCCCACCTTGCCCCAGCAGCTGAAGCTGAGCCCTGCTATTAATGTGCTCCTCTCCAGGAGAGGTCTGTACAGAAACCAACCTTTTCTGCAGGAGTCTAGCTCCAGGATTTCTTCCTCCTGTTAAGCAGCTTTCATCCCCAATAAGCACCAAGGGGGATTAACCAACATGCTGGGAAGCAGAAGATTTTCCTGACTGCCAGTGGCAAAAAATAAGCTTATTCCCTGCCAGACAACCATCACGTCAGGCACGTGAACTATGAGCGTCATTCCTGGAAAAGCTGGGCACAGAGGTCTCATGTTTGAAACTGAGAGAGGCTGCACTACTGCATGAAGCCAGACACTGTTTGCTAAGTTCAGGCACAGCAATTGCACCCCAGGCAGCTCTGCTCTGCTCCATCCCTAACCCACCCCACTCCATTTCATGCTCCTGGAACCTTTGCTTACAGCCCAGGCATCCCACTAACCACTTCTCAAAGCAAAAGCATCTATTTATTGAGGCAGCAAGCAAAGTTTCTGTCCAATGTGTGAATTTCCCCAGTTGCTGGCTGGCCCTGGGGAAAGAAACCCAGGCAGTTTGCCTGCCCCAGCCCACACATCCTCGCAACAACCTTTGCAAACAAGAAAAGAAAAGAAAAAAAAAACAAAAACAAAAACAAAAACAACAAAAAAAAAACCCCCAAAAAACCCAAAACAAACAAAAAAACCAAAAAACAAAAAACCCCAAACCAAACAGAAAAACAAAACAAACAAACAAAAAAACAAAACAAAACAAAAAAAAACAACACAAAAAACCCAAATGATGTTTTGGGGAAGAAATGGAGTTTTCCAGACATGGAACTGGCTTTTACAGTTGGCCCTTGTCTCTGATCAAACACACCAGGTTCATTAAAAGCTTCTTTGAAGGGTCACAGCCAGCAAGCTGCAAAGGGAGGCAGACCCAGAGACTTGGGCAGCCAAGGTGTAGGGACTCTTTATCAAGTTTATAACCCTGCTTGCTCCTGTGTCTCCCTCCCCAACACTGTGTACACAAGCCCAGGAGTAAACAGGAGCAAGGTGAAAGTCAACCCTTCCTAGACAAAAGCACATGGAGCTGGGCCAGCCTGGGAGGTGGCAGAAAAGGGGACAGAAGTGCAGATCTATTAACTCTTTGCAGCCTGCAGGGACAGAGGAGGGGGAACTGCTCCTGGGGCTTTTCTCAAGTGCTCTGAACTAGGGGACAGTTGTACAGATCATCTCGTTTCACTTCAGCAAGCAGTATCACACTAAATACCTTTCCCAGACCTGTGCTGTCATGGACAGATGTCACCTCACACCAACACCTCACAATGCATATCTAGATCAGCTTAACAAGAAAGCTGAGACAAGTAAGACACAAGCAGATGCCTGCACAGCACAGCTTTGGAGCCTGGTCTTTAAGAGATCACTCTCACAAAGCCACCACCCTGGCCCTTGTGCTGCCCTGCACCAGGAACCAAAGAGCACAGAATCCAACAAGGCCTTTCCAGTGCAAGGTGGCAAAGCTCAGCAAACCACCAAGCCCAGGAGAGTTCTTCCCTAGAGTTCCATATAAGTTTTTGGGTTTGTTTTTTTTTTTTTTTTTGCTTGGTAATACAGGCAAGGAGCAGGTTTTTGCTTAATAAGACATAGCAAGAGCAACATGCAGACTGACACACTGCTCAGCTGGTAAAAGCATCACTCATTCAAGGTGCCCTGAGAAGCATCCCCACTCCCTGTCCAACCAGGTACCCATCTCCCTGCAGCCATATTACCAATCCTGTGTGCTCAGACTCGGACACCCCTGCACTACACAAGGGGAGGAGCAGTAACCCTCACCCAGCACTGTCAGAGCCTCAGCCTGGGTCCCTCCCCACAGCTCCCTGTGAGATTCTTTAAACTGCCTCCACAAGCAGCTCTCCTGGGGGCTCACGAGGCAGCAGAGGAATAATCCCTGTGACAATTACACCCTAATCCTGGGCTCTGGAAAGCCACCCGCTGTCATGGTGCCTCCCCTGCAGCAGGGATGAATCCTCCCGGCTCTGTTTACTGAAAATAGGTTTCCCTGCACTCACCGAATCAAACCTCAGTTACCTTTTAACTCCTGTGCCTTTGCCTGCACTCAGCCTGCTCTCTGCATCCCATGCCACAGCAGCGAGCAGGAGGAGGACAGAGAGATTACAAAGGAATGAATTCTTGTTTAACTGCTCTTGCCTGATTATCAACCAAGAGCAAAGCCGTAAAGATTGAGTCCTCTGCCAGGCAGACACATGCTGGGATCTGTTTATTGCAACAGTGGCAAAAGAGCTGCTCTGAAAAAACAATGCCCAGCCTCAGAGCCCAAGTGGGAAAGAGATGCCTGCTCCCCTCTCCAGCTAGAGGAGATAAAGCCCATCAGGCAGCTGTGGATGGCTGTGTGTCAATCACTAACCCTGAAGCAAATAAAGATAAGTTTCAGAGGAAAACTGCAGGAGGGGAAAGGGAGCACTCATGTGATTCGGGAGGAAATCTACTTTGCAGAGCCATTTCGTGCCCCCTGAATGGAAGGCTCTCCTGTGGGCAGTGATGCACACCTGGTTCACAAGAAGATTGTATTTTTTTTATGGTAGTTGCAAACCTGATCGTAGCTATTTCATACACTTCTCTGTCTAAGGCTCAGTTCAGACGTGGAGAAATCTATTCAAGGTCAAAAAAGGAATTCAGTTTTTCTAGCTCACAATTTGCTCTGAATTGCTTTACGCTATACCAGGAGGCTCTGTGGAAGAATTAAACTCTATACCCTGTCTGGGGAAGAAAGGAGAGAGAAAAAAAAAAAAAAAAAAAAAAGCCCCAGCAAGGCAACTTTTCCAGAGAGAATTTCTCATGCTGATTCTTCAGGCTAGGGGTATTTCATATCTCATAGTTCCCCCTCATGCCAGGAAGAGGCCTGCCCTCACTGCCCTTTCCTAGAATACAGCTGTACCTCAGTATTTCCCCGGACACACAAACAGGCAGAATTTCCACTTGGCAAAAAAATGCATGATGTGCATTTTCGGGATCTTTACACTCCCTCATGCCAGAGTGTTAGCAAAATCAAGCCAGGCAGACACCCAACTTCAAAGGGACCATTCCTAGCTGGCTCACCACACAGCTATCTCAGCTTGTTTGTACAGTCAAGATTCCCAACGCTGCACCCTACAAATGCTTCCCCTCCCACAATCCATTTTAATCTAATCAGAAGTAGTAGCCCAAAGATTTAGCCATAGCCCAGGCAGCTCAGCTCTGCCAGCACAGTTTATGCTCTTCGGGGTTTTTGCTCTGTTGGCAAAGCTACCAGCAAAAAACTGCAGGGGAGGAAGTTATCAGCATGAAAGCACTCGAGTCAGAATATCTGTGCCACTCCACTATCAGGCTATACCCGTGTAAGCATTTGTGCAGACAAGCATTTCAACAGCAGGGATTTTCCTGGTTAGCTACAGCAGCAGAGGTTTTGGTGTGTGAGGTGCTTGTTGGCTTTTTTTTTTTTAATTTCTTTTTTAATAGAGATATTCCCCACTTGTTGCCTTGGCTTGGGCCCAGAGGGCAGCAGGCACAGAGTGTGCTATTTGAGATAAAGCAGCTGTAGTTTGGGAAATCTGTCACCCCCAGCAGCATTTTCCTCTCTCAGAGGGCTCTGGACTCCTATCCAGGCTTCATCCCCTCTCCAAGTCAGGGGTGAGCAGCCAGCAGCAGTTTTCCTGCACTCCCTGACCACATCTCTGCACCCACACAGTCACAGCCAGGAGCAGAGGGACCCAGCTCTTGTTTTGATTGCTCCTTCCTTGGCTCTGCAAAGCCTGAGCTTGGCTGGACTAGCAAGTCGCTCAGTAACCAACGGGCAGGACCAGCTCCTTATACTCAGCCTCAGGAAATTCAGAATTAGCGCCAAGAACAGCCCGCACATAAACAGCCTCATGCAAGATCCTGGCTCCAGAGTCTGCTCCACTGCACGCTGTGGATTTGCAATAAATATTTATCTTGCTGAGGAACAGAGTCTTCCAAGCAACAGCTCCTGACATCAGTAAGGTCTGTATTTCCACTGGAAGGGGGGAAAGGCTGGCTGCTAGAAGAGTCTCTGTTTTTAAAGGGGGACATCAGCCCACAAAAGAAGCTTCTGCCACCCTCCAGCACCAGGCTGGCCAGGATTCATTCCTCCACCCATGGGTTCTCCCTCCTCTCCAGGCCAGCACCCCATCACACCAGGCACCCACACTCCCCTCCATCACCTTGCCTTATGCACAGGGATCTCTGGCTACTGTGCTGCACAGGTTGGTTGGGTGCAAGTCCAAGGCAGGCACTTTCAGTCCTCAATGCACACTAACACTTTTTTTTATTGCTGTAGGTTGACTGTAACAGCAGCTGAAGGGCAGGAGGAAGGGTGAGCCTCGCAGCAACATAAACAGGGCAAGGCCACGGTGCTTTGTATTCAAGTTGTACAGCAGACACCAGCACAGTTTATGTTGAACTATAAAGGAGACACCTTTTCCCCTTCAACAGCCAAGGCAGAGCACCATCAGAATCCTTCCCATGGCAGGCTTTGCTTTCCCTGACAGAATGGCATTTGTTTGAGCAAGAAGAAACCTTCTTTTAGCTTGACATGACACTAGCTGCTTGGGTAACAGTGCTTCAGCTCTCCCCATCTCCCCAAGGAGTGTCTCTCTGAGATTTCAACTCACTGCTCTGATTTTTAAGTTACCCCAATAATTTTTCTAACAAGAGCCACTTGGCATTTTATAAGCAGAGTCTCCATCCTAAGGGATTTAAGGACAAAACTGGCAAGAACAGGTAAAAGCCTTATTTTTGCTGGAAATACAAGTATATTTTTGAAGCCAGTCTCCAGAAATTGAGAGGGACGCAGCTACATCTTGCATGTTTTCCCCTCCTACACTGACATTTTGTCCAGATTGCGGATTAAGTATTTAACCCCCGCTTTTGAGACTTTCCACTTGTTTTGAATGCTTTCAGTCATTTCAGATAACACTGCTGCTCTCCTCTCTCCCCCATGCAACTCTTATTTCCAGCTCTGTTTGAAAACACAACCACCACCGAGCTGCCAGAGCAAGTTACTGGCAGCTCATGACAAGGCCATTTTCTGACCTGCCTTTGCCAACACCAACACAACTCCTGGCAGCAATCAGATGTCAGAACCTGACAGCTTTTTGCCCACTCCAGCCACCACAATCCGAGGCAGACTGGGACAGGAGGCAGCAAGGGAAGGGTGCTGGGTGAGGAGGGCAGCACAGACCATGGGCCAGGCAGCGCTGCTTGTGCTTGTTACCCCTCTTCTTCCCCTGGAGGAAGAGATCCACCTCGGAAGTCTGAGTCATTGCCCTGGGTAAGGGGCCAGGGCTGTTACTCAGAGGGTGACAGCAGAGTCTGCTGGAGCTGCGGGGCCAGGAGAGTGCCAGAAACCCTGAGTCACTGCACGACTGCTGGAGCCAGGGCCACCAGCGATCCATGGTCAGAGGCAGCAGCATTTACTGATCAACCATTCAGACACACATTAAAGACATCTGAACTCATCTAGAAGAGCAGCCCAAACAGCTCATTACTGTATTTTTATTATTTTTTATAGCCACGCAGGGCAGTAGTTTCTGACAAGTCACGGAGTTTAACCAGGCTGCCCTGTCTATTCAGGGCCACCAAGTTCAGGCTCATCACAAGAGTCTCATTCTAGTGCAAATCATTTGAATCCTTAATCTACAGTATTTGCATTCCACCGAGTCTCAAACAAACAGCTCCACAACAGCAGCCCGGAGGTCCAGAGTGTGCAAGGTTTGTCCCCACTGGTTTTGTAGTGCTTCAACCACATTAGCATCTAGTTTGAGGCTGCAAAAGCAGCACAACCCTGCTGTTGTTACAGTTCCTTTATAGGAACAAGCTGTACTGAGGAGAGGGGGAAAAGGCAGCTGCAAGGATCTAAGGGCAGACTGAAGAGGAAAAATGTTAACTCAAAAGCAAGGAAGTGTTCTGAAGGACAGATGCTCCTTTTTGTCTAGCCAAAGCTGATAGCTCGGGAGTTGTGCTGCAGGATCAGTGAGCCAGCAAAACTTAATCAAGTGATCTTACAAGTCAACTTAAAGTCATTCACATGGCAGACCACAGAACCACAGTTATTGTGCCTCCCAGACTTGTACGGTTCCTATCGCTGATTTATAATTTTTTTTTAAGTCGCTTTTTAAAGATAAAGCCCATCAAATCCATGCACCTGAGGGAAAAGAATTTAACACACATGCAACACAACCTAGTGTGAGCTTACAGCCAAGTGGATTCAAGCAGCCAGCAAGTTTTCAACAGAGCATTCCCACCACCAGAAGTCAGAGAGGAGGGGAAAGCAGCTGCAGGAGTTGTGCTGAAGTCTGCAGGCCAAGGAGCCAGCCAGAGTCCCTCCTCTCCATCCTCACTCTGCAGGTCGAGTCAGCAGCTTCCAGCTTCAGGATGGAAGTGGAATAAAAATGTATGGAGCAAGCTGTAAGCCACCACAGGAAAACCACGGCAAGGTCATACTAGGCTCCACTTCAGGCATCTGAGAGCAGCAAAAGGCCTCCCCACCCCAACCATTTGAACAGCTCCAGGCAACAGTAAAGCCATTAACAGAGGTTTGGAGAGAACAGGAGAGGGGAACACATAGGAAAAAACATTTTCATTGTTGCTGGACTGGATACAGGCCTCTGCCTCTCTAAGTGCCAAGGCCTTGGGAGACAGCAGAATGGGCAGGAAAAAGCAATCATGTTGGCTAACAGCCTTAACTTCTGAGAGTGAATGAGCCTCTGGTATTGTGAGTCTAAAAAGTACCAAGTTCAGCCCCAACGTGCCTCTTGCGTAAGTTGTTTGGAAAATGAACCACAAAAAAAAAAAGTGCTCTCCAGCATGGGAGCTGACAGATGCTTAGGAGAGATGAGAACTGGGCTGTAGCCCCAAGCACCATGGGGTGACTGCTCCTACCCATGCAGGTACCTCCACCTCTAGCATGGAGAAGGTTCTGGGCTGCAGAGGAACCAGGCACCCCTGGTGCCCACCCCATTACTTGTTTATACCATTCTGCAAGGTATGAGGTGCTGTTTCTTTCTACACATTTCAGGATTTTCAACCCAACAGACAGCTCTAAAGGTTCAGCCACCAGAAGTCCTGGGCTCCTTCCCTTCAGGAATACGGACACCAACTGTACCACACTGTACCACCAACACTAATTTTCCTGCTGTGTGTTTTAGGGAGGCTGTAGCAAAGCAAGTGTACATAATTGTACATGTTCAGCTGCCCCATGAGTTTTCCAAGTTAGTAAAATAAAGTAAAATGTGCAGATAGAAACGTCTTGATTTGATTGGGAGGGACAGATGAGAAACTGGGCAAAGAGCAGAAAGAACAGGCCTCAGGGATCAATGGCAGCAGGACAAGCCAAACCGGTTTTAACATTAATAATGCTGCACTACTTTCCAAACACAGCTATCATCAACAAGACACCAGCTTTGGCAATCAGGAGGCCTCCAAGCATGATTGCTTTAAACCAGCAAACAGAGCCCACAAACAGCATGAAGCCTCGCCCCCCCTCTCTCCCCCTCCCTGAGCAATCCTCTGCCAGCAGCTTCTGGGTTGGATTTCTGCTTGTCTGCACTGCTGGGGATGCACAAACATGATGTGGTGCTGCACGGAGACTTTTTCTGCAGACTTCAAGGCAGAAAAGTAGGACAGATGCAACAAGCATTAGCAGTGCTACAGCCCTGCTGAGCTCAGGGCACTCAGAGCCCTCTAGAAGCTCAGAAGTACCAAGCCTGCAGCAGGGAAATCTCTCTGCCTTGGGGGGAAGACCCCTTGCTTCCCTCCTCTGCTGCCAGGGGCACTTTTAGATGCTGAAAGAACAGGGAGAGCTCCAGGATGCCACTCTGCCCCAGCAAGGCAGACCTCCAGACCTTTGCCAGCTCCACCATTCCCACACCCTGGCTGCATTGGTGGCTTTCTGCTCACCCCAGCTGCAGGCTCCTGAAGCAGCCCATCCTCACACCCTGCCCGCACAACCTCTGCTTTCTAAAGCACTCGACCAGAGAGGGCCAGAAACCACCAGGAGACATCGGGCTTCAGCTCAGAGCTCCCCCCACCCCATAGGAAGAAGCCGATGTTCTCACACGGAGCTGCTGTGCTGTTGTAACACAACCCACCCACAGCCCGAGCACCAACGTCAGACTTCGGCACTTCAGTCATATTCCACACCCTCTTACACATCCAAGATTGCTTCACGTGGAGAAATCCCATCTCTGCTGGAAAGCCATGCAAGGGAAAAGGAGCCAAGGCATTTTTGTTTGTACAGGCTCGGGGAAATATTCAAGCACCGAATCACTCAAAAGCCATGCTCTTACATAAGCACAAGAAATACAATCCCTGTCTTGTTAAGAAACAGCTACCTGTCTTCACCCTGCCTGCACAGGAGAACCAAGAGCCACACGCTGTGCAGCCCTGCACGTTTTGGCAGGGCTATTAAAAAAAAAATAATAATATGGGAGGAGCGCCAGCAGAACTCTCCCAAATAGTGTGTCATCCTCGTCTCCTCCCCAGCAGCCTGTAACCCAAACAATTTGTTTGGATAAGGCTTTATAGTAGGCCAGTGTTACTTCTCCAGCATACACTCCATCTTAGGTAACTTTAAAAGATACAGACAAAGATTCCATCCAAGTTCTATATAAGGATTTACAGAATACATCTGTGCAAAATTTGTTGTCTTTGCAGAAATCCAATGCTTGCAGACCACTCAGTTCCCCAGGGACACCAAGTTGCATTTCATACCAAACATGGTCAATGCAACTTCCAGATGCTGCCTGCCCCAAAGGTTTGTGCTACTAGTTTGGGCCAGTTCTCAAACGACCGATTCACGTGCTTAATAGCAGGGATAAAAGACACCAGATTAGAGTGGATTTGGGCTGCTTGGTCTTAGCAGAGTAGCTGACAATTACTACAGATGCTTTCATTGGGAGTTTTCCACTCTACAACCACCAACCCCCCAGCCCCATGTCCCTATTGGAGAGAAACCCAGCAGCACAGCCTTATCAGTTCTGATCTGCCCACCCAGCCTCAGCCCAGGATGAAGCAATGTAGATGATTAAACCTAGTTTTGAGAGCCCCTCATTCCCTGCAGTTACCTTAATCTCAGCAGCTCTTTCAAGACTAGCAGAAGAATCTGCCCTGACTGCACTATGAGCAAGATGGACACACACAAAAAAACCCCTCCACACAATAAAACCCAAACAAACAGCAGGGAAGGTAGAATTCTGAAAGCTCTGCTCCACCACGAAGATCCCACATGTGCCCAGCCTGGAGCACCCAAAGAGAGTTTCACCTCATTATATATTAAATAGACATCTAAAGCATCCGTGGTAACACATGGCTTTTCACACCCCTGTGAAGGGAAATGAGGAAGGTTTGGTACACATAGAAGACACCAGGTACCAGCACAACCAAACTCTGGTGAGACAGGGAGCCTGTCCAGGTGCTGTAACACACTGCTCGTATCGAGCCCATCACACACGCACGATAAAAGAGGGATTAAAGGACTTAAGTCCACAACCAGCGGCAGGAGATCAAAGCTGTACTGGAGAGCAGTAATTCATTTCTCTCACGTACCCTTGTACCCTGTACTGCTCTAATTCCACCGGGCCAGATTACAGAAGAGCACGACGAGGCTGATCAGTGCTTAGCGGGGAGAAAGGGACGCGTCAGGAGTGGCACAACCACGGGGGACCTCCGGACAGGGCAAGAGGGACAAGAGTACGCTGCTCTGGCATCAGAGGAAGCAGGACCCAAGCCAGGACGGAGGCAGGGGAACCGGAGGAGGGAATGGGAACTGCCCGACTGCTATGAGCCCATTCTGCCCTCAGCTCCCCCGGGAAGGGTCAGTGGCTGGGAGCAGAGCCCGGCTGGCATTAGCTCTCAGGCTGGTGGCCAGCGGGACCCGACGCAAGCGCAGCCCCAGCCGAAAGCCGCGCGGAACCACAGAGAACAGCGGGGTGACCCCCTCCTGGCACCGGGACCCTCACCTTCCCCACCCAGGGGAGCCCCCCTTCCCTTCCCTCCCGTCCCTTCCCTCCCGTCCCGTCCCGTCCCCTCCCCTGGCCCGACGGGACTCACCGACTCGGCGGCGGCTCGCAGGAGGAGGCCGAGCAGGAGCGCGGCGCGGAGCAGCGGCGGAACGCGGAGCAGCGGCATGGCCGGGCAGAACAGAACCGAGCTTGGTTTCTGGGCCGGTAGCGAAACGGACTCTCACTCCTTTCTCTCTGTCCCCGGCTGCCGCCGCGCCCCTTATAGAGCCGCCCCCGCCCCGCCCCGTCCCGTCCCGCCGGGAATGCCCCCGCCCCGCACAGCCCCCGCCCTGCACTATCCCGGCCCCGCACTGCCCGGGTGGTGGAAGGCTTGGGGGGCCGGCAGAAGGACGTGGGGACACTGCCCGGGTATTTTCCTAAGGACTTCAGATCGGCTGTGGAATCCGGGCAAGGGGGGAACGGGGCGGGAACCCCTCTGGAGCCGGCGTGGAGGGAGGCAATGGGTTATGGGGGGGGGAAAGAGGGGAGAAAGGGAAAGGGGGAAAGAGGTGAGAAAGGGAAAGGGGGAAAAAAGGAAAAGGGAAAGAGGGGAAGAGAGGAAGAGAGGAGAAAAGGGGAGGAGAAAGGGGAAAAGGGGAGGGAGGATAGGAGAAGGAAAGAAGGGGAAGAGGGGGGGTGGGGGGAAGCAGACACGAAGTAATCCTCTTTCGCAGCATTCCACAAGTGACAGCCTTACGTTTACAGAAAGCCCCGAACGACACCGCTGCGGTCATCAGGCGGGTGTTACATCACAGGCTTCTTGCTGGAAATGGAAAACGAAACCGTTCCGTCTCCTTTCTCTGTAAATGGCAAGTGCAAAAACCCACACAGATAACCAAGGGAAAAAACACAACAGCACAGTTTAACTATTTCGGGTTTTCCTTCCCTCATTAATAACTCTGAGTCTAAGAATTTGCTCAGAAGTCTCCATTCCAGCCCCTTAGCAACCTGAGGTGCACTTGAGTCTGTATCAGTCCTCCATTCACACTGCTGTCCCATCACTGTGCTTGGGTTCCAGTTTATAGAGAATATTTTCTTCATAGGGAAGCAATGCTCAGACTCCAAAGGACGTGTGCCACGGTCCCACATGCCAGGTACATTTGCCAACTCTGTTAGATCTGGTTCTCAGCCCACTCCAGCTCTACAAAGCCAACCCAAGAGACCCTGTAGCCTGTCTCATCTTAACTTGCTAACCCTCAGGCAAAAACGATCCTTAAGGTGAAGCAGCCTTCCCAACTACCTGTTCCTTTGGGAACAAAGAGAAACAGGGTTAGAGCTGAGGTCAAGAGGTCTCCTCAGTGTTTGTTAGGGCCATGTCTACATACATCTTCTGGCAGCACCATGCTGGACTGGCTGTACAGTTGGTTGGCTTCATATGAAGTGACAAGAAGTGCCACTCAGAGTTTAAAAAAGTAAAATAAGATGTGAAGACAGCATACATCCAGGGAAGGGTAGGAACCAGCCTAGAGGAGTCTGTGGTGGAGTTTGATGTAGCACATGGACCTCTGTGCTTAGGACAGCAACGTTATTGGTGACCCTCTAGTTCATCTCAGCATCCAGTGCCAACAAGGATGCGAGGAATGGATCTGAGCTGTGGGCTGGATTTCTACCCTTCCTGATTACCTTCACCTCATCACACAAAGGAGCTGATGAAAGTCACTCCTGGTGTGGCCAGGGTGAGTGCAGCTCCAGAGATAGCAGCAGAAGATGGAGAAGAACAAGAGAACATGGGCTGGGTCAAACATGCCAAGAGTTGTCAATCCCATGACAACACCTCCCAGCCAGGAGACGGCCTCAGCAGCACAAGGTGGCCAGAAGCACCCCACTGTTCCCTAATTCTCTAAACAGCACCTGTGTGTGTGTGGCTGTGGCCATGACCCCTCTGCACCTCCTTCCAGGTAAGGCAGCCACAAAGACACTTTCAAAACCAGCTGCCTGTATTGTGGCTACAAACACTGCTGACTTGCCTGTTCATTTCCTCTTCAAACAAGCACAGCACACATACTCCTTGTTGTCATTCCCCTCAACGCACACCCCCTTCACCAAAAAGTGCCCCTGCATGGCACAGGACACCATTTTCCCTCCTAGGTAAGTTCTGCTTTAGCAGAAAGGAGAGAAGCCAGGCTGCCTACCTGGCCCAGGGACCATGCACGTTGTCACACCTGCACATGCAATCCTTTAAGCAAACCAATACAAATCTTGGGTTTCTGGGAACAGAAGAGAAACTTAAACTCAGCCAATGTATTTCCCAACCTGGAGAAAAAAAAATTGCATTACTTTACTGATGACATTTTCAAAGTGCATCGAGTAGATGAACTTCCTCACGCACACAAACTTTCTGTGACTGCACTCAAGAGAATTCACAGGAGAGGAAAGGCAGCCATGGAAATCATAATGATTCAGCCTGCTTCATTTTGCCCTTCAAGTATCCTCTCAAAATAATGACATTCTCCTCTCTCTGGAATAATGCAGGAAAATGGTGGGTGACACTCACCAAGAGCAACAGGACAAATGGGGTGAGAATGCAGAACTGAAATGCACTTTCTTGAAACCTCACTACATGTGAGAGAAGCAAAAGAAATACAAGACACGTGTTGAGCCACACATTTGTTCTGGGTGATGAATTCCCACACTCAAGGTGTGTCAGTTCCTTTCTCCATTTAAAAATTACAGTTGGCAGAGAAATAAAGCAGGCTGGCCACCATTGTTCCCAACCCACTGTTGCAGTTACCTAACTCTTGCACTGAAAGTAAAAATAAACATCTGCCAATTCCCAAGATGTGACACAAACGTGATGGAAGTAGAAAGGAGTGTCCAAATACAATTCATTTGGAGGGTGAGGAGAAACCATGTTTTTACATGACACACAAAGAAATGCCAAGGTAATCTTAAGAAGGCCACACGCAGAGCCCTTTAGACAATCCGAGATCATAAATGCCCAGGAAAAGAGCCCTCAATGCAGTTCTCAAAGGCAGATTTTAAAACAAGAGCATGATCTCAAACACAAAGAAAGCTTAAGTAAAGTTTTAAAAACTCTCAGCTCCCAAAGTCCATTCAGTATGCTGAGATCTTTGGAAAAATACACCTGGAAGCTGTGGGAGTAGAGGGAGAGGAGAGACTGAAAACTCTCATCCCACATTTGGAGCTACTTAACACCAAGTTGTTCTCAAAATGTATAATCTTAGTCTTACTGACCCTTTAGCAAAGGTCACCTTAGCACAAATCCTACCTGCTTGGTGAGAGAGATGTGAATGCCAGCAAAGGCCCATTCAGACAGCACTGCCCTTTGTACACCAGATGGTAAAATATGGATCACCCAAATAAATACCTTCCTGTTTCAGGCAACAATTCTTGAGAAGGAAAACCAATACCATCCTATAAAGCCATTTCTTATGGAAAAAATCCCTGGCTAAACAGGGAATTCATATTTCACTCTCCTGATAAAGAAGTGAGCATGGTAGTTGCATGTGATCTGGGTACATTCTCAGGGTATCTGCTATGTCCTGGGCACATTGCCACTTCTTCCACCTGCTGCTCTTCATGACATGTAGGTGTCACACACAGAACAGTCAGATGGTTAAAAAAGGACATCCTGACCAGAAGCCAGATGACCAGCACCTACTTGGGTACCCTAGAAAGTACAATCTCTGTGCTTCAACATCCTTTTTCCCCTTTTAAGACTTCCTCTGCAGCTGTCTCCACTTGAACCAAAGAAAAGGAAGACTGAAAATGCCACTTATTTTCCCAAAAACCTCTGCTCCCCAGGTCCACATTAAACCCTTCCCACAGAGCAGGGGTGCAGGGTGAGGCTCCCCATGGGGAGAACCCCCTCTCTTCCAGGAGAAGGATGCAGCCCCCTAAGCTGGAGGAGCCAGGAGAGGAGGGACAGCTGAATTCAGGAGCACAGCCAAGCAGAGGTGACACATTCAAGGTGTCAGCATGAAGTCAGCCAGGAAATTAATTCCCAATCCAGGCTTTGTGTCACAGAGCTTCACTGCCTCTGTTTGACCTGCATAGCCCACCCGGGGCAGGAGGGAGCCTCAGCTCACACCAGGGCCACGACTGCTGCCATGCCATGACCTGAGCCACTGGGCAGCAACCAAGCAGGGAGGAGACTCGAATTTGGAAGGAATTCAAAAGCACCATCTCCCATCTTGTGATCCCAGGAACTACTGGATAGATTAGATGTAATGTTGCTGATCAATCTGGCTGTGGAGAAACACCCAGCAGTTAAACCAACACTCCTGCCTTACACTAGCTTGGAGTTTTTGCTGGCTGTGACTAAACAACCAAAAATTTGGGTGGCAAAGGGAAGTTCATCTATAAAGCTTGAAAAAGAAATGGGTTAGTGAAAATTAGTGCCTAGGTGGTGGCTTGAGCACCTCAGAGAGTGAAGAGCAGCAGGTTTGAGGAAAGGAAACCAATTTCTACTAAAGAGCTACCAGAGGAAGTGTCGAGTCTTGCAATTGATGCTCAGCAATGTGCTGGCAGCAAACAACCCCATAGGGCTGGGATTTTCCCATATTCATTTCAGCACTGGTGAGGGCAGGAAAGCCTCTGCAGAGAGAAATTCTCTGAAGGCCCAAGCTGGAACTCAGCAGCAGTGGCCCACATGTGCTGAGCACTGCCTCTGCCCTTGCACAATCCTTTCTAGGAGCAGCAGGTCTGGGATCAGGGAGGAAAAGGTGTCAAACCTGTCTTGACAGTGACATCCACAGAACAAAGAAGGGAAAGCACACAGCACAGCTGCAGAGGGAACTTCCAGTATGGGGACAAGATAAAAAACATCACGAAAGTCAGAGATCATAATCTGAGTTCCTGAAATATTCCACACCCACGGCTGAGTCAACCACCTCCCATTAAAGTTGGGTCCCCCTTTTGTCCTCCCCCTCCTCCCTTTTTTTCCAGGTGAGAAGAGCTCTGTGGCAACTCCCTCACCCACCAGAGCAGCCCAGGGGTTTTTCTTCTCCATTTTCCACCTTATCTCCAAAACACTCCGTTGTCCCACGCAGCCTTGGGGATTCTGGCGTTCAGCTGGTGACAATTCTCACACCTGAAGCCAAGCAAGCAGGAAAGTTTCTTGAGGCCACCAAATGAGCTCCTGCAGCCAAGAGGGAGCAGGAGGGACTCTGGCACATGGCCATTCCATGAGGCATTGGAAGAAAAAACCTCCATGCACCAGAAGAAAGCTCTCAGAAGAAGCCAAGCCCGACACGTAGGGGCACACCGGGGCTTAGAGCATCCTCCCGGTGCCCCGTGGCCCCAGGTTACAGTAGGCACGGCTGGGGAGCGGGAATTGAGCAGAGGGGATGAAAGGAAACCTCCCCGGGACAGTAATTTCTTGTCCACCTGGTACCTCTTATCTTTTTTGCGACGGCCGCTCCGCCGAACCCCCCGACACAAACCCCGGGGGGACGGTGCTGGAGAGCCCAAAGCCCGAAGCCGTCCCGAGGGAGCCGGGAGCGGCTGGGGCAGCCCGTGCAGGGTGGAACTGCCCCCGTCCCGTCACTCCAATGCCCTCTGCAGCCTCCCGGGAGCGCTCAGGAGCCCCCTCAGCCCCGGTGCTCACGGCACAGCTCGCCAGCCGCCACCCCCAGCCCCATAGGGACCGGGCCGCCTTAACCAGTGGTCTCTGCTCTCCGGGGCCGAGCCGGGCGCTTACCTGGCTGGCGGCGGGGCGCGGCGGGACCCCCGGGAACAGCCCCGGGACCGCCACGTCGGGGCGGGGGTCGGCACCGTTCCCCCGGGAGGTAGCGGGGTCCTCCGGAGCGCCAGGGGGCGCTGCACCCCGACGGCGGGCGGCACTTCCGGCTCGCTGATGCGGGCGGGCGATGGCGGCGCAGTTCCGCAGCTACGTGTGGGACCCGGTGCTGATCGTGGCGCAGATGGTGCTGCTACAGGCCGGATACTACAGCTCCCTCGGGCTCTGGCTCGCCCTCCTCGGCACCTTGGGCAGCACCGGGCCCTCCCTTCACCAGATCTTCAGCGACGAGGTGAGGGCGCGGGCCCCGAGGAGCCGCCCGAGGCAAAGGCCCTTGGGGCGGGGAGGGCCTTGCCCGGGGGCTCCCCTGGGGGAGGTAGAACCCCCTCTCCTGGAGGTGTTCCCCGGTGTTAGAGACTGTCCCCGCCGTGAGGAGCACCCCTGTGTAGAGGCAGGCCCGCCCCCCCATGTAGCTGTCCCCCGGTACACAGCCAGACCCTCCCCAGGCAGTGTGGGTGTGGGAACAAACCCCTCCCCCTGGATAAATGGCACCCCCGGTACAGGGACAGGACCTCGACGAATCGGTACCACCCCCCCGCATAGAGATAGACACCCTGTGCAGACACACACCCCCTCCCACTCCACCCCCTCTTTAGGGTGTACCCATCAGTATAAAAACAGACCTGCCCCTTTTCTTCAGGTGCCCCCAGACAGAGAGATCGAGCCCCGGGGAGTAACTGCTCAGGCTCCTGTTAGTGCTCAGTGCAGGGCCACAGGAGGACGTTTTGTGTTGTGGGCTGGGATTTGTGCTGTGGTTTCCTTCTAACAGTCCTGTGTAGATTTTAGGCTTCTCAACCCTGCCGGGGAGGCTCTCCATGATGGCTTTCATCCTCAATGCACTCACCTGGTAAGTCAGCAGTTAGCTGCAGCACCTTTGACTTCTTCTTTCTTAATGTTAAACTTCTGAGAGAATTCAGCATGACTGCCTCTCCTGCAAGCCCTGTGCCTGGCTGAGCATTAACTGCAGAGGGCAGCTGGGAACTGCTGACTCTTGACTTCCTGGAGCTTTGATAAGTGATTTCACTTCACTGCCTCAGTTTCCCAGCTGGGAATGAGATTTGTTTCTGCTGGAGGATTTACTGGAAGTTAAAATTAATGGGGCACAGCAAGCACTGGTCTGTGAGCAAGAATGTATTTTGCCACTGGGCAAAGATTACAGGGGGAGATTGTGGAGGGCACCAGGCAGGAATTTTTGAACCAAAAGCTAATTTCCTGCCATCAGGTGATTGGAAAGCTGTAAGCATTTGAGTCTTGCTGCAGCAGCTGGGAACAAGGCCAGAAACAACCAATCCTTAAAAGATTCAAGAGGTTGGAAAGCAGGTCACTAATGAGCAGTGACAGCTCCTGGTGGCTCCGTGTCCCCTTTTCCAGGTGCAGGGTTTGTTTATTGAGCTTCTTCCTTTTGCAGTGCTCTGGGGCTGCTGTACTTCATCCGCCGGGGGAAGCAGTGCTTGGATTTCACAGTCACTGTTCACTTCTTCCACCTCCTGGCCTGCTGGATTTATAATTCCCACTTTCCCTCCACCCTGACCTGGTGGTTGGTGCACATTGTCTGCACGGCCCTGATGGCTGCCATTGGGGAGTACCTCTGCATGAGGATAGAACTCAGAGAAATCCCCCTCAATTCTGCCCCCAAATCCAACGTGTAGACTGGCTCTGGCTGCATCCTGTCATTGTCCCCAGCACACAAATGCATCTGGAATGCCTGGGAATCATCACTGAAGAAGCACAGCAGGTCTGTTGGGACTTTTCTCTTCTTGACCTCGGTGACTGCGTGAGTTGTGAGCAGCTCCTGAGCATCAGCTGACAGCAGGGGAGGAGCAGATGTTTTATTTTTATTTAACACAAAGCATTTGAGGTGGCTGCGTGGCCAGCGTGCTCTGAAACTCTTCAGTCAGACTCTGAAAAGCCAGGCAGCACAGCAGGATGTGTGAGGGGTGTCTGGAACTGAACACAGCTCCCTGTGTGGGTAATGCAGTGCTCAGCTGCTCCTGGGGGAGCTGGCACAGTGAGCAGTGGGGCTGGGAGCTGCTGCTCCTCATCTGTACCTTCTTTGCTTGGAAAAAAGTCAAGGAAGTGAATGGATGGGAAGGAGAAAAAAAATAGTTGTACTTACCTGAATCACCAGCTGAGATCCTAAATAATCTATAATGTTAGAGGGGTTTGTTTGCTGTTTCCATGTTTAATACCCAGAGATGTCAGCAGTTAGCTGAAGAAATCTTTTGTAATAATAAAGGTATTATGTTGCTGTGAGTGTGGTACAGCTGTCCTGGGAAGCTGAGCAGTTCAGGGAACACCCTGAGTGTTCCATGGCAACAGAAGGGTTCAGCCAGAGAAGAACACATGGCTGTAAGATGCCCACTGTCTAGAACACATAACATTTCCTACAATAAATATTTCATACCTCTGCTTTGAAGACAACAGTGAGTGCTGTCTTGGGAAGTCAATCAATGTAATCCTTGCTTCAGGAGTGTCAGCAATCCAGGGGCTTCAGCGTTGCTTGCAAAGTTGTGCTGGAGCCACACTCTTCTCCCCACTTGTCTGGGCCTTCCCAGCAGCCTCAGGAGTTTAGCAGTGGCTCTGTTCTGGCAGAGGTGATGTTAATTAAGTAGGAGACTGCTGCTTGTTTCTCAGAAGAGGTTGTGCTTTTATTGAGAGGCACTTCAAGTAAACATCACCTGTGGGCAAGCAGGGACAACATCACTGCAGGGGGGCCAGAGGTTCCTTGCAGATCCCAAGCAAAGCAGAGCTGTGTCCTGCCTGGTGAGGGGTGACCAGTCCCTGTCATCCCAAACGAGGGCAAAGCCAGTTCTAAAGGGACATTTTCTCCTCTGCAGCATCCTTCTGCACGAACTTTCCTTTGTGTGGTAATATTTGTGTTAATTTGCATAAATTATTTGTTGATGGGATGATCTGAGATGCAGAAGCTGATAAACTGAAGCTGCTCTTTTGACTGTTGTTACTGGGGGAGCTGTGGCTCAGTTCCTGCTCCCAAACACTGAGAGGAGGCAGGAGAACATCCTGATGGTTTAAATACTTGGCAGCTTTGCCCCAGAGGATTGTCAGTTGCATCTGTTTAGGCAGAACTTCATGAGCTTTCTCTTCCTGATTAACCCCCCTCTGAGCACAGCAGCAGACCAGCAGCAGCCTCTCCTCTCCTGAGGGAGGAGTTCACACAAGTTTGGGGTTTTCCTGGCCAGGAGCCAACGCTTGCTGGGGGGCCACCCAGAGGTCACTTCCTAGGGCTTCCCCTCCACCTCTGCTGTGCACTCACCAAACAGTTCATCCCTCTCAAAATCTGCTCGCTCTTCCCATGTCAGGATGCCACCACTTGCCTTCCTTCCAGTCTCCTCCAGCCCAGATATGAACTGGTCTTCCAGTAGGTGCCAGTATCTCCTTCAGAACAGAACTGTGAGTGTGGGGATCGGACTCGGAGCAGAGGGCACGCCCGGTCTCGGGGCTGACAAAGAAAATCCCAGCCCTGCAGAGGGGAAGTTTGGAGTTTAACTCAAGGTTTAACACCACACCAAAGCTCAGTGTGAACTCCTGTGTCCTCAGGAGGGGTCTCGAGGCAAGTGTGAGCTGGAAGGCCAATGGCAGTGAATATGGGAGCAGAGGGAAAGCCACAGTCACCCCCTTTCCTAAAGGAGAATGGGCAGCTGATCCCAGAGGTGCTGTGAGACAGCATTCCAGAGGTGCTCTGTCCCCCTGTAAGAACACTTTGGAATCTTTGGACCGAGGAACACTTACCTCCTGACTTCCTGAATTCCTGAGGAATGCTGTAAGTGCTTTGGCAGACTCCCTCGTGAGGGGTGAGGTCTGGGTGCAGCTTTGTGTCCGGAGACACTGGGAGCAAGGGCCACCAGAAGAATCCTCGACAGATCTGGATTTAAGAGTGAGGCTGTGGGATACCTGCTGAGCTGCACTGCATCAGCAGCAAGTGTGCTGTAGGACTGGAAATGCTTTCTGGAAGTCTGCTGACTTTGCCTTTAAGGACTCAGTCTGTATGTTTTTGGGTTTTTTCTTCAAATAGAAAGCTCCTGTAACTGTCCTAGCCGTAGGGGAAGTTCTGCTAAAAATTAAATACTGAGGAGGGAACTTCTGAATCTCATCACTCCCATACTGTGAGACCTAATTTTCACTCACAAGCTTCCAGTCAAATTTAGGAGCACCTTTGGCTTTACAAAAATAATCTGCTCCAAACCAGAATGTTGGCAGATGGTCTTTGTTTCTTAATGAATCTCTGGTTTTTTGTGTGCAATAGTTGAAGGATTTGCTTCCAGGGAAGATATGTCCCAACACCTGCTCTTCCCAGAGACAATAGTAGTGTCAGTAGCCACGTGCATCCATGGTTTTGCAAAAAGACTCCTTGGAGGTTTCTGTTGAGACTTCCATGTTCCCCTTCCCCAAAGCTGTTTAAAAGTGGAAAATTTTAACAGAGAAAAAGTTGCCAAATCCAGAGAGAAGCTAAGAGGGGTGTGGAGTATTTAGGGGGCTGTGCTTGTTTTCCTAAAGGCATTAAACACCTGTTTTAAACAAAGAGCAGGTACAGGATTTGGATTTAAAAGCCTCCAGCCCTGGCTGTACCCCATCCCCACCTGCTTCAGCATTCCCCAGCTACAAACCAGAAGCAGAAGTGCTAACAGGGAGAGAGGAGAACAGGATCACACTGCTGCTGGAGCAGAGCAAGAAATAAAACAAAAGCAGCTCCAGTGGTTCACCCCAGGTTCTGCAGTGCTCTGGTTTACCCCTTCTCCACTACCTCAGGCTTTGTGCCTGAGCTACCCAGTTCTTAAGTAAGAGCTCTGTTGTCTGTAGAAAGCCTGGGTGCCTCTGTCTGAACACCAGCTGCTTCTTCCAGAGCTATTTCTTGGAATTTGGCTCAGTTTATTCACATTCTGCTGCTGCAGAGTGTTAAGTGATGGGGTGGGTGAGAGTAAGAACATGTGAATGCCAAAGGAAAGCACCATGACCCATTATTAAAAAAAACCCAACACCACTTGGTAAAAAGGATTTTGTTTCTCTAGGAGAAGCACGTGTTGTGCATACAGTGGGATCTCTGGGGCTAGCAGCACCACAGTGCTGCTGCTCACACTTTAAAGCACATTTTCAGCTTTGGGGACACAGTTTCAGAACCTCGTGGTCCATTTACTGCTGGTGGTATCTATTGCTGTGCCAGTTCCCACATCAGGCAGTGCTCAGTGCCTCAGTGCCAGAGCTTCATTCAACATTTCTGAGGAGCATGAGGAACCCCGAGCACATCCACTGCCAGCAGCTGCCTACCCCTGCTGATCACAAAGCCAGTGCCCTGGTAAGAGGCCAAACAATCCATGAAAACAGCCAAAGTGACACATCCAGGGAAGTCAGGCTGAAATCTCCCAATATTTAAACATGGAAATTTCACATCTGGTGAAAGGACAGCTGAGTCCCATAATTAGAACATGGAATTTCCCACCACATCCAGCTGGTGAGTCGTAGTTCACAGCATAAAGACCAGTTCCTTCCCAGTTCTGGAGAGGCAGAACCACACAGGGAAGACATTGGAAGCAGTAGGAAGATCCAGTGGGATTCACTGTGCTTCCTCTTAGTGAGAAACTGCCCTGAGAACCTCAGAACCCGAGACCCATGCTGGGACTTTATGACTCCTGCAGCCCTGTGCAGGCAGGACACAGAGCTTCATCAGGCACCTTAAAACACAGAACTGCCTGGCACTGCCCCATAATATTGTTGTACTTTTCTAACAGACAGAAATCAGTTGCAAGAACCTCTCTATTGCAAATACTGTCACAGAACTAGCACTGCCCTGAGCTGCAAAGAAGAGACTGTGCTCTCAAGCAAGAGCCAGGACAAGTAACTGTAGGCTTTAAAATGAACTTTAATACTCTGGAATTACACACACTGCCACCAGCAGGTACAGATACCTTTGGGTAAGCTTTGTAGCAAAGGAGTTGTTATAAATCCTTTCTGTCCTCTCCCCATAAATATTTTTGCCCTCTATTGTTTTTTAGAAAAGAGATTTATACATAACACAAGAGTTACTCAGGAGTTCAGATGTGTGCAAGAGAAGATGTTATACACATTTGATTGCTCTTCAGCAGGGGTTTCACCATGTCCTCAAAGAAAAAAAAGGCCAGTTCAGAGCTGTAGGGACACTTCTCTGCCCTTGAGAGGACACACGCTGTCCCCTGCACCTCACAAATATCACTGGTAGAAACGCCCACATCTTCAGTGCCCAAATCAAAAATCTGGAGAGTTGATGTGGTGGGGTCAGCAAAGCAAACAATTTTCCTCCCAGGAGCCACAGAAGAGCACAAAAGAATCCAGTGTTCACAACCAATCTCACTTCTTCCCCCAATTCCTCTGCCCCGTATCTACAAGCTCCCAGGTTCTGCAGTCAGACAGATCTGTGCCTGTGCCTTCAGGCAGGAGGGACAGACATCCCAAATTACAGAGAAGCAGCAAAACCCAGGAGATGCTACCAAGCTCTCCTGCATCTCCCAGGTGCAGGATGGAGCCAAGTGTTTGCTGAGCACCACACAATCTATTCTCAGAGGCTTGAAAAAGTGATCAGATGCCACGACACGTGCTGCTGCCACCACCTTCATGCCACACTTACAGAGCTTCAGTTTATAAATTCAGCCAAGTGATGATGAGGGGGATACCAAGGATGGAAATGTTGGGAACATGGGTCCAGGCAAAGCTTTGGGCTGTGCTGGGGCTGCAGAGGTCAAACAAGCTGCCTGGAAATTGGATTTTTCGAGACTCCCGTCTCAGCATCTCCCAGATGGCCACTGCTTCTTTCTGGCACTTCCAGAGCACCCTCAGGGCACATGTATGAAATTCATCCCAGTACCTGCAGCCAGGGAGACACACACCATCAGTCCCAGGGAGATGGGCAGAGCCTTGCTGCCCCAGCCCATCCTTCCAGCACCAACCACCTCTGCATTGTCACCCCCTCCATCATCTCCCAGAGCATCATGAAACTCCAAACATGAAAACACCCTGAGATTAATTAATGACTTTTTTTTTTCTTTCTTTCTCTGGAAGTCAATAAAATGCATTATTTTCCATCAGCAAGTGTTCCCCTTTGGCACCAAGCACCCAGAGTACCTAAAATGAGCTGCAAACAAAGGCCCAGCGTGTTCCATTCACAGCTCCATCCAAGCTGAGTCAAGGGTGAAATGCAAGCAAAAAGCAAGGAGAAGGATAACTCCTGCAGATGGATTCAGCTTTATAGCTCAGGTATGAGCAGTGGCAGGAGGGTTATTCACTGTGTTCTCATTAGACACATCTCCATTATCTGCTGAGTAGTACCCTGTGAGAGCAGAAGCCATCAAATGGAAAAAAAACTCCTGGGGAGAAGCAAGGGAAACCAAAACAATGGGCAAATATAACCCATGGTCCTGTGGTAACAAGTCAGGAGCTGCTCGCTGAAGATGGCAACTTGGATTTTTATTTTCAGATCCAGAACTAGGAAAGCCCCAGCAGAAGTAGAGCTGAAAACTGCAGCCCCCAGCAGACTGTGCCAGGAAGGTTGTGGTGGACACCACCCCACCAGCTGAGCACCACGTGCTGCATTCCTCCAGAGCAGTATCCAGCCTGTCAAGACTTTATCCCCTCTATGCTCCATCCTTACCTCTGGTGAAAAACCACGGTGGCCCTGAAGAAGCTGGGATTGAGCCATTTGCAAGGAGCCCCCTGCCCACAATAGGCAAGCTGAGGAGGGGGGGTGGGCTCCAGCTGTCTGGGACCAGGACAGCAGATACCAGACTGGACCCTGTCCCCTACCCCATGTAGGGAGGACAAGAAGAGGCATTCCTGCCCTATTTCTTCTTGTCCACTGTGTTTGAGGGTAGTGGAACACTAAACTCTATATCAGCCCCCAAAGGCTGGTGTAGGTGCTGCTCTGTGATGGGGGAAGGCACCCAGAGCCTGGCAGGTTGCTGCACACACACTAACGTGTCCCTAAGTCCCAACACAGCTGAAATCCCAGGTGATATCTTGGTTTGGTACATACAAAGCCACAAAATAAAACAGCAGGAGCCCAAAAATCTCAGCAAATGCCATGAGCCATCCTCCTTCCTGGAAGCATCTCTTCTCCAAAAGAAAAGCTTCCCCAAGGGACAGATAAGGCTCTACACCACCCTTGCCACTAATCTTCCCCACATGACTTCTTCCAAGGAGAAGTTTCATTTACCCAAAGAGCTTCTCAAAAGCATTCTGTGCTGCAGCTTCTTTGGAGCAATGCATGTCCTGGCACCAGAGCCAGGCAGGAACCAGCCATGGGCAGCACCACCTCCAGGCCACAATTCATCTGCAAGCTGAGCAATGCCTAAAGGACAGGAGCCATTGCTCTGCCACCATCCCTGTCCTGCCAGGACAGCAGGCAACACATTCCACCTCTCAGGAAGGATTTGCATCCTGGCCAGCTGAGAAGGGACCCTGTGCACGGAAAGGGGACAGCTCGGTTCTGTCCAAGTCCCCTGTGCTGGAGACATCACCTTGTGCAGACACGTGGACCTGAGCATTCTACTTATTTAGTTTTCCTACCAGGGCTTACGTCAGAACACCAGCTGTGAGGGAGTTCATTAAACAGAGTCACTCTGGCAGAATAAATGTCCCCAGATAATGAGAAAAGCTGGTGCCAACCCAAGAACCATCCAGCCCTGAGCTGCAGCAGCAGCAGTGAAACCTGGCCCGTGCCTTCGGGCAAAGGGTGGCTGGGGGAAGGGGGGGGATGGCAGCTCCTGCTTTCAGCCAGCATGGCAATTCCCAGTATTTCACAGCTTCCACCTGCTCGGGCTGCTGGCAAGTGACCTGCCCAGGGCAGCACTGCACACAGAGCCAAGGTGCCACCAGCCCCATGCTGGCCCCAGCTCTGTGACTGTCCCTCACTCACACCCCAGAAGAGGGGACCGTGGCACCAGCAATGCAGACAGCAGAGGAAAAGGCTGAAGGTTAAGGGTCAATAAGGGCAGAAATCTGGGAGATTTCCAACCTTTTTTTCCCCCAGCCATGGCAAGCCCAGCTGGCCATGTACCAAGGCAGGCAGGAGGAGCTGGCTGGTGTCTCAGGAAGTGCAGAGCCCCAGCCCTGCCAGCTGGGAACATCCCAGGACCTGTTCTCTGATGGTTAGTGCCCCAGAGCCTGTAGAAAACTTCATCTCCCCTATTTCACCTGAGTTTCAGGAGAGGAATCACTCCTCTGGCAGTCAACCACAGCATGTGCTGGGCTGCCTGCTTGGTTGGTTTCTAATACCAAGAAGCCACATGCTAAAAAAAAATAAATAAATGTATTACAGCTCCAAGCAGAGCAGTTTATGTTTCAACCCAGCCTTCAGCTGCAACCAAGAGAGGATTTTCATCTTAAGCCAGGCTGTCCCATGAAGAAGGGGGAGGACAGAACAGGAGACACTCAGCCTCCCATCTGCATGTTTGCTGGCAGGAGAATACATAGGCAACATATATAAATTAAAAAAAAAAAATAAAATGTGAGGGTAGTTATTTTTGCATTCTCCTGGAGCCAAAGGGTTTTGTTGAAGTGTTTTCCACTTCTGACAACAACCACAGGTCAGTATTTCTTCTGGGGACCCTCTGCTTGCCTCAGTGCCAGCTCCTTGTCCCAGCTCTCTGATCTGCCTGCATCCACTGTCCCATCCCAGCTCCCCCCCAGCCCTGCCAGGTGCCAGCCAGCACTGAGCAGGTTCCTGAGCCTCCAGCCCAGCAGTAAGGGTGATGATGCCTTTGCCCTCCCAGCCTGCAGGGTGGTTTTCAGCAGCTTGGAAAGCCTGAACTGCAGGGCATTCGGCCCTCCTTGCCCTGGCAGCTTTCCACTGCCCCAAGATATGCTGGTTTTCCCTTAATTTCTGTCTGTATTTCCTCCTTTTCACTCCCCACAGCTCGCTGGGCACACAGAGCTACCTCCATTTATCTTTGCCAACATTTTATTTCCAGCCTTTGCTTGCCCCTCCACCTTGCTGCTTCTGCTTGTTTGCTTTTTAAGCAGATCTTTCCCCATACCTGCCCAACACCACCCCTCATTACCTGACTCTTACTATTATTTCAGTTCCCCCCAAATTAACATCTCTCAACACCATCACCTTCAGGCACTTGCTACAAACTCTTGGTAAAAACAGGGTTGGGGAAAATTCAAGACAGAATGAATGAAAGGTCTCAGAAGGGATGGGTTTTGGTTTGGGCAGCAGGATCCAACTCGAGGCAGGGTAATTCCAGCAGCACTGGACCCTGGCACAGCGGGGCCATCTCGAGTTGCTGATTGAAACCTGGGTGTCCGGGGAGGGTTTTCCAGGGGTGGGGGGGTGGAGGCAGAAGGGGTTGGGTCCCACCAGCCCTGCTCTAGGCACGCAGAGGATTGCTGGACAAGGATGGATCCTCCTCCTCTTGGCAGAGGATCCAGGAGGGCAGGAGGAAGAGAGTTGGGGCAGCAGCACCTGGCACAGGACAGTAGCAATGCCCAAAACCCACACCGTGTGCTCATCACAGATAACCCTCTCAGCACACCTCCTTCTGCTCCCACAGGGTGGGACATGTGGGGGGCCCTGGCACAGGGCTGTACTCACCCACAGACTCGGTGCAGCCCCTGCAGCTCGATGCCCTCTGCCTCCTCGTACGTGGCCATGTTTTCCCCCAGTTTGAGGACGCAGTCCGTGAAGCCCTGGTACACGTTGGTGCAGGTGGTGCCCGATGCCAGCAGCCCAGCCAGGTGCCCTGCCAGCCATCGAGAGGGTCAGCATGAGCACCCAGACCTTTGGAGACAGAGGTCACCTATCTCCTGGAGTGACCCGAGCTGACATAGTGACAGTGACACCCAGGCACGCTGAGCTGCCCCTTCCACACAAAACATGCACGAAGTCACTTGCCCATACCCAGCGCTGCCTGCACTCACAGAGAGCCCGAAAGAGCCGCCCTGCACGGGCAGGGAGCTGCCGCGGGGGTGTCGGGGTGCCCCGCTCCCAGCCTGCTCACCCGCACCCAGCACCCCGGGGCAGAGGGCAGGGGCAGCCGGAGGGGGGGGAGGAGAGGGAGACCGGAGGGAGGGCGAGGAGGAGGGCCAGCTCAGGAGCCCCGGAAAGAGGAACGGTACCCACCAGAGGAGGAGAGAGGGAGGGAGAGCACCCCAACCCGCCGGAACACCTTAGGGGCCACCTGGGAAGCGGCCCCTCCACAGCCCGGGCACCCCAAGCCCCCGCCTGGACCCTCTCACCCCGACCCCCTCCCGGGCAGCCTTACCCAAGGCGAGGAGCAGCACGGCCGTGCCCCGCCGGTGTCCCATCCCGCTGCGGCTCCGCCGGGCTCGGGCTCCAGCCCTGCTGCCGCTGCTGTCGGTACCGCTGTCGGTACCCCCATGGCCGAAAGCGCTGCCCGCCCGCCTCCACGGGGAGGGCACCCGGCACCGGCAACCGCTAATGAGCGGCTCTGGCCGCGGTTAATTAAGCAGGGGGCGGGGCGGCGGCTAACGAGCTCCCGGGGGCAGCCCCGTGCCCGCACCCCCGGTTTCTCCCGCCCCCCCCGGTCCCTCCCCGGTCCCCCCTCGGACCCCCCTCGGACCCCCCTCGGACCCCCCTCGGACCCCCCTCGGACCCCCCTCGGTTCCCTGGCTCCTACTGCACCTCATCTCCCTGGCACTCTCTGCCAGCACCCACGGCTCCCCACACCCTGCACCCCCACCCGAAGACTCCATGGCACTCCATCCCCAGCACCCCCTGCCAAAAGCCACCCTCACCCTCACCACCACAAGCTTCTCTGCCCACTCCATGTGCCACCCCGAGTGGGGACAGGGGCAGGGTTCGCTGCCAGAAGCAGGAGTGCAGGCAGGGCCAGGATTGCCTGTAGGGCATCTGTAGGGTCAAAGCTTTCAACATCTGCACGTACAGCTATGGAACCTTCCCTGATCCTGACACCAGCCCTTCCCAAGGCTGCTGTGGCCTTCTCGGAATTGTGGGGATCATGCATCTCTGCAGCTTGATCCTGGGTCTTACCCAAGGAGTCCCTTTTCCTTCAGCAGGAAGGGGAGCAGGAGTGTTCCTGGCTGCTTGGGTGGCATGACTGCAGGGGATGGTCGCATCCGAGCTCACTCTGCTGGTGACAGCTTTGCTGTTGGGGACACCACTCTCCAGCAACCCATGAACCCGAGGGATGCATTTCTCCAGGCAGAGGGGTACTCAATTTCAGCAGGGGATAAGCAACACAGAAGGGCTTCTCCCAGCCCCATGGCCTTGCAGGGTGGGTGGAGTGGGCAAGCCAAGCTCTGGATTCCTGGAGCTCCCCCGAGCAGGGTCCCTACCCCATGCCATCCCATGGTGCCTGCTCCAGACTGTCCATACAAAAGTGGGGGAGGCCTCGCCGTGGAGTGGGGCTACACCTCTGGCAGGACAAGTGTTGCATGACCTTGGTCACCTCTCCTGCAGAAGGATAAAAAGGAGCTGTGGGGCCTGGGGGCAAATGCACTGTGGCTGAGTAGGGCTGTAGGCGTGGCTGGGAAAGAATCAGCCTGCCCAAACTGCAGGGCAAGTAGGTGAGACCGGAGATCTGGGAGCTGTCCCTGCCTCAACCCCGCAGGGGACCCCTTCTCGATCTTCCCAGGTGTCTGCTGTGGTGCTCCAAGAATGCCCCTTCTTTGCCTGGAGATGAGTGTTCTGCTTCCTGCGCAGGACCTCGCAGCTCTACCACCTCCCATCCCATTGCTGGCCGCTGGGGACATCTGCATGGTGAGGAGGAGCCTAAGGATGCAGGGACACCACACGCAGGGGGACAAAACACCCCTGGCACTTGGCAGGGAGCCTCTACTGGCACCGTGCGGGGACCACTACTGCCGGGACAGGGCTCCCCTCCCTTGAGGCAGGACATGGTCTAGGAGCCAGCTGGCTCCTGGCACAGAATGGTGCTGTGGACCCCAGCCAGCCCAGCTCGCTTCGCCTCCCCGGTCCTGTTGTGATGCTCGTTTCTCAGCAGCCATGTTCCTTAGAGGGTGTTTATGACTTCTCTGTTTCCCCGCTGCCCCAAGCTAAAATCTCCCCTTTTAAGGTTGCTGCAGGACTGGACTGCTGGTCGCTGGAGCTCTGCCTGCTGCAGGCTGCTCCCTTGCAATGTAACACCTCGTTTACTGGGAAAGCAGCCTTGCCTTGCTTTTCTCTTGACTCCACAATTCCCTGATCACGTCAAGCTGCAGCTCACCCCGAGCCGTGACCATGCACCCCTTCTGGAGAATAAGATCTATTTTCACCAGTGAGTGATTCACCTGCCTGGTGCTGGTTTACCTTTCTCTTTGCAGATGAGTCCTCCCCAGCTCCATCCTCACAGCTCCCTGACTCACTTCTCAAACCTCTAATAGATGGGAGAAATCTGAGTGGGAAGGGCAGGAGGAACAAGTCATGTTACATTTTCTCCTGATGATGGGTCGACTTTGATGCTGGGTCCCCTGGGGATGTTTGGCAGAAGCTGAACTCTGTGTCACTGAGAGAAGAGGCATATCATTCCCACCTGGGCCGATGAGCTGGTGACCCTGATGTCCAGGGGACACCTCCCAAGGACCTGGGCATCTGTGGTTAGGGCAAGGACTGTTGACACAAAAGATGGTGCCATCAGCCAAGACTGGAGGCACAGGGAAAGCAGGGATGCCGTGGCTATGGCAGATCCTACAGGTATCTGGCAAGGTCTACTCTTAGGGCTCCCCAGCAAAAGAGAGACTTTTCACCCACTTCAGCATCACCCCTGTCCCCCCTCGCCTTTTTGGCCACGAGCAGACATGCTTGGCCACGAGAAAAAAAAAAAAAAAAAAAAAAAAAAAAAAAGATTATTATGTGGAGCTGGCTCGCCTGCGCTCGTTTAGTTGTAATAAAATGGGTGCCCCGCTGAGAGGCACGGCTTGTGCTGAAGAGCCGGGATGAGTCAGGCTCCGTGCCGATGATATCACTGCTTTTCCAACCCCCTCCCAGCAGGGCAGGACGGAGGGGCCGCATCAGAGGGGGCCTGGGTGCCTGTCACTCTGCACGGGCGACAGCCACTCGGGCTGTCCCCAGAGTGAGGGCTGCAGGGAGCCCCCGGGGAACTTGGGGTGCTCCAGGGGACTCGTGTGCACAGAAAATCTCCACGCCTCGCAGTAGGAACCAGTGCCAACCGACGGATGTGTCACATAGCAGGGACCTGAGCTAATTCCCCGGCCCTGCCTCCTTTCCTCCTCGCTGGCAGGGCAAGGCAGGGGTCAGCAGGGATGGTGGCCAGGGGCTGGTGCTGGCCACAGGCCACGGCAGGGACACAGGGGGCTCTGAGCAAGCCAGAACAGGCAGGTACCCGGCAGAGGTTTTACCCTGCAGGTCCTCGGAGACGATGAGCCCTGCTCCTGCTACACCAGCCTGCCCCCCCCTTCCATCCCTCCCCCTGCCCTCCAGGGCCAATCCACAGCACTGGCATCCCTCGTTCAGGTTGGAAACCACCAGGCAGGACTCAGGCTGCTTTTAGATACGGAGAAACATCTGCGTGGGCAAAACTCGTTCCTCACAACTCCTGCCCTGTATGTGAACTGTAGCCAGCAGCTCCAGGCAAGTGCACAGGGTGCGGGCACCAGGTCCCGAGCACAAAGCTGTTTTTTGGCAGCAGTAACTCCCAGGGGACAACGGAGGGGGGAACAGCAAAGCAACGGTAGCCAAAACAGCTGGGACACAAACAATACCCAGTTATCTTTAATCATTCAGTGAGACAAACACATTACTAATGGGGCAGGCGGGACAGGCCACAGACCCTGGAAACTCCCTTTCAGCCAGAGAAAAGGGCAGAATGGATCCCCCCCATCCTGTCCCGTAGGGCAGTGACCAGGCTGCGGGCAGCGCTGGGCACGGCGAGCACTGACTCACCCTGCTGAGATACAGGAAGGAGGAGGGAGGCCAAAGCCGCTTCTCTGCCAAGGAGCAGCCCTGATGTACAGGGCTGAACGTGGGAGAAAACAGAGAAAACAGCCCGGAGTGAGATCTGCTGAGGGTGAGCTGGGGACGTAGCCCATGGCACACCCGCACCGCCTGCTGTCGTCTCTCCTGCGGGATGCCGTGATCTGGGAAAAAAAAACCCAGAAAGCAAGCATGGTTGGTGACTGTGCTACCTGGCCCCCCATAGCCCCCGGTCCACCCCTGCCCTGCGAGGAGACAGAGCTCCGGCCCCAGCAGAGCCCCTGCAGCCAGGCACGGCGGGGCACGGAGTTCTCCCTGGGTCGGCTGTGAAGGGCGAGAGGGGAAGGACCCTCTGTAGGAAGCAGAGACCCTGCACGGGGACTCTACAGGTCCCGGCAACGCAGAGACTCTCTGTGAGGACGGGGCACCCATAGCTCTTTGGGGGGCTAGGGACCCTGCCATGTCCCTCCCCGGAACACCCCTCTGCAGCACTGCCCGGTTCCCCCCAGCCGTGAGGCAGCAGCCGGTGTCCGCCGCCGCGATGCCGCCGGGATGCCGCGGGGCTGGGCGCGCTGGCACCGCCCCGCGCAGCGCCGAGCACCGCCCCGCAGCGCAGCATGGGCGAGCGGCGGGCGGCGGGGGGGTGAGCCTGGCCGCCCCGGCCCGGCCCGACCCCGTCCCGTCCCATCGCAGCCGGTCGCAGAAGCCGTCCGCCGCATGTCGGGGCCCGGGGGACAGAGCCGCAGCCGGCGGCTGCCCGGTAAGTGCCGGCGGGGGGGTAGGGGGGAGCGGGGCATCGCGCCGGGTGGGAAGGGTTGGGACGGTCCGCATCCCCTCGTATTGCCCCCCCGCCCCACCCCGCAACACTCTCCCGATGCCCCTGGCAAAGGACCCGTGACCCTTGCACACCCACACCCACGCCCCGGCTACTCCCGAGCCATCGCTCACCTCCCGACCCTACCCGCCCCCGGACGCCCCCCGAACCCTCTTCCCTCCCCATCCCCCCAGCCTCCTGCTGCCAACCTGCTGCACCGGCACGGCTGCGCGGGAAGCTCTGTGCCTAAGATGGGGATGCTCGGGGGAGGGGGGCACCTGCCTGGGAAGTGGCTGAGCCCGGGGACCTGTTGGGCCACGAGGTGGTTGTGCGGTGCTATCAGTATCCCTCAGAACTCCAAAACCCCCGAGGAGGAGCGGATCCCCCCGCTCCCGCGGGGTTTACGGAAAGAGGAGCCTAAGCAGAGCAAAACCCATCAGTGAGAAGTGGCCGGGGTAACAGGGGGTTTGCAAGGGGACAGCCTGCCACGGACCTGTGCCTGGGGTTTGCACGCTGCTCCTCGGGCACCGCGCTGCCCTCCTGGATTGCTGTCCTCACGCTCCGGCCCGCAGGAATCGAATCAGGGCCCCGCGAATAGCAGGGTCTTATGACACAGACACAGCCTCCGCCGGGGAAGAGGCTCTGGGCGGCAGGGATATTTTTAGTGCTGAGACGCAGGGGATTTGGAGATCGCTCGGAGGAGTGCAGAGGATGGAGCCGCGGCACAGACCGGGGTTACAAGGTGCCATGTCCTCCCTCTCCAGTTCTCCCCCCCCCCCCGCTCCGCTTTTCCCAGCAAGCGGCTCTGCCAAAAACCACTGCCTCCCTCGCACTCGCCTGGTGCATTTCCTCTCACTGGGGCTGTGGTTATTTTTTGCTGTGCTGCAACACGAGGTCAGACGTGCCAATCGAGAAAAGACCGTGCAGGGAATTAACACTCTGACAGCCGGCGTGCCCAGGCATCCCCTCTCTGCACAGCCTGGCCCTGCACAATTCTCTGGGTAGTTCCCAGCCAACCGCTTCTCCCAAGGCTAAAGGAATTTACCCTTGTCCTGTAGGGTTTTTGCTGGGGCAGGGTGATAGCAAAAGGCTTGAGATCTCTGCAGGGCCTCCCGGGAGATGCTGTGGCAGCTGAGGGGATGGATCTTCCCCCCACCCCATCTCCCTGCAGCAGGGATCGGGAGCGCAAGGTGCAGCCCGGCAAGCCAGGCAGTGGGGGGAACCCTGGGTCCCTCTGGAGGAGCGAGGTCTGGGGATCACGCTGTGGGAAAGTGCACAGAGAAAGGCAAAAGCTGACTGGGCCAGCCTGCCCCAGCTCTGTCCTTCCCCAGAGAACTGGCCCATGCTTGGAGTGGCAGCTCACTTCAACTCTGCTTACCTCCCCATCACCACCTGTCCCTTTCCACAGCCCAGACTACTTTTCAGGACCTTCTCTAAATCCCTCGAAATCTCTGCAAGGTATTAGAGAACCCTGACCTCAACAAAAGGCAGTCTCTTTGCCTTATGCATCCACTAACTAGCCCTCTCCCAGCCCCAAATACACCCCCTATAGGAATGGGGGTTGTACGAGGATCTCGTGGGCCAGGGAAGAATGAAAACACCTCCCCTCCCCGCAGCGATACAGATAACTGAACTGTGCACTGCTCTTGGCCTGCACACTGGACCCAAAGCTGGTGCTACCACCACCCTTGGTCCCTGTATGGCCGTCAGGGGTGCCTGCACCCCAGGAATTGCTCCTCTCCCAACCCACTTTGTTGAGGGTGTGGACGGGAGAGCTCACAGCAGTTTGCTTCCCAGCCAGCCCTCCCACGCCTTTCCCCACCACGGTGGTGGCCAGGATTCCACACCATGGGAGGGCTGGCTCGGCCAGGCAGAGGGACCAGCAGAGCTGGCACCCTCACCCACGGCCCACCCTGTGGGCATCTGTCTGGGAGCAGGCAAGAAGGAAATCCCTGCCTGCACCTCATGGGGGAGGAAGAGGGGGGAGGGGAGGGCAGGGGGGATGCCTGACCAACTTCTGCACTAGTTTTTGGGCCTGGTTCCTCTCCAAGCTGCCTGGCTAACAAGCCGTGAGAGCCGGAAGGATCTGAGGGCAGCGGGGTGCTCGGTGCCATCGCTGGGCGGTTCAGCCAGCGGGGAAGAGCCTGGCCCTGAATGCAGATCAGCCCCTTGGCCGAGCGGGCTGTAGTAATAACCATGACAATAGTAATAAAAGCCAGGCCACCAGCAGGTACCGACAGATCCCCCGCCGTGCACAGGGGCTGCATTGTGTGTGCGAACGTGTCCCGTGGTGGGAACATGCCAGGCGGGTGAGACAATCCCGGAGACTGACAGCCGGGCAGGGTGACCGCCGTCACACGGGAAGGGCCGCGGCAGGGAACGCCGGGCTCCTTTATTTCCCCGGCGAGGGTTGCTGGGGAGCAGCTACACTGACAGGGCTGTTCGCTCCCCCCGAGCCCGGAAGAGCCCCCGGAGAGGAGAGGGGAGGGGGGGGAAGGCTCCATCCCCGACTCCCACCGCGGTCACGGGTCAGGCAGGGCCGAGCAGAGCCCAGCTGCCCGCCTGCCTTACATAATGGGATCTCAGTGCTTGTGCCCGACGGCCCGGAGAGAGCTCGAAAACAAGTTCATAAACAGGTCCTGCTAATTCCTCCCGCGAGAGAAATCCCGGCGCCCACAGGAATGCACCCGGCTCTCTCCAAGCACCCTTACCTCGAGTATCGGTCACATGCAGAGATGACAATAGCAATGGCACTGATCAGTCACACTCGTGGCGCTCCGGGCAGCACCCGCTAGCATTTGGGTTTCTTTTGTATTTGCGCTGCAGGAGGACCTAGAGATCCTCCTTCTTACCTCCACGCTGGGTAAGATGCAGCACAGAGAGCTGGTTTGTCACCCTGAATCTGGGAGCCAGTGCAGCCTCTGCCCTGAGCCCTGGAGACCCCTGGGCTCTCCTCGGTGTGTTGGTTGATCCTTGGCACTTGACCATGGACTTGGCAGAGCTGGGCTGAGGGGCAGAGCTCTGCCTGGGACAGAGAGGACAAGGCTGGCTCCAGCTGCTGGAGGGAACAAGCTCTAATCAGTGCTACCTCCTTGTTCTGGGCTCCATTCCCTTTTCCAGAGAGCACAGGGGAGGTGGAAGTTTTTGCCTTACCTCAGCAGCACTGGGCTGCAGCTGCTGGTCAGTCCTTCAAGGAGACCTAATAACACAGCTGCATAGCTCAGCCAAACCTCTGCACCAGAGCAGGCACCCAGTGCTTAGGTCAGATCTACCAAGGCAAAGTCCCCTTTAGGCAGCCAGGATCCCTGCCCCAGGCATCACAGGAAGACATTGAGCAACCAGAAGAGGACCAGAGCCTCTTCCAGAAAGCATGTGGTGATGGACCCTGAGTCATGCTGCATCCCCACGCTGTGCTGCAGGCACAACCCAGCCTCCTGGGCAGGCACCTGCAGACAATGGGGTTTAGCTGAAGCGTGCGTGCCCCAGAAACAAGGTGCAGAGGAGCCTTGGAAGAGTTCTCAGGAAGATGTGACCTTGAGTTCCAGGACATGTCACCAGCCTCTCTCCCATTTGGGTCCTGTGCCACTGCATATTTGCTCACAGCCAACCCCACTGCTCCCCTCACCCCCACTCCTGCCAGACAGGGTGGGGATGCTGCTCCCTGTTCCCTCCCCCCCCAGTCTGGAGGAGTGGAGGGTTTGGGCCATGCTCAAGCACAGCAGAGGATGTTTGTTTGGTTTCCTTGGTTACTGCCTGCTCCAGTAATCAGATTTTCCTTGTGCTGGCTGGGCCAAAGGCAGCAGAGAGGAAATCTGGAATGGCTGAGGTCAAACACCAGCCTGGGAACAGCCAGGGCCACCAGCTACAAGCCCTTCTGTGCCATTTGGGTCCTTGCTGTTGCAGGTACTCAACCCAAAAGGGCTGTACCAGGGATGCAGCAACAAGCTCCTTCAGCAACAGCCTGAGGTCTCACATTGCTCCTTTCCGTGTGAGCCAGGGGCACAGGCACCGGTGTTGAACTGCAGGAGGAATTATAGGAATGAAAATGTTTGTGCAGGCAGAAGCCAAGCTGGCTGTGCAAGGGGGGGGGTGTGAGCAGAGAAGCCTTCGAGCTTGGGTGTGGCTGTATTTATAGGGAGGGTGGCAGCGGGGGTGAGCGTGTGCAGGGGTGACAGGGTTGCTAATGCCTTTTATTCCTTATGCATCCCTCAGCCCAAAAAGCCTAAAGGACTAATGTCAGTTCTTGGCCCTGGGAGTTTCCACCTGCTTGTTAACATTCACAGGCAATCCTCTGTTTTGTAGCAAGGAAACTGAGACATGAACACGTGCAAACTATGGCTGATCTCATAACAACACCCTTACACCCTCTCCCTGAATGCACTTCACGAGTTGAGAATGCAGCAGATGAGCTCCCAGCTCATCATGAGCTCCCAGCTCCCATGGAAGTGAGATCTGAGGCTCCAGCACAGCAAATTCTGGTGCTGCTGCCGTTCTGGTGTGTGACATCTATTGGCAGTGACTAAATCAATGTGTGCTGGGAAAGCAGAGCAGAAGGGAATCACCTACCCCTCAGCATGGCCACACTGTGTGATCTGGGACAGGCAGAAGGGCTCGGGCATCCCTGCCTGGTCTGACCCTCCTCACCTTTCTCCCCAGCTGAGATGGAACAAGCACAGAGGAGCCTGGATGCAGAGCAGATGCAGCAGCAGCAGCAGCTGAAGCTACGGGACCGTCAGAAGTTCTTTGAGGAGGTCTTCCAGCATGATGTGGATTTCTTCTTCCCAATATCCCACCTGCAGATAGAGCACAGGAGACGTAAGTGCTGCAGCCACCAGCGTGGGGCTGGGGGTGTTTCAGGGGACAGTACCATGGGTGTTTGAGATCAGTGGGACTTCCCCAGGCTGAAGGCAGCTGGGGACACACATGTCCTGCTCTGAGACAGGACCACACAGGCTGTGTGTGGGTGTGCTGTGGGTTACTCACACCACTTAGCTGAAGTCACCACACATGGGTGCCCAGGCTGGCGCCCTTCAGACAGGCTCCTCCAGGCAGATGTTTGGGGCAGGGACAAGGACTGCAGGGAGGCAGCCAGGGCTTCCAGAGGGGTGTTTTAAGGAAACATAGGTTTTTGTGGGGGACTCCTACCAGCAAGTGGAATTGTGTTCCTCAGACCTTCCTCGGGGTCTTGCCTGTGCAGGGCTCGTGGTGTCTTTTGCCTGGCACTAGCACTCACCTTTTTGCTGGTCTGTGTCTGCAGCCCCCTTAGGCAGCATTTCCTCCATGGAGGTCAACGTGGACATGCTGGAGCAGATGGACATGATAGACCTGTCAGACCAGGACACTGTGGACGTGTTTCTGGGCTGTGGGACAGAGGAGAGTGGTGTTGCTGGGCCCCTGACAGGTATGTGCAGTTTGAGCCTTTTGTGGGCCAGGCTGGGAGCCCTTCCTGCCCCCAGTGTCTACACCAGCTTGTTCCTCAGCCATGGCCACCCTGCATGCAGATACACACCCACCCATACAGACACCTATTGCTGGGGTCTGTGAGGTTGGAGAGACCTCACCCTGGGCTGGTCCACATCAGTATCCACCTCCACAGCCCACAGGCACAGACTCCACTTTACACTGCAGAAAACAGGGGAACCCAGGCACTTCCCAGAGTCTGGAGGGCAAATCCTCTTGTCCTGAAGCTCCTCTGGAGCAGCCAGTGTCTTGTCATGGTTTCCCAAGTCCCCAGCGTGCTGTAGAACTCGCTGTGCCAAGTGGGAAGGCTGCGGATCCCCTCCAGCTCCCAGCCAGACCCCAGGCAGCTGGGCTTGGGTCCCACAGGGTGAGCCTGAGGTGCCAGCCCCTTCCTGCCAGGCTCATGAGCTGCAGGGATTCACCAAGGCCAAGCCCCATGTCCCCTCGTCTGCTGGAGCCAACAGCCTCACACAGCATAGCTCTGAGTCGTGTTTCACAGGAGACAGAAGAGGCTCCACTGCCAAAAACGGGGAAGGAATGTGTGGCACTGCCCAGAGCCAAGCTGGGGGGGTGAGGTGGGGAACGGCCAGAGCAGCCACATAGGGGGGGCAAGGCAAGCACAGCCTGCCCAAGGAAAAATGTTGGGAGTTTATCTATAAAGCCCAGGGAGAAAAAAAAACTTCAGAAGCCATTTTCTTCCTCCTCTTACCTCTCTCTCCTCCAGGGGCAGACGCAGGCCAGTGCCCAGAGGAAATCACCTTGCAAGTGCCCAACACAGCCGAGAGCAAGTCCCGCATTTCCTCCACATCCTCTGTCTCCACGGACCTGAACAGCCTGGACACCAGCGAGGAGGGAGCTGAGACCCCTGTGGTGCAGTCGGATGAGGAGGACCTGCAGGAGGACAGTCCCAAAGAGCAGGAGGCAAGGAGCTAGCAACCAGCTTTGCCCTGCTCCCAGCCTCCTCTGTACAGACCTGCCAGCCCAGAGGGAGGAAAGCTGCTGGCTGTCTGTAAACCCCATCCTGGACTGCTGCCCTGCAGGAGGGGAGAGATGGTTTTCCTCTCCTCTTCCTCCACAGTTTTCTCTTGGCAGCCAAGCGAGAAGGAAAGGGGTACAGTGGGCTCCCAAAATTAACTCTTCAGGCTTTGCTGCTAACACTCCCTGCTTCACTCCCCCAAAATGCTCAGCATCCCACAGCTCACCATTCCCAGAAAGACATCCCTTGGGATCCCAGCTTCCCTCATCCTACTGACAAAGGTCCCATCCAGACAAACATTTTAACAATGGCATACAGAGAAATGTACAGCCTAAAGAGGCAGTGGGTCTGTGTCTTATTGGGGGAAAACAGCAGCGGGGGTGAGAGTTATGTGGGGATTGCAGGGGGGACAGTGGAGTAAAGTCCTGTAAAGAATATGCTAAGGGTGCAGTGCAGAAGCAAATGAAGCCCAGCTCCAGCACAGGGATGATGGTTCCCGAGCCCAGAGTGGGAGCAAACAGCTGGGACTGGTCAAGAAAGGGTGGCTGTTAGTGGAGCAACCTCCAGTCACCATACTGAGCAACTCAGGTGCTGCCTGCAGGAGGGAGAGAGCCGGTGGGTGCAGAGCAGGCACAGCAGACCCAGGCAGGGCTGTAACCACCCACCCTGAGCACCCTGGGGCTAATTGGCCAAGTGCTGAACATCACACAAGCTCCCCCAGCACAGCATGGTGGCAGCAGCCCTGGCTGGAGGCTGCGTTAGAGGAAGAGCCATCAAAATGAAGCCTTTTTGCAGCCTGTGACACTTGCTCCCTTCAGGACAGGTCAGGGGGAGGCAGGCACAGGGCTGGCCGGGGCTCAGCTGCTGCTACCGGGGGGCTGCAGCCCGGGAAAGCCCCGTCCCTGCTCGGGCTGTGTCAGCACAACCGCGGCCACCCTGACCAGGAACAGAGCCTGGGAGATAAGTGAAGGGAGCCAGGGAACACTCCACATCCCGGTTGCTTTTAAGAGGATGTCCAAACCTTGCTGTGCTCCCTTCTTCACCAGCCAACCCTTGGTGACCGCCTGGAGCACTCCAGTTACCTGGGAACAACCATTCAGAGCAGGAGGCTCCACGAGGCTGACACCACAGCCCCGGTTCGCTGGGGTTCGCTTCCCCCTGGGGTGGCCCCAGGCTGGCCGGGGGTGGCAGCCGGGTGCTCGGGGACGGCTCTGAGCCCGGAGATAGCGGCTGCGCTCCGGAAAGGAGACGTCAAGGAGAGGAAGGGCCGAAAAGGGGAAGCCACGCCGAGGACAGGCAGAGTCTTCGTGCTCCTCAAAGCCTCGCAGCGAACCACCCAAGCCTGAGCCGCACAAGAGCTTCCCCAGTTCCGAAAGCCGGGGCAGGGAGCGCCGCACAAGATGGACACCCCGGGAGGCAGCCGCCTGCTCCTCCTCGGACGGCGCAGGCACAGCCAGGCAGGCACTTCCCACCTCCCCCCGGCCCTGGCCAGGCTCCGGCCATGCTCCAGACGGGAGGGAACCTCCGGGCCCAGCGGGAGCGAACCCGCGGCCGTGCCCGAGAGGGGTGGGATGTGTGTGTGTGAAGCGTCGCCCCGTCTCCATGGCGACGGCGGAAGCGCCTCCCATTGGCCGGCGGGACCGGAAGCGGAAGTGTTGTCGGGGCTGCGGGATGGCGGCGGTGCTGGTGCCGGTGCTGCTGGTGCTGGCGGCGGGGCCGAGCTGGGCGCTGCGGGACGCGCTGCGGGAGGAGCTGCTGCTGAGCCCGCTGCCCGCCGGCGACCTGGCCGCCACCTTCCAGTTCCGCACGCGGTGGGACGCCGACCTGCAGCGGGGCGCGGGTAGGGAGGGGCTGGCGACGCCCCCGGATGGATTGCCTTGGGGTGATGACGTTACCGCCCGGGGGGAATGACGTCAGCGGGGCGAGTGATGTCAGAAGCGGGGAGGGGCGCGGTTGCTGCAGTGAGGAGGAGCAGGGCGGAGCGGGGCTGTGGGGATTGCGGTGACCTCGGCACGAGGTGTGACGACACCGCCCGGTGATGACGTCATGGTGTGACGTGAAGGGAAGAGGGTCCGGGGGTGCAGAGGGTCGGGGGCTAACGCTGCCCGCAGTCTCTCACTACAGGCTGTTCCCGAAGGCGCTGGGGAGGTTGGTGTCGGCGCTGGGGGTGCGGGAGCTCCACCTCGCCCTCACCCAGGGCTTCTGGCGCACCCAGGCCTGGGGGCAGCCGCCCCTGCAGGCACCTGCTGGTGCTGAGCTCTGGGTCTGGTTCCAGCCCACTGTCACCGAGTAGGTACCTCAGCCACGGCTCTGTCCCTCCGGGTCCCCTCCATGGCCACCACTCCTTGGGGATGTCACCCTACTCACACACACGGTGTTGGGGGGTGGGGGAGAGGCCTCCTGGCTTGGAAAATGTCTTCTGGAATAAAGAACCTGCAGCCCCAGGAGCTTTGTCCCTAAGGAAAAGCAGAACATAGCCCTGCTCAGCACTTGAGGAAGGATGCAGTGCTGAGAGACAGCTTCTTGTTCACTAAAGGAACAAGTAATTCCCTTATGGGCTCCGTGATGACCAACACCTCACTGCAGAGGATTTATCTTGACCTCCTGTGTGTGACTCACTTCCTTTGACTCCCATCCAACCCTTGTCACCATCTCCCTTAGCACAGAGTCCCTCTTTGAGCCATAGCAGCTCAGGGTGGACTCACAGAGCTCTCTCCTCCCTACACATCTCCCATTCCAGGTCTCTTGGTTGGCTTCGCCTTGAGCTGCACCAAGATGTTGCTTTAGGTCTCACAGCCCCCTCCCCATACCCCACACATCACCTCCCACACTCCCTGCTCCCCCAGTCCCTCTCCTCACATTTCAGCTGCACCCATCACCAGATCCCCAGCTGCAGGAAGCCCTGCCAGCCCAGGAGTGCCACTGAGTGTCCTCAAATCTCTTTGGAATAAAATACAAAGAGAGCTGGAGCCAGGACCAGCAGGCTCTGCCTGCACACTCCCTGAAGCTCCCAAAAGCCAGTGTGGGCCCCCCAGTGTTTCCAGTGAATGTTGCTGACTTAATGCTTATTGTTCCAAGGATTCAAGCTGCTAAATAATGTCTGGTGTCTGTTCTCATGCAGTGTGGACAAAGCCTGGAAAGAGCTGAGTAACATCCTCTCGGGGATATTCTGTGCTTCTCTCAACTTCATTGACTCAACCAACACGGTCACTCCCACAGCATCCTTCAAACCCCTGGGCTTAGCCAATGGTGAGCCTGGCCTGAGCCTGGCCTGAGCCTGGCTGCCCAGCTCTGCCCTCTGGCTCCTGTCTCCAGCTTTAGTTCTGCCCCATGGGGCCAGATCCTATAAGGCCTCTGTGTCTGGGGCTGTACAGTGAGGCCTGTTCACCCCCTCTTGGAAGCTGTTCCTCTGTGTATGAACAAGGCTTGAATTTGAACAGAGGAACCCCACGAGCAGTCTGTGGCAGACACTCCCAGGCCCTTGCTTATTCTCTCCAAAAACCTTTATGAAACAGCTGTTGAGGACAGCAGGATTAAAAAAAAAAAAAAAATCTGCTCAGAGACACCCTTACCTATTCTTCCCAAATCCCTCTGAACAGAGTGGGATCTATTCCTGCTCAACCTCATGGCATTTCAGGCTTACTGAGAGGGCTGTGTTGTATACTGGGGGGGGAGCAGGTCTGTTGCAGCTTTCATGCCCACAGCAGTACCTGACCCTCACCTCCCTGCACAGGCACAGATCATCATCTCCTGCGCTACGCTGTCCTGCCCAGGGAGGTCGTCTGCACAGAGAACCTCACACCTTGGAAGAAGCTGCTCCCATGTGGCTCAAAGGTAATAGCAAGTCCTTGGGCCACTCCTGATGGTGATGGAGTTGGGTTTCCTTAGCAGGGCCTTGCTCTTTGGTGGGAGCAGAGATCAGAGCTGGGGCCGAGTTTCTCCTTCTCTCCCTGCAGGCTGGGCTGGCTGTGCTGCTGAAGGCTGAACGCTTGTTCCACAGCAGCTACCACTCACAGGCTGTGCACATCCGCCCCATCTGCAGGGTGAGTGTGAGGCTGGGGGCTCCCTCCTTCAAAACCCCCATGAGAAAATCAGAAGACTTATGTGATGCTGGAAGGTTCACCCAGATCCCCTGTGGTGGCTTCATTGTGTCTAAGACAGCTGTTGTTGTCCTGCTTCTGTGGTCTCACCTGCCTCCCAGTGGGATTCTTGCAGTCCTGGTGGAGTTCCAGCTCCCTCCTGGTGTCCTGCCCCTACAGAAGCTGTGATCAGAATCACCTGTTTCTCTCTTGTCCAGGATGCCTCCTGCCTGGCTGTGTCCTGGGAGCTCAGACAGACTCTCACTGTGGTCTTTGATACCTTTTCCAGTGGCCAAGGAAAGAAAGGTAAACTCAGCAGCTATGTGCTGTGCTCCTTGAGTCTCCCAGCCCCTGGCACTTCATTCTGACTGCCACTGACTTTGCCTCCCACAGATTGGTCTCTCTTCAAGATGTTCTCTCGCACACTTACTGACGCGTGTCCTCTGGCATCCCAGAGCAAAGTCTACGTTGACATCTCCCCTAAGAACAAGGTAACACTCACAGACCAGAGAACACCCACCTCCTGATCCCTCTGTCCAGCTACTTTGGCTCTGAAAGATCCTTGCCTTCACCCCCTGCATGGCTGGGCCCACCAGGAGCCCTCCAGGAGAAGGGAGGTGATTTCCTTCCTTGGTGGTATTGTTGGAGGACTTTGCTTTTCATGGCCCCCTTGTTTTCTCAGGAAAAGGAGTTACTGGAAGTGACCCCCCCTTCAGCATCTGTACATGAAGCTATTGTCCAGGGAGACAAGAGAACATATGCTGTCTATGACCTGCTGAGCCCCTCACTCTTCAATACCTCTCGCAGCCTCAACGTGCAGCTGAAGTGGAAGCGGCCCCAAGACAGCTGTGAGAGACCAGAACTTCCTTCCATCTGGTCCAGGCCTAAAAAAATCACCTGGCATCCCACCCCCCATATTCCTGTGTCCTTTTCTCTTCTGCAGTGGAACTGCCGATCCCCATCCTGCACGCTCAGCGCTACGTGAGTGGGTATGGGCTGCAGGCAGGAGAGATCAGCACCCTCATCTACAACACCCACCCATACCGGGCCTTCCCTGTCATCCTGCTGGAGACTGTGCCCTGGTATCTGCGACTCTATGTGCACACTCTGACTATCATCACCAAGGGAAAGGAAAACAAGCCAAGTAAGTAAACCCTCCCGAGAGCACGTGCCACCTGGATCCCTTGGCACAAGTGTCTCATTCCAGGGATGGTTCAGTCTCTCCCTTGAGCCCCAGTGATCACTGGGAAACTGGACTGGGAAACAAAACATCTTTGGGTGTTTTCCTGGCCTTCAGTTCAGCACGCACAGCAGATGAGATTTAAGTCTGTTTTGTTTAAGAGGCACGTGGATGGTGTTTCATAATCTAGCAAGGGTCTAAACCAAAGTGAACTGATTTTTGTAGTAAAGGAGGCTCTGGTGACTCTCTCTTATTTTGCATTTGTACCTTTCCTTACAAACACCTGACCTTAATGGGTCATCAGCTCTAAAGACCTGCCAGAATTAGCATTTTGTCACCTGTGCATCTTCCCTTGTCCAGAAAACCTCTCCCAGGGCAGTGGAAGCAGTGGCACCCACCCTGTGGGAGATGTCCTGCCAGTATGAGATTGGACAAGGTCTCCCTGCTGTGCCACTGACACTTGTCTTTGGAGTTAGGTTACATCCACTACCAGCCAGCCCAGGACCGGAGACGGCCTCACCTTTTGGAAATGCTGATCCAGCTTCCAGCCAACTCAGTCACCAAGATCACAATCCAGTTTGAGAGGGCCTTACTGAAGTGGACAGAGTACCCGCCTGACCCCAATCATGGCTTTTATATCAGGTAATGACACACCTCAGCTTCCTGATCCCTTTCTGAGCCCCCTGTAGGACTTGCTGCCCACCTGTCTGGGGAAGGGAAGAAGTCTTGCTGTCTCTGCTGGCAGGACTGACACGAGCATGTTTTTTATCTCCTTAGCTCATCAGTGCTTAGTGCCCTGGTGCCCAGCATCATTGCGATGAAGGACGTGGACATGGAGCAGAGCCCTCTCTTTACTTCACTGTGAGTGTGCCCGTTCTGGGGAGCGAGGCCGTGCTGCAGTGCTGGCAGCTCTCATCCCATCTGGTGAGCACGCAGCAGCAGTCCTGTGTGGGTTGACCCTCCCTTTCCTCCTCCCTCTCTCCAGGTTTCCTTCCTCTGATGGCTCCAGCTATTTTGTGCGCCTGTACACAGAGCCACTGCTGGTGAACTTGCCCACTCCAGATTTCAGCATGCCCTACAATGTCATCTGCCTGACCTGCACTGTGGTGGCAGTGTGCTATGGCTCCTTCTACAACCTGCTGACCAGAACGTTTCACGTGGAAGAGCCAAGCCGGGGCGGGCTGGCCAAGCGGTTGGCCAACATCATCCGCAAGTTCAGGGGAGTGCCTCCTCTCTGAGAGAAACCAGGGCAGCAGCACTGGCTGTGGGGCTCCGTGGGGAGACCCAGGGAGCACAGCACTGCTGCTGTCTCTGCTGGAAGCAGCCTGGTCCATTTTGCTGCCTGGATCTTGGGATCCAACAAGCTGAGACTGGTTCTGTTGTTAGGATGGGAGACGGCTCTGAGCCCACTGACTGCTGAGCCACACTGCTCTGGGACTGGGGAAGGTGCAAGACATCTGTTTGGGAGAGGAGGGTCGATGCTGGAAGTAAACTTGACCTGGTTTGTATGTTTGTGTTGCTCCTGGTTGGTTTTACTTTCTCAACCCCCCCAGGCAGAGTTCAGCCTGGAAGACTCTGAGCTGCAGAGTCTCCAGCACACGGCCTGAGTCAGTGGGGAGGGGATGCAGACATGGAAAGGGTGGGATGTGTCCTGCAGAGATTGGTTCATCTGCTCTTCCAGCCTACTTTCCACACTGCTGTTTCCCAGTTCTGTCCCGCCACACTTCCCCCTGTTTGAGCCAGTTTGCAAAGTAATTTAAGATTAATTTGGGGGCCAGGGTCTGCTGGTGGGTGACAGCCTCAACCCCTCCAGAGTCCTGAATGCAGGAACAACACCACTGTGGCCTTTGGTTACTTACTGTGTCCATCAGACACAGGCTGGCCAAGTGGAAAACTGCAGGAAACACAAGACAACCCTGCAGCCATGGCCAGTGAGTTTAATACAGCTGGAAAAACCCAAGATTTTCCTGTTTGGGTTTTTGTTCCTGGGCTATTTGTACCCCTTCCTTGCATGGCCTCCTCAGGAGCCCAAAGCTGGGCACGGCCGAGCTGTACTCGGTAACCTGCTGCTCCACCTCTCCTTGAAAAGCAACACCGAGATGGATGCAGGTGCTCATTCCACTGAAGCCAGGAAAACGGGGGGCTCCTGGGGGCTGGATGGGGTTTCAGCTGGCAACAAAAGCGCACTGCCACGCGTGGCAAGAAAACAGCGTGCAAAAGCCACCCTGGGAACAGTATGGAATGCACGACAGCACCGACCCGGTGTGCCACGGAGTGCAACCGGCGTGTGAAGAGCGGGCAGCGGGGAGCAACACTGCCAGCTGCACGCAGAGAAAAACCTCCAAACAGCGGGCAACCGCGCCAGGAAGAGGGGGGAAAGAGCAAACCACCCGCAGAACCCCCGCGCAAGCGACGCGGTGCCCTGCAGCGCGCAAGGAAACCGCGTGCAGACACCTCCGAGAGCACCGCGACCGCAAACCGCTGCGCGCAACTCCCCCCGCCCGGCCGTGCGCAGACACGAGCAAGCAGCACTTTAAATTAAATGAAAATAAATCAACAACCACGAGAAAGACACCTCGGCACCCGCAGCTTCTCCGGCACCACCCAGCGCCCACGCACTGCGCGCCCCTCCCGCGCACGCGTAACACCGCCCCGCACATGCGCTCTGTGCGCGGCCCCGCCCCCCGGGCTGCCCCGGGCACCGCCTGACGGAGCCGCCCCCCCCACCCGCACCGCACCCTCGGCCGCCGCCGCTCCGCGGGCCCGCGGCGGAGCTGGACCGGGCCGAGCCGGGCCAGGAGGGCGGCGGGGCCCAGCGCTCTGCCGGGGTGCGCAGGCGGTGCCCGGGCGCACTGTCCCTGTCCCTCCCCTCCTCAGGGTGCGGCCCGGACGGGCCGGCGGTTGAGGCGGCCCCGGGATGGCGGCGTGAGGCGGCGGCACCGATCTGTGAGTAGGGGCTGTGGGTCGGGGGGGAAGGAAGCGGGTCGGGGGGAGCGGATCCCCCACCCCCGGAAGCCGATCCGGGTACCGCCCGGTCTTGGCGCGGCCTCTGGGGCTCTGCGGTACCGGGGGGTGAGCGCTCGGGGGGGGGGGATCCCGGTTTGGGGGGTGGCGGGGAGGGCCGCGCTCTCGTATCTGAGCGTGCGCGGTGGTAACGGAGCTCGGAGCCAACCGCCGGCTCCAAAGGACCGCAGCACCGCGCTCCCCAGCCCCGAACCTCCCCGCGGACTCACCGCTGGCTTCAGCCCTTCCTAAAGCAAAACCTGGCCCGGTTCCCCGGAGCGGGCCAGCCCCGGGACACCGATAGAGCAGAGGGCGCTGGGCAGTGCCCGGCCCGGCTCCCACCTGCACCCCGCGGGCCGGGCTGGGGTGTGAGCGTCACTCGTTACATCCCCAGCGCACAAACGAAGGAGAAGATGGAAAACAAAGCTTTGAAACGCAGTCCACAACACGCTGAACTCTCCTGTTCCTCATTCCCCCTCCACCGAAACATCCGAATTCATCTTGCCCTTCCTACCTCTATGTCAGAACCTCCCAGGTCCCCTGAGGCAGTGCTGCATTTTTTCCTCTCTTTACCTAAGACGCAGAAAAGTGGCATTTATCGGGCTGTATGCAGATTTCTGGAATCTGCTGAAGGCATGAAAGGTAGAGAAGAGATCCAAATGAAAAACTAAAGCTTGTTTTTCAGGAAACATGGAATGGGCCTGGAATTCCTGATCTTTGACAGTGAAACAAAAGCAAGGGGTGGGAATGAGGACCACTGCTGAAAATTAATGAATCGGTACAAATTAAAGTAGCAGCACTTCAGGTGACAGTTGACAATGTTGACATCTGTTCCCACCACAGAGCTGGCACACCTACAGTTCTTCAGCTGTCTTTGAGTGTTCAAGGCATGAACTTATCACTGGGATAAGACCTTTGCTAAAAATTGAAAACTCACTTTTTCCAGCTGAGTCATACCTGCAGATAAAGCTTAAAAAAACAAAAAAAACAAAAAAAACAAAAAAAACAAAAAAAACAGAAAAAATAGCAAGGCCAAAAAAAAAAAAAACAAACCCCAAAATTCACAACAACACCAACCAAACAAAACACCAACCCTCATAAATCCCTGACACTGCAAGTAGGTCTTAAAGTTTGACCAATTATGGTTCTTGGGTTTTTTAAGAAGGGGTGGCATCTAGAAAGCTGGTCTGCTGTTGCTTTTCTTAGCTGAACTCCTCAAACTCGTCACTTGATAGCTCTTTCACCTCTTTATTTTTCCCCATGCTCTGGATATTGTATATTTTTAGCAGCTGTTTTGAGTACTACATAGTATTTGGGAGTTGATTTTGAACACTTGCTGGCAGCATGGAGCACTGCCCATTTCCTGTGGCTGTGGCAGGGTTTTTGATCTAAACACTTTTAATCAAACTGTGCTACAGGTGAGCCTCATAGGTAAGAAACTCAGTGCAAGTCCCTGAGGCTTACTCTTCAGTTTATGTGCCCTGTCTAGATAAAAATCTCACAAGTTACACAATGTGGCTTTTCATTCCCAAGCAGAAATCTCTGGGGAAGGAGGAGATTTGCACCACCACCCTGCAATAAAAAAAAAAGTTACTTGGTCTTTTATTGCAGACCTTTTGGCTGGCAGCCTGGGGGACTGTTTGTGTAGCATCTGTACTGAGGATGTTCCTCGCTGACTGGACTGGCTTACTGGCTGCCTTAGCAAGGTCTGAACAAGCTTACTGTTTAAGTGCTTAGTGCAAGCTAGCTGATTGTTCTCCCCTGTCAGGGAAATGGACTGTTAAGGAATTAATAAATTCTTGAGAAAGGTACAGACTTGGTATTGGCGTGCTGATGTATAAAGCCTGTGGTGTAGGGACACCTCTTGGCCTCTTAATTGCTGAGTGAATTGGCTTGTAGAGTATCAAGGAACAGCTTCCTGGCTCCTCAGATGGATGTATTCTAAACTATGACTGATGATTCCAAAGCACTACAGACCTGAGCTGGGCTACTCACTTTCCACTTATTAAATTTTTGTTCTGGGTGTGAAAGGTTTGCTGCTACACTCACACTGGAGCCTGAAAACCCTCCCCACAAACACACACCAGTAGGACCTGCTGGTTTGGAATAGTCTGGGCAGGGGAGATGACAGAAAGCAGGGCTGAGAACATGGTGGAAGCTGATTAATAAGCATGTGGAAAAAAGTATTGGTGTTTGCTTACTAATGAGGGAACCTCCCCAGGCTGCTCCTCTGCCTGCAGAAACTGGCAGGGAGGAGGCAGCAGTAGCAGCATGGGAGCTGGGATGGAGCTGTGGGGAGAGCAGTGGGAGCATCTCCTGTGCTCTGCTGCTGAAGTGAGTTCCAGAGGCTCTCATAGCTGTGAAGGAGCACGAGGAGGCAGTGGTGGGGTGATGGAAAGGAGACATCTGGTAAACATGAGTGTTTGCCAAGTCAGATGACTTGAGCAGGAGCACGGAAGCAATCTTGAGGTTAGCAGGACACCAGGCAGGCTAAGGAGAGAGATGAGTCAGAGAACTCAGTGCTCTTGGAGAACAAGAGCAACTGGTTGAGGAAGAGCTGGATGCAGTTGTGAAACAGGGATCTGGTAGAAGTATTGTTGGGTGTTAGGTTCTTATATGCTCTGGGAGGTGGTAATCTTTAGCTTGGATCATGGAGGAAGGGACAAAGAAAACAAAGTAGGAATTCTTCATTTGCAAGTTGCACTTTGCTCGATATTGGGAAAACTGAATATTGATATGGCTTCAAGAAGGGACTGCCTGTCCAAGGAATGTGATAGTTCTCTCCTCAGTAAAGAATTGATGGCAGGATTCTCTTTGATCAACAGCATGGGAAGAGAACACAGTCTCATTACCAGCTGTATAAAGGTATCTCCAGTGAAGAGCTAGGAAGAGTATGTGTCTCACTAGGGGAAAGTCCTTTGAGGAAGAGGTTGCTCCATAAGTCTCAAGTAGTTGGTACCTTCTCTAGATCAGCTGTGGGATGCAGCAAAGGGATTGCAACCCTGAAGTGGTGGACAGCAAAGGAGCATGTGAAAATACAAAGGCAAAACTAACTGCTTGAACACCTGCGTTTGTAACAAGTCCAAGAGGTTTGCTGACTGAAGGGCACTGGCATTGAAACTTCATAGTAAAAATAACCACTATTAAGTGGTTCTGCAGAGTGGTTACATTGATTTCTACAAGCAACTGCCTCTCCCAGGAAATATCAATATTTAAAAATGGGCAATTTGTTCCGAGGTGGATTTGCGTTTGTGGGAAGCATTTAGGTAATGTTACACACTCAGGATCAGCTCACTGCTCAGGGCATTACTGTTTACATCTCTGCCATGGTGAGGCTGCCAGGCAGTGGAGATAAATGCAGCTACATCACGAGTTGTAATTATACTCTTAGACTGAAGTCACTGTGCCTGTAGACACTTTCAGCTAAAGCTTCAAGGGTGCAACGGGTCCCCCAAAGACTGCCACACATGTCCAGCTACTCAGGGCTGGATCCAGCAGAAGTATGATGTGATGTTTTGTACTGTGTTTGGAGCACTTGGGAGAGAGACTGTAGGAAACATAAAGGAGGGAACATCTCAGGAGGATTAATGTGGCTGCAGATCACAGATTGGGTAAAACTTTGTTATATTCAGCATGGTCTAAACTCAGAAGTTGGGTGATGGGGTTTAATTACCTCTCTGTTCAAATATTTGTTGTTAATTTTTTTTCTCTATATTCTTTCATTTGGAAAAAATAATAATTCTGCAGTACTTTTACTCCACAGACACCCAAGTGATTCACAGAAACTATCAGACAGCATGTTTTGTTCTGAAATAAATGGTCCTTATTTCCAGGTTACAGATGGAGGAAACAGTTTTCCCCTTAAAGATATGAGTGAGTGACCTGCATAAAATGGGACCAGCACTGGGAGTTTCATTCTTTTGACTTGAATTTATCCACACTGCAGTGTGGAATAGCTACTTCTTTATTTGTTGGCTCTATAACTGCAGTTTAGTTTTACTAACTGGACCCAGCTGCTTGCTTTCTGCTGGAGAACACTCCTTTACAAGAGCACCAGCACAACACACTTTCTCCAAATCCTCAAGTATCTGTTTGCTCTGGGGGAGATTTTGGGCTGTGTTTTCTCTAACATTGAAATAGAACACAGTGGATGGCAGTGTGCTGCTTGCTTCTGACAACACAGCAAGTTGGTACCTACAAGCTTACAGAGCTGCAAGACAAGCCTGACCTCAGTGGGTTTTTGGAAGAGAACCACGTGTGGTTTTCTCTTGGCTTTTCTATGCAATCCCTCATTCTCCCTCCCTCTGCCAGGAAATCCCTTCTCCTGCCAACAGGAGCCAGAGGAATGTGCTGTTTGTTTACCTTCTCACGCCTTCATCCTACTAACCTTCCCACCCCCAGTTGTAATCCTGACAGGCTCAGCTCAGCCCTTCATCCCTCTGACAGAGCACTACTGGGCTGAGTATTTTCAGAGGCAGAAGGATTGCTGCCAGGAGCTGTCCTCACCAGCCTCTGCTTAGTGGGGGTGAGGCTGTGGCATTCTGCATGGCTGGGGCTGTCTTTGTGTCCTGCCTGGCAGCTGCTTTGTTCAGTGTCACTGCACGTCAGGGTGATGTGATACAGGATGGCAGGGAAGACCATGCAAAAGGGAAGACCCTTCTCCACTATTCCCCTGCCTGGTTTTGCTCTTTTGGGGTAGTAAGTTAGGAGTAACCTCTTCTCATGGTTTCCCTACTGCATGTACTGAAGGAAAATTTGCAGGTTTTCCCTCCAAACAATACTGGTATCTTCTGCCCTGACCTATCACTATCCCAGACTGCTGAACTCTTCTGCCCCCTGTCAACAGTCCTGCAAGGCATTTATTATTTTTAAAGCCATTTGAAATTCTTGGGCAAAGATATTTTAACTGCTTAGAAAGAAAAAGCACCACACACTTAGTGTAGATGATGTGGCTGCTGAAGGTAGAAGCATGTTTTCTGGACTCCTGGTATGCTGCCATCCCTGTTAGAGAAGCCCTTAAAGCTCACTGTTTCCACAGGGGTTTATAATAATCCAAGTCAGGAAATCCTGTGTTTACAGCACTTATGAAAATTGCCATTTTGAGACTGTCCTCTCTTTGATCTATTCACATACTTCGTCTTATCTGACTTTAGCTGATTGGCAAGGATTATAAATCCCTTAAGCAGGGACTGTCCTTCCCTTTGTTTTGTGGCCTGGACACCATTAGGGCTTTCCTGGGTAGCTACCTGCATAGCTGGAGTTTTATGCTGCCTACTTCAAAGCTTTTTGGCAGCTCTGCTCTGAGGGAGCAGTTTGTGCAGTTAACACTTCTTACACAAACATTTCTTTGTAGCACCTAATTGTTTACCTTTTGGTTTCATTTCTTTATACCATCACTCAGCTCTTTGGATGGATAAATAAATACCTGTCTAGGAAAGGCTTCAGCAGTTTGTTTCCCCCTTTCCTTCAGCTCCTGCACTAGGCTGAAGAGTCTCAGCTGCTGACTTGGGTAGAAGCCTGAGAAACAGAGCACACAAGGGGTACACCAGCAATAGATCACCATGTCCCTGCCCAAGTGGTTTGGAAAGCAGGGAACTTCCCACCAGCTCTGAGACTTCATACTGAGAGTGTGAGCATCAGCATACAAATGCCTGGGAGTAAATAATACAAGAAGAATATGGATTTTTTTTTTTTTTTCTCCTGCTGTTTCTGACAGTGTGACATTTTACCTGTTCCTACAGAACAGCCTGCCTGCCAGAGGAGTTGCTGGAGACTGTTGTGGAGCTCACCTGCCTCCTGTTGCCACAGGGCCCCACCAGCCAGCCACAATGTACTGCCTGCAGTGGTTGCTGCCTGTCCTGCTCATCCCCAAGCCCCTGAACCCAGCATTGTGGTTCAGTCACTCGATGTTCATGGGCTTCTACCTGCTCAGTTTTCTCCTGGAACGGAAACCTTGCACGATCTGTGCCTTGGTCTTCCTGGCAGCTTTATTCCTCATCTGCTACAGCTGCTGGGGGAACTGCTTCCTGTATCACTGCACAGGATCCCAGTTGCCGGAATCAGCTCACGATCCCAGCATAGTGGGCACCTAGAAAACAATCATCTTCCAGTCTGCTGAGGGCTTTTGTTTTGCTTTTAAAAAGGGGGTGGGTTAGGGAGGAGGGAAGGGGGTGTTAGGCATGTGACTGGAGTAAAACCAGCCTGTTTCCTGTAAGTGTGTGTGGACTGGAGTGGTGAAGTCCTTCCACTCTGCCTGTGAAATTCCACTTGTTTACTGTGTGAACTCTGGCAGCACCACCTGCTTTTTTAGAAGCAGAAATCTTTTTTTTTTTTCCTTCCCGTATCACCGGGAATGGACACCAGCCCTCCAAACTGGTGGAGGACTGAGCTGCTGGCCTCTGCCCAGCTCTTGCCTGGCAGTGGAGTTGTGTGTCACTCACTTGTCTGCATTAGGCCACGGGGGTCTAAACTCAGGACTCTGGACCCACTGATCCTGCTCAAGTAGCTACAAGATCCTCTCCATCTTTCTCTTCGTGGGGAGTCAGCCTTCCCTCCTTGTGATCAAGGGCAAGCTCGACAGCTCACAGATGCACTTGGCCAAAAGCTGCTGGAGCCAGAGGCAGTTGAGTCACTCCTCCTGCTCAGCCTGCCAAAGAGATGCATGCACTGCTGAAGTGCTTTCTCAACTACTTATGCTCTGAGATCATAGCTTGAAAGCCTCAGTTATGCTGCTGCTTTTATAAAGCCTCACAGGTAGTGGAGACTGTCTCTTCCCCTCCTAGATTTCCAGGGTTTACTGAAGTATTTGACTGTTGGGATGCTGGAATATTTGGGGTTTTGTAAGTCACTGTGACCCTCATCCTATAAAACTCATGCCAGCCCCAAAAGCCAGGTGCAGGCAGGGTGGGAGAGGATGCTGAGGTTGGAGGCATGGCTTGAGGCAGTAAATGCTTCAGCAATTTCAGTGATAGTGTTTTCAATGATAGTGTTTTCTGGCCAGGGGTGACAGAAGGTGCTGGTGCTACTGACTGGAGAAGGGATGAGGCTGAAGGAATTCCTGGTGTCTCCACCTCACCTGGCAGAAGGATGTCAGAAAGCCTGGGTAGTGGTGGGTCAGTTCTACAGCCACAGCTCTGCAAGGCTCTGTGCTGCATACAGTACTTTGTGCAGAGCTCTTAGAGGTTCACACAAAATACTCTCTAGACTTTTAAGGGTTCCCTCCCCTTTGCCATCTCTTTGTCTTTATTCTAGTTTCATGGAGAGCAGCAGAAGCAGCTGTTGCTGTCCTAAGGAAGTTGAAGCTATGAGGTTGTGAAACTTCCAGAGTATTGTTTGTTCATTGCACAGCTGTTCAAAATGTTTAATAAAGCTTTATAAACTTTGGTCTGTGGCCTCCTGCCTAGCACGATGCACTGGCAGCTCATAGCAGAGTTCTTAGCCCAGCAGTGGTGTCTGCAGCACAGCAACCTCCAGCAAGAGGCAGAGTCCCTCTGCCCTGCAGCTCCTGGGGCTGACCCTCTCCTTAACTGGTTAACCTGACCGTGGACAGGCTGAGAACCACACTGCTGGTTCTTCACCAGGCTCATTTTACAACACATCTGGTCTCTATCTCTGCACTGACGTGACAGATTCCCCCTTTCCTTCCTGCTTATGAAATCAAAGCCCAGAGCCGTGTCCCGAAAGCCACTAATCCCTGACGCCGGCAGTAAAAGTGTGATCTGACAGGGGTTTACACAGCCTGAGCCTGTCCCATGATGCCACCTCTTCCTGGGCTGTCCTCCTGCAACCCCGCTGCCACCAGCCCTTCAGGGGGAGACTTGTGTCAGCCCTTCCCATCTCCAGCCACGATCCCGCGTCATACCAGGGGAAAAAGGGGGACACGTGCAGCAACCAGACAGAGCTGCCAGGTCTGACAGCACCCAGGAGACCTCAGAGGGTTAAAGGTTGTAGGAGCTGTGCTGAAAACAGCTTCCTCTACCCTTACTCCAAAGTTCTGAAGACCCAAGTCCAAGTTGGAAAGGGTTCAGGGTGTATCAGTGTTTACATGTTTATAAAAAGCCTGTGTGTGCCACATCACCAAGAGTAGATGACAGCTCTGTCATCTGCCAGGTGAGGGAAATCCCAGTAACTTATCAGCTACAGCATTAAGAACAGAAAGCAGAGGGGGGGCATCTCATTTGTAAACTACGAGCTATGGCAAAACTCTTATCTGCACTCTTATCTGAGCGTATTTTAAGTTTAAGTTTAAGTTAATGCAGTCCTTTTAAGAGTACGCTTTTGTTGCTAACTAACCAAGTTGTACTCTAGAGCAATTTAAATAAATCCTAGCCATGAAGCCAGACACTCCTTTGGCTTAGTACATGGGGTTCAAGACAGCTGCAGGCTTCCCCTTCTGTGAGACCCAACTTGGAGCTAAAAAGCACTTCAAAAGAGGAAGCTGCTGGTGTAGTGACAGGAGAAATCTCAGCAGACTGGTGGGTAAGCAGCTTGTCTTTTGCAGCCCTCCCACCCCAAATGCAGATGAAGAGCACACAGTCCTCACCAGCACTGCTGTACCCTCTTGAGGGCACTGAGATACCATCTTCACTTTAAAAGATGGAAAATTAAAGCAACTTATCCTGGTCAGACAGGACGCCTCAGGCAGAATGAGGAACCCAACCAGGTCTCACATCCCATGCTAATGCCCTGCTCATTTCTCTGTAAGAAGACCATGAGAAACCAGCCTGTGACTGCAGAACAGGTTGAACCCGATGGCTTTGGAAAAGCCTCATCCCAGCTTCCCTGCTTGTGCTCCACAAGTTGCACAGAGTCCCTACAGGCAGGGAACAGGAGTTTGCTGGCTGCATGGAAGAAAGCTCAGAGACGTTTTCCCTGGTCTCAAGGAACTTCTCTGCCAGAAGAGCAGTGGGGTGGCTCTGTCCCCTGATATCCTGGAGGGCTCTGCGTGGGGATCACCCTGGTGGGCTGGCACTCCAGGGGTAGCTACACTGGTGACTGGGCTGTGGGTTTAACACAACTGCTGTGTCCTGCCAGGTCCTGTGGAGCCTGGACACTGCCTGCAAGGGCTTTGGCACAGAGCAAGTCTCTGCTGTGTTATAAAGTGTCCATCTGCCCAGTTCTCCCTAGACACAGAGAGCCTTAAGCTGTTCGTTTGTCTTTCCATTTGAAGAAGAGATCAATTTCTAGGTCACAAAACAGATCAGTGACACAGCAGAGTCAGGAAAAGGTGGGGGTGGGACCAGCAAACCAAAATTCAGGCTCAGATCCCTAGAAATGATCCACTGCAACTCAGGCAGCCCTCAAGCTCCTCACTGCAGGTCTGGGGGATTCCCACTCCCCTCCTCACCACTGGTCAGGAAGTGGCACCATTCCCAAGATGAGCAACTGGGACACCACAAGGTTTGCCCACAACTGTTAGGCTGGTATAGTTTTGAACCCTAGATCTGCCAGACATCCATGTCAGAGCATCTCATCTCATCTCATCTCAGGGGCTGTTTAGCAATTGACCTCCCCAGCACTGCTCAGGGTGCAGGTAGGGACCTGGCTATCTGGGGCCACCAGCTCTTGTACCCCCAGATCTTGCTGGGCAATCAGTGCCTCCTTGCCTGGACGCTCTCCTTGCTTACCCTGAGACAAACCCACACAACGTGGCCTTACTAATTTAGCAGCAGATGGAGGAGAGGCTGATCCCTCTGAGGAGCTGTTTGGGCTCAGCCCCCAGCCAGCTCAGAGGCAGCTGAGTCCAGAGGTGCAGTCCTGATGCTGACAGCACTGAGCTCCTGCAGCCATCAGCCTCATCCCTCATCCTGTTACCCTGGGGCTAGTCCAGCCAAAACCTAAGCCAAGGAAGCCACCAACATCACTCAGAGCCACAGAAAACCCAGCCCTGTACCCTGTGGTCCTGCCTCTTTGCTCTAGAGCTGTTTTCTAGCCCTCAGACTGGGGAAGGGTCAGGTAAGGACATCAGCCTTTCCCTTGGGAGCCTGGAGATTAAGCCTTGGCAAGAAGGTTTTGCTACTCCTCTGAGCAAAGTCAAATCTGCTGGTAGCAGGGCAGGTGGGGACAGACAGCTGAGGTGCCACCCAGACCTGCTGCTGGGGCAGGTGAAATCGGAGTGACAAGAGTCCATAGGGGACAGCCAGGCTGTGTGCTCCCAGGTGACACGTGCCAGCAGCCTCCCCTTCACCCCTTGCTACCAGCAGCAGCACAGCCAGTGAGACCTCAGACCCCCAGGATCTGCTCTGGGAGACCCTCAGCACAGAGGGGAATTCAGGGCTGCCCCCAGGCACTGACTCCTCACTGGGAGCCTGGGACAAGGGCCAGGACTCGAGGCTTTGGGGGTGCTACCCCTGAGCTCTGGGGAAGGTTCAAAGGGGATGTTCAGGCCAAACGTGTCCTTGTCATTTCAGAAACCCTCTGCCCAGCACAAACTGCCCAGCACAGCCTCCTCACCAGACCTGTTGGGGGAACAGCCACAGCCCCCACCCTAACACCCAAATCCTCTCCCAGGCTTGCAAGCAGCCAGATTAAATCCATTAGAGGAGGCACAAAGTGTAATCCCCAGAAGCATCTGCCTGGCTCAGGCTGGGGACCCCAGCAGAAATTCTCATCTCACACCTCCTGGCCCAGCAGCCTCTGCCCCTCCAGGCACACACATTACCCTCTTCCAGCCCCATTCCACAGGGATGGCTTCTATGAAAAGCCTGGAGCTGAGAGGGGGGTCACTTAGGGGGGTGACTCCACAGCAAGGCAGAGGCCGAGCACAGTCAGGGCAGGTTGCAGGTCCTGCTGACTGCCCCAACCATCTCTGTGAGATGCTTCAGGGGCCACCAAGGCTGATGACAGACACAGAGCAGAGGGGACAAAGTGAAGAGGAAGGGAGCTGCCCTGAGCACAGAACCAGAGTCATCATGGTTGGAAAGGACCTTCAAAATCACCAAGTCCATCCAAGTGTCAGCCCTTCACCACCTTAGCCACTAAATCATCTCCAGTGATGCCAGGGAGGCAAACCAAGGGCTGGAGGAGCCTCTGCTCTGGCCTCATTCTGGGGGTGACCTCACCAGCCCACGCATCACCCAGGGACCAAGATAACCTCACAATCACTTAATTGTCTAATGAGAAGCAAAACAGGAAGCATTAAACACTTAAGGTGATGAGACTGAGACACTTACCTGAGGAGGGAACAGTCAGATCCAGGGGCTCAGGGCACCAAAGTCACTGGAGAAGGAGAAGGAGAAGGAGGAAGGAGGAAGGAGGAAGGGGGAAGGGGGAAGGGGGAAGGGGGAAGGGGGAAGGGGGAAGGGGGAAGGGGGAAGGGGGAAGGGGGAAGGGGGAAGGGGAAAGGGGAAAGGGGAAGGGGAAGGAGCCACCAGGCTTTTAAAGGGCCTCCTCCCCTATATAGCAATTACTTTATCACCCAGTGAAGGATCCCAATCAGCACCCAGTCATCACTAATGAAGCAAACCTACTCCTTGTAATGCTTGATGGAGCCAATCCTGCTGGGGGGGGGGTAGCCCCTCACCCTTCCCCTGTTCTGACCTCCCAGCCCAGGGGTTGGCAGTCAGGTCTCCTGCCAGCTGGGCTTCAGCACAGCTTTGGTGACAGCAGTGTGCACACCAGGGGCACTGTGTCACCAATAGCTGCTAAGAAATCCTCTCATACACGAGCTACACAATTTTCCTTTTTTTTTTTTTTTTATGTGTGGTTTGTTTGTATTTAATTATGAAATTGAAAAGTATTTACATCAACATTAGAGTTTCAAAGCATCTCCACCCACCACCACCCACAAAGCTGGACCTTTTCAGGTTTTTTTTTCCCCCACATTTTTATTACTATTAAAAAAAAAACCCAAAAAAAAAAAAAAAAAAAAAGCCCAAAAAACCAAAAACCAAAACAAACAAACAAAAAACCAAACAAAAACCCAACAAAAAAACCCCCAGCTAAATATTTTACTTTGACACTGAAAAAGGCAGAGGTGGGGGAGAGGAGAGCTAGGGAGAGAGACACAGATCCACGTGTTCTCTGCATAGTTGGTTGGAGATCTTAAAAAACACTGTTTTAAAAAAATGGTAACAGCAGAGGAGCTGTAGGGTGTCAGTGATCCCGGGAAGCCAAAGAGCATCCTTATGTGGGGGCTCCCCTCTGGAGTTTATTGGCTTAAAAAAATAAATTGGCAGATGATGATGGTGATGGAGGAGAGGCCCTCAATCTGTGGGTTGTGCTGGCTGCAGCAGTGAGTCCTGGGATGCTGGGTGCCACCAAGACACAGGGATGGACACAGGGACATGTAGACGTGTGTGTGTGCAGGGGGGGACTTGGTGTTGCTTAACTGTCTTCTTCATCAGAGCTCACCAAAAATAAGCCAACCCAGGATGTTCCTTGTGCCAAGGGTGGGCTCCTGCTCTGCCACTTGCCAGAAAGAGCCAGGAAATGAAACCACTGGGTTCAGCCTGGCCCCATCCCACTGTGCTCCTGCAAGACCCTTTCTGTCACCTTACCATGTGTGCTCGCCTTCTCTCCCCAGCTTTCAGAGCAAATCTGGCTTCTGCTCACTGCAGTTTAAAGAGGTTTCTCCTGATTCCATATAATTTCTGGTGGAGGACACCCCTGGGACCAGCTGCCATGGGATGGGGTTTCTCTGGCAGCCTCTGTCCCAGGGATGATGCAAATAATGGGAAGACCCAGAACATCAAGGTCTGGAGAGTCCCTGCCCAAGGACAGAAATGCAGGCACAGCCAATCTGCTAGAAACTGGGAGAGAGAGAAAAGGCTCCCAGGCCCAAAATGATTTGAAAAAAAATTCCATTAACCCTGTCACTGCTCTCCAAGCCACCAAAATCAGGATCTCTCTGTATTGCTGATGAGCCCATCCAAGCTGATTTTGCAGGTTTTTCTCATTAAAAAGGAGCCACCAACCAACTGAGTGAGCACTTCGTTCAGAAATCAGCAGTGGGAAGCAGTGGTGTGCCTGGGCCCTGCACTGGTGGTGGTGGGGGGGTTGGGGAAGGAAGGAGGTTTCAGCTACCCCCCTGCCCATGTTCAGCTCCCACCCAGCTTTCAGGGGACACTGGCAGCACGGGGGGGACTGGTGAGGGGTGGTTTGGGTCTGCTGCCTGCAAGGAGGCTGTGCTGGAGAGAAACCCCATCCCACAAGCCAGGTGGAGGCACAGAAAATCCACTGCTCCAGGAGCTAGAGGTGGGCAAAGCTGCTGGTTCCCCTTCTTCAGGTCCTTCCTGGGGGTGCATACTGGGCCAGCACCCCCCAAGGCCACCCCTGGCCCATCCCTGGCCCAGCAGAGCATCCAAAGAGCCCCCCAGGTCTTTCTGAGCAAGGGGCACAGGGGTGCCTGGGGACCTGAGGGGTGAGGGAGCAAAGCCTTGTGAGCCACCATGGCAAAGGGTTTCCAGCTGGGCACAGCTGCAGAAGAGGGTGAAACCAACACATGCAACGAAGTAAAGGTCTGGGGGGCAGGGGGTGGGGGCTGCTCCAGGGGTATGTACAAGGCAGGTGTCAGGTGGGAGAGTGCAGGGACTGGATGCACAGACAGCCACCCACTGCAAAGTGTGCCTGAGGGCTTGGGGAGTGGGGAGAGGGGAGGTGAGAAGGCAGATGCCTCCTGTCTGGCACAGTGCTTCCCAGGCTTCTCCTTTGGGATGACAGCTCATGGCTGGGGATGCTCCCACCACATGGACATCACAGCCCGGCAGCCAAGACACGAGGGGCACTGGGAGGGGAGGCAGCTAAAAACCTACTGTGCCAACAAAAAGCAGCCATGAACAGTGAGTTATTTCCCTTCAACACTCAACAACCTCCTGTGCCATACACTGAGCCCTGTGGCAGCACTGGATTTGGTGGCAGGGCCAGCTGGAAGGCAGCTGGGGGCTGTGGGGTGCTCCCGGGGAGCTGTGGGGTGCTTCCCGGGGGATGGCTGGAAGACCAGGAATGCTGGGTGGGAGAGCAGGTAGTCAGGGTGGCTGCAGGAAGGGTGAGGGATTTCTGCTGCCCTCCTCCCCCCCCCCCTGGGGTGCTGCTCCCAGGACAGACAAGATGGGTCCCTCAGGGGGACAGATGCAGATGGGAGAGTGGAGCACGCACCCAGGTGCTCCGATGGGACACGGAGCCACAAGCAGCCACATCTCATGCTACTGCTGTATGTTAGTGCTGCTCAGCTGGAGGGACACCCAAGGAAGGGGACTGCCAGCACGCCACTGCCACCCCACACTGCCACCACCACCACCCTGGCACATCACCCCATCCGAACCAGCCAGGGCTTGTGCCTTCCCCGTGGTGAAATGTCTCTGCCAGCACCTTCAGGGAATGGGAGCCAAGGGGGGGGATGGTGGGGAGGGCAGAGGGGCAGGGAAATTTGTGCTGATTCAGAAAGGGGTGGAGGAGGCTGGGGCTGCATGGCTGAGGTGGGGTGATAGGGGGGTGATGCAGTCCCCCAGTTCCTCCGTGTCAGAGGACATGAAGGAGGATGTGTTTTTCCACACCTCCGTGCTCACCCCAGAGCTGCTGGGCAGGGGAAAGGTCTCCCAAAAGCCAAGTCTCTCAGTGGAAGATGCTCCTCTCACCCTCCCAGGCCAGGTGCCCACAGGCTCCTCTTGCCAGTGTGGTTAAACCAGAAGTCTTTCTGGTTAAGGCCAGAAGTCTAAAAGAGCTTTGGGGGACTCAGCCCCTCCTCAGGCCACATCCGGAGGTGATGCCCCATCCCAGCTCTGGGGTTGCTCCCCAAAAATCATCCCCTGGTGGGGGGAGGTCAAACCTCAGAACCCCACAGCCTGGGTTGCAGCGTCCCTGGTGCCAGGAGCAGCTCCGGGTCTATAGGTTCTCTCCGGGCTGGTACTGGGGCTCTGTTGAGGTGAAGTAGTCCTCCAGGAAAGCCTGCAGGTACTCGAAGGTTGGTCGCTCCTCCGGGTCCTTCCGCCAGCACTGGCACATGAGGTCGTGCAGGGACTCGGGGCACTCGGGCGGGCAGGGCATGCGGTACCCCCGCTCCACCTGGTCCAGCACCTCCCTGTTCACCATCCCTGCGTGAGGACAGAGGGGACACAGTGTTGATAAGAGCCAAGCCAGATCCTGCACTGACTCCTTCCCCAGGGCACGGTGCTGGGACAAGCCTTGCAGGAAGCCCCGGTGAGAAAGGGACCTCTCCCCTTCCCCCCTCATCCCTTCTGGATTGTCACCTTGTTTGGGGAGTGGAGCAGGACAGGGTGGCTGTGACCCTGCCTCCAGCCAGACTCTGCAGGGAAAGATCTGACCCAGGCAAGGGCAGCTCAACCCTGAGCCAGCCCTCCCTGCCCAAACCACAGGAGGAACTGCATGGGTTTGTTCTTCTGGGGTCCACAGGGTGCCAGGGGTGAGTGCTGGGCACTACGATGGGGACGGGGTCCCGTGGGTGGGTGCCAGCCCTCACCTGGGTATGGCACTCTGCCCTTGGTGGTCAGCTCAGTCAGGAGGATGCCGAAGGACCAGACATCTGACTTGATGGTAAACCTGCCATAGAGAGCAGCTTCGGGGGCCGTCCACTTGATGGGGAACTTGGCACCTGGATGGAGAGGAGCAGAGTGAGGGGCTGCTCCTGGCCCCAGCATGCCTGGGGGTGCTTGGGGCTGGGAGTGCCTCCAGGACCCTCGTATGAGCAGGGCCATGGGACAGCTCGAGATGCACTGCACACCGCTGGGGACCGGTGGCAAGGGCTCTGGTGCCACCTGCCCCGGGCACACACCTTGCCGAGCGGTGTACTCGTTGTCCTCGATGAGGCGTGCCAAGCCAAAGTCAGCCACTTTGCACACCAGGTTCTCCCCCACCAGGATGTTGGCTGCCCGGAGGTCCCGGTGCACGTAGTTCATCCTCTCCACGTACGCCATGCCGGACGCGATCTGTGGGGATCAGCACGTGGGGCAACGAGGCTGGCGGGTGACACGAGGGTCCCCAGGGAGCACCCATCACTGCTGAGGGGAACGTCTCTGCAGCAGGACCCCATCGGGGTGTGGGAACAGGCGGTTGCTTGCTCAAGAAAACCCAGGCAGAGGAAGGTTTGCTGGCCAGGGAGAGCTGGCAGCAACGGGTACCCACAAAATGATGGTTCCTGGCTTCAACCCAGCTCTGGTATGAGCACCACAGCCCACCCAAGTGAGGCTGTGGAGCACCCACCGCCCACCAGGTGATGGCCAAGACATCCGAGTGAGGTGCTGGGGCAGCCAGTGCCCTTGGAAGGGGATGCAGGAGGCCCTGGGGATGCACAAACCCACCTGAGCCGCCATATCCACGAGCTGGGGAAGCCGCAGGTACTTGCCCATCTCACCCTTCAGGAAGTCCAGGAGGCTCCCTGTGAGGAAGACCATGGTCACAGCGATCCAGAGGAGCAGAGCCTCTCAGCCTTCCCCTGGCATCCCTCCCGTGCTCACCTTTGCTCATGTACTCAGTGACAATGTAAATGGGCTCCTCTGAAACCACAGCGTAGAGCTGGACCAGCTTCTCGTGACGGAGCTTCTTCATGACCTGTGCTTCCTGCAGGAAGGCCTCTGGGGACATGGTGCCAGGCTTCAGTGTCTTGATTGCCACCCGGGTGGTGCCGTTCCAGGTGCCTGTGGCACAGGACACGTTGCTCAGGACACATTTACAGGGCAGGGGACCGTGTCCCTTGCCTGCCCCCCCGGCCCCACTGCAGGCTCAGGGCACTCACACGGAGGGGACAGCGGGGTGGGGATGGTCCTTACCCATCCACACCTCTCCAAAGCAGCCCTGGCCCAGCTTGACCTCCAGCCTCAGTGATTCCCGGGGGATTTCCCAGGCATCCTTGGCAAGGCCTTGGGTCTGGGGCTTGGACGTGGGGCAGACGTTGGTGAGACGGTGGCACAAGCCATCAGCGTGTTCTAACACAGGAGAGGACAACACCAGGGTGACACTTGAGCATTTAGACACATGATGCCTTTAACCCACATCTTCCCCACAAAACACCTCGGGGACCTGTACCCAGGCAGCTTCTCCCCAGCTCCCCCCCCCTCAGTGGCTTGGGGTCCCCCAGCCCCACAGCGGCTTCTCAGCAGCACCCACCCTGCAGCGAGGGCAGGCACAGCACCCAGGGTATCACCTAGACCCCAAAGGGACCCCGAGTGTTTCTACCCACTGGAGTAATAGGCCACGAGCTGCTGCAGGCTGTTGAACTGGGTGCGGGAGGTGATGTAGAAGCCTCCGCTGTCCAACTTGCGGATCTTGTAGTGCTTCACGTTGAGCCCTTTGGCGTTGTCAAAGTCTGAGACAGAGAGGCAGTAGGCACCTGTGGGCAGGAGAGAGGGGCTGGGGGGAGCTGTGCCACAGACAGGTAACCCCCCTGGGGTCCTGCCAAGAGGTGGGCACGGGGGAAGAGGACCGGGCATGCAGGCTGCTGCTTCCACCCATCAGCAGGGGATGAGGAGTGGCTCCTGGCTGCGTGAGCTGGTGACGTGTACCCCCAGCTACAGACACCCCGTGTCACCACAGCCCTCAGCTGCCCCTGCTGCCACAGCAGCTCTGACAACCTTTGCCACCAGCCAAGCTAGCATGGAGGTGGGGGTTTTCTGGGTGACCCCCCCTCATAGGAAGGAGGTGGCTGACCCCTGGGCACAGTGATCCCCGCAGCAGCAGCACCCCCTGGGATGTGCCAACCCCCCCCAGCCTGCTGGGTCCTTCTCCCCAGCAACACCAGAGGGCTGGAGCCACAAATAACAGAGAGGAGATAAATGCTGCTGCTTGGCCAAGCTGTTTCCACCAGAATAAAATCAATAGCAGTGAGTTCAAGGCAGCAAACCAGAAAGGGAATGTCAAGGAGCTTCTCCCAGAGGTGCATTTGGAACCAAGCTAAACCACATTTCCAGGTAAGAAACAGCAACCTCAGGCAGCTGAACCACAAAGGTCACAACTTGTGCTTTCAGGAGGTATCAAGCAAGTACAGAGAGTGGTGAGGCTTGAAAGGAGGACCAAAAGATTCATCAGCAACTCTGCCTAGTTGCCCAGGAAGCACATACTCAGGGAAAACACCAGGAAAAACAAAACAAACCAAACCAAATTTGCCTGAGGGTGTAAAAAAAACAAAACCAAAAAAAAAAAAAAAACAAAAAAAAAAACCCAAAAAAAACCTGGAAAAAAGGAGGATCCTGGTAGGTAGTGCTGCCAGAGCTGGTGGAGCAACCAGCTCCCATCCTGCCAGAGTTAAAACATTTCTTTTTAGTGTCAATCACTGCTCCCTGGGGACCAGCACTGGGAGGGGAGGTCCCAGGAGGCAGCCCAAGCCGAGGGGCATCGCTCAGAGATCCCCAACATCATCCTGGCTACAAAATAGGAATCTTGCCTCCTTCTCCCTTTTCATATGGCAAAGATGGGGTGATTGGGACAGTACAGAGTGACCGAGGGGACCAGGGTCCCTGCGTGCTCCTCCAGGCTGCCCCCAACCCCTGCTCACCTTTCGTGGTTTCACTCTCCCGGACCAGGAAGGTCCCTCGGGGGTTTTCAGGGTTGAGCAGCAGCCGCTCCGACTCCCGGCGAGTGATCTTCCCAAAATACCACCTGCAAGAGCAAGGCACAGCTCAGCACCCAGCACTCACCCACCCCCCCATTGCCTTTCTGAGCAGTGGGTTCAGCCCTGGCCTCCCCCCCCCCCACTACAGGGTTTGGAGACCACAGACTGCAGGGTTTGGGGTGTGCTGTACCCCATGCAGCCCGGGCTGTGCATCACCCTGCACCACAGACCATGAAACACCTTCACTCCAAAAGCCTCCCCCAACTGAGGGGCCTGGGGAACCCCTGAAGTACCCTCCCCCCCCCAAGATCTCACTGGTGGGGACACTGCTGCTGGCTGGGGACACAACTGACACCACATAACTGGGGGCTCAGTGCCAGCTTTGCCCCTGCCTGAGCTCAGCCTGATCCACACAGGCAGAGCATCCACAGGCAGGGATGGGTGGCTGGGAGGAGGAAAAACCAAATCAGCAAAGCATCACGATCCCCCAGCACCATTGCTCATCCCTCCACACTTTAGGGGCTGGAAGACACTTGAGAGGACTGCAAATTCAAAGGGGAAAAAATAACAAAAAAGAAAAACCTAGAACTTTGCCCAGGAGAGGGGTAGGGGAGAGGGCAGGGCTCAGGGTGTAGTTGCTACCCCAGGTCTGTAAATTATCTAAAAGATGCCAATTACTCTTCAGCCTGGATGGAGTCTGAGGGTGCGACATAGTTACTGGGGATGTAGCCTGTCTGTCCTGTGGTGAGGGAATGGGCCAGCCACCAGTCACCTTCCCTGCAAGAGAACCAAAAGACACTCAGTGTGAAGCCAGGAGCCCCCCCACCAGCCCCAATCCCACCCGAAGGCACCCAGGGGTTGAGCCAGAAGAGCCCTGCTGGTAAGAGATGCAGAGCCCAGCAGGAGGGTTCTGCTGCCAGCCCCTGCCCCTGGCCCCTCTGGGTGAGCTCTTGGTACTGGGGGCACCCATCTGCATCCTGGATGCTTTAAACTCCAATGGGGCAGGGCAGCCAGCGAGACAAAACACCTTTGGAGCCACCTGAATGCAGACATGGCCCTGGCATTGGGGATCTCAGGCAGAGGGAGGGAGGGAGAAATGGGGAAAAGTGACAGAATGCTGGCAGTGATTAAAAACAAGCACCAGAAACTCCCCTGAGAGTTTGTTACAAGCAGGCTGCAGAAAAGCAACAGGACAAGGTGTAGAGGTTTGGGTGGTGAGGGGTGATGCCCAGCCTGGGTGCAGTGGGGTGCCCACCTCACAGCTCTGGGATGTCCTCCTGCACAGCCACAGCCCCTGACCCCCACCTTCCCCTCAGCCCCAGCAAGGGCTGTGCCTGCACACACAGAGCCACACACCCCCAGCCCCAGCACAGCCCCTGGGTGTCCCCAAAAGCCTGGGGCTGACCCACCTTCCCTCCTGTCCCAGGCATGGTGGCCCCAAGCAGGTCCCCAGGAGCTGGCAGGGCACAGGAGCCTTCTCACTGCCCTCCTCCCCGCAGGGATGGGGAAGGAAGGGACAATAAACAGAGAACAAGGAGACAGCAGGAGGTGGCTTCCCCTTCCCTGCAGACAGCAGGGCTTCCTTCCACCACCTGCATCTTCTGGCCCATCAAAGAAAGAGGCACCTAATTTATCCAGACCACGAGGGAGATGAGGCTTTGGGAAAACTGCAGATCCGTGGGAACCACAAGGATGCAAGAACTTGGCAGGAAGACCTCCACAAACACTTCACAGAAAAACCTCAATAACCTCCATCACCACTGCAAGACCCATCAGACCACATCCAGATCCATCCCTGACCCCTGCAGATGTGTGAACCTCCATCCTCCTTCCAGACACACCAGCAGCTTCTGACTTTTCCTTGTCCCAGCTAAAGCAGTGATGCTTTGAAGCAGCCAGGAGAAGCAGGACACAGCCCCCAGCTCCCTGCAGTGTGGTCGGGGGGTCTGGGGAAAGCAGGGACCCTCTGAGCATCTCCTCCCACCCAGAGGGCTCTGGCCCAGAGCCCATCCCCAGCCACACAGCACCATACCCAGATGGTATTTTAGCTTCTCCCAGCAACTCGTGGCAAGTGGCTTGGGCTCCTGCTGCTGCCCCAGTCACTTTACTGGAGTGGCTCTGAAGGGGACAGGAGGCTGGCTGTGCTCCTTTCCCACAGGACTGGAGAAAGCATCTGCTTGAGAAATGCCCAGCTTTTGACTTGTGGCTTGATTCCAGCTTGAGCTGCAAGCTGGGAATTCAGCAAAAACAAACTATTCCAAAAATGTCTCAGCAGGGAAAAAAAATAATAATCATCATCTTCATCAAAACAAAGCATTTCAACAATTCCTTGCACAATCTTACCCAAAATACCCCACCACAGCCCTGCTGGCTGCCAGCTGGCTGGGAGGAGACCTCCTCCCCCTGGAAATGGTACCACGAGAGCCTTTCCACACTGGGGTGGATGGAGTTGGCCCCTCCTGAGGATCACCACGGACAGCCTGGGATGTGCTGGGATGCAGAAGGAGGGAGGGGAGGGACATGGAGGCTTTTCCATTTCCCCTGCCTGACCCCAGCCCTGTGAGAGCAGCTCAAACCCACAGCCACCCAGCAAAGCCACTGGTGGCCCACTGTCCCCATGGCTGTGGGCTCCTGCTGCACCCAGAACCTGCCAGCCCACCCCAGGCTGAGCCCCAGCACCCTCCACACAGCCCCAGAACACTGACTGTGCCTGCCAGGGAGCCCAGGGGAAGGGGACATGGCAAACCTGCCTTTTGCTGGCCCCAAAGCTGGGGTCTGGGCACTCAACAGCTGAGCACACTCTGCAAGAAGAGAGACTGACCCCCCCCCCCTTACACACACACAGAGCACTGCACAGACTGCACGGCATTTTCCACCACCTCTCTCCCGTGGACATCCCACTCACACTGGGAAGCTCAGCAGCCAGACCCTGCACCCTCCACCCACGGGCTGCATCACCTAAAAAAAGCCCTTTTCCTCCCCAGGGTTCTGCAGGGTCCATCACACCCCAACCCTTCCCCCTGACAAACAACAGCCCAAGACGGAAAGAAGCATGGAAACCCCAGGAGTGATTTAAGGCATAAAGAAAAAAACTCTTCATCTAAGAGCTCAACCCAGACCCCCGCTGGGCAGAGCTCACTTTGGAACAGCTCAAACCAGAACCCAAGCCTGGGGGCAGTATGCTGCTGAGCCTGCAAAAGCATGAAGCACCAAACACCCCGAATTCGGGCTCGCCCTGCAATGTTGAAGCCCTGCACTTCATGGATTCTTAATCCATGGACTTCATGGGTTAAATGAATCACCATCAATAAAAAGTGTTGGAACACGGAGAACAAGGATCAGATTGAAATCATGTTTGTGCAACACTACCTGACCATTGCAGCAGAAATATCACCCCTGGGGATGTTCCCTTGTCTTTCCACCCTTTGATTTTGCAAAGCTGGTTTGGGTGCCCAGGTTTGGAGGCAGAAGGAGCCAACGGGAGCTGCAGACCCCATGGCAGCCCCATGGCTGAGGACATCAGCTCCACCAGCCAGGCTCCAGACAGTGTCTGCCATGTGCCAGGATAGAGTACACATGGGTTTAACACAGGATCCCATTTTAAAAGCATCTTCCAGCTGGTCACTCTGCCCTGCTCTACACAGCAAACCATGGATGTGCTGCTACAAGCAGGATGGAGGGCAACCAAGCAGGAGCCAGACCCCTAAAGAAGCCTCGAGTCCCCTGAGACACTCATAAAATATAAAAATAAAAATTTAAAATGTGCAAATAAATGGAAAAAACACCACAAGGAAGCAGAGATCCAACAGAGCCAGGACTGCAGGGGGGGTTCAGGCACAGACAGGGAAAGCCAGCCAGGTCCAGAGCTCCTGGGTGCAAACACAGCTCTGGATGGGGCAGTACCTCAGCACTGGAAGGGTTTCTTCACTCTACCCTGGTCACTCAGGGAGGACAAACCCAACTGACCACAAAACCATTGGGCAACCATCTGTTCCCAGCCCCACTTCACCCAATCTCACCCTAATGTGGGCAGCATATGAGCCTTTGTCATTTGAGACTGTGAATAATAATAGTAATAATCTGCAATACACACCTGACATCCACTTTTCTCCTAATGGACAGCATGGCACAGAGGAGAGAAAAAAAGAGTCAAGAGAGAAGCTGAGATCAGAAACACAGGGCAAGCACAGGGCAAAGCACCCATGAAGCTAAGGAGATGTGTCCAGAAAAATGAGAGGGAGCTGATGGGGACAGGCTGGGACACAGCCCCATGTTGGAGGGCACCAAATGGCCAGTAATCCAGGAAGAGGTGGCTTGGTGACAAAGCTTTCTGCCACGGTGACCAGAAACAGGGCTGGGAGGATGTGGGAGCAGGCAAATGACTGCAGCACTGGTGTTCTTGGACAAGTCACTGTGTCCATGTCCACTGGTGATCAGGCAGCGATCACCCAGAGCATCGCTCCTCAAGCTCCTGATCCTGGGCAGAGCTGGGCCTGGGGACTCCATGGGAGGGACAAAGGTGGCAGCTCACCCCCGTGGGCTCATCCCCAGGGACACTCACGTGTTGTTGACGATTTGCAGGCGCTCTCCTTTCTTGAAGGACAGGTCCGTTTCGGTCCGGGACTCGTAGTCATAAAGGGCCACGAAAGTGGTGACTCCACCTGTGACACAGAGCACTCAGGAGGGGCAGAGCCACAGCACGGGGCTGGGAGACCCTCGCTGGGGACCCTCCTCCCTCACCATCCTCCCACTGGCTGATAGGACACGGATCCCCTCTCCCTCCAGCTCAGAGTCCCTCAGAATCAGACCAGAAGCTGGAACCAACCCCACTCCCCACCTCCCACCCAGCCCCCACACCAACCAGCCAGAGCCCCGGCACGCTGCGGGGAGGTGACGGTGTCCGAGGTGTTGAAGCCTCCAAAGAGCTTGGACTCTGCAGCCATGGTCCCAAAGGAGCGGCTGGGGGTGCGGTGGGCATCGGGAGCAGGAGCTTTGCTGGGGGTCTGTGAGGATGGGTAACCCCCGTGGTGGGTGCTGTCAGTGGGCTCCAGGCTGCGCCGGCGCTGGCTGGGGTCTTTGGGTTTGCTCTTGCTGCTCCCCATGGTCCCAGGCTGTAGGAGACAGACAGACATGCAGAGGGACTATTATTATTATTATTATTATTATTATTATTATTATTATTATTATTGCTGTTGTTATTGCTCTCCCTTATTCTCTCTCCTTTCTTTATCAGGGAGGAGTAGGGGATTAATACTGAGCATCTGTTATTCGGTTTAATTGCCGGACCCATGTTAAACCGTGACAGATTTGTTTATTTATTATTGATATTGTTATTATTAATCGTTTGTTTTTATTAATTTATTGTTGTTGCTATTGTTATTTATTATTAATATTGTTGCCATTATTATTTGGCTTTATTAATTGATGATGATGATGATGAAGCTGCTTCCCAAGGCTTTCACGACAGACGCCAGCCCACTAGGAAACAAAACAACCTCTGGAGTCTGTTCAAGCACCAGCTGCCAGGCAGCATGGCCACCCTGCCCTTGCCCTGGGACACCATTGCCCCCAATTAAGGCCAAGACACCTCCTGTGTGGCAGCAGCAGCAGCCAGCAAAGAGGCAGGAGCAGAGCTGCCAGGACAGGTCTGGGGAGTGGAGGGAAGCACCCTCAGCCATGGGACTTGGAGGGAGGATGCTGAGTGTGGAGCCTGGACTGGTGCTTGGGAAGGCAGCAGCTCCAGGGCCAGGCACCCACTATGGGATGTAGCCCAGCACCCCATCCAGCCAGGTTTCCCCCAACATGAAGGTTTTCACCAGGGCACAGACAAGAGAAGACAAGATCCAGGAAAATATTCATTAGTTTGGATTACTTTGATGGCAGAAATTTGGAGAATCCACAGCTGCATCACTCTGCTTGGTCAGGATGGGGATTTAAATGCTGAGAATGTTCCAGCAAAGTCCAAAATGTGCAGCAAACAAGACAGAAGTTTAAATCAGCAGCAGTTCCAGGCAGTCAGCAGCTAAGGACCAAAGGATCTCAGCTTTATATATAGTCATGCCTTCCTTTCCACTCAAGATCAAGCTCTATAAATACCTTCAAGGTAATGATATAAATGAAGGAAGGGAATTATTTGCAGTCTCCAAAGATGTCAGGATACCCTGCAGTGTCCTGAAGCTATGGAAGGAAATATTTAGGCTAGATCATGCATGGCAGGAGGGAAAAGGGAGGTGGAGACAAGCTGGGGGGAGAATATTTCTGGTAAGAAAAAACAAGCAGAGAAAGAGCAGAGGAGGCAGCTGCTGCCTGTGGGGTGTGGACCTGGGTGCAGCCACACATGAGGCTTTGCTGAGGGCTCAGCCTTACCCAACAGATGGTTTTCTAACTCAGCTTTCAAGAGAAGCTGGGACCAGGCCCCCACCAGCAGGGCCAGAGCCACAGGCAGCTCCAACATCCTGCCCAGCCCCGGGCATTGGTGGGGCAGAGCCCCCAGCTCCTGCCATGGGGACATTTAGGGGTGACAGGTACAAGATCTGCTTCCCTCCCAGCTCCCCTTCCCACAGCCAGGGCTTTGCCCCAAGATCAGGGCTTATTTTCCCAAGACCTGACTTTCATCTACAGTTTTCCAGCTCCCAAATTACAGAGATGACTGGCAGCATTCCCTGTCCCCCTTCCATACCAGTTTGCTTTGACTGCAACTGTGCTGGTGGCATCAGACCTTGCCAGGGCTTGGGAATAGGAATAAACTGAAATTTTGGGCTGGGTACAGCAGCTGCTTCAGTGGAGAGCAGAGCTGTCCTTCCTCCTACACATGCAGGAACGAGGAGGGACCAACTCCTTCTGCCATGGGACTCAGTCCATGCTTATCTGTGCTGGGCTTTGTGGGCTTTGGAGCAAAAGAAGAGCAAATACAAGCTGTGAGCTTGCAAACCATCACTGCAGGCAATCCAGAGGCAGACCCAGTGGCACAGGGGATGGGATCTGTCCTGTGAACAAATGCACTTTAAACAGTCTGGTAGAGAAGATGCTAAAAGCAGAACAGTGGAGGAAAGTAGGACCTTAATAATGGTAAGAAAAAGCCCTCACTGCCAAAAAAAGCAAACCTCCCTGTGCCCCCCAGCCCTTTGCTCACCTCTGCCCGGGGCTCCAGCACCAGCTGCTGCTCCGGGATGGCAGGGGCAGTGCAGGGAGGAAAGCAGGGGCATGGCAGGGCTGTGACCATGTGGCTTGTGACTGCCCACGCGACCCTGAGCCAGGGCACAGTCACTCAGAGTTTCCCCTGGAAGCAGCAGCACTTCCCCAGGCAGGAAAACACCCTGGCAGGGTGGTGGATTTGGCAGCGCTTTGGGGACACAAGTGTCCCCCGAGTGCAGCCCGTGGGCCTGCCAGCCTGGGTCAGCAACTGAGTTATCAGCAGCTGAGAAAAATGAGAGTATAAAATAGTCAACATGCCCAGAGACTAGCCAGGAGAAGAGCACAGCAAGGACAGAGCAGGTCCCCCAGGCACTTTCCCAATGTCCCCAAAGCAGGGGAAGTCCTCACCTTCACACTGTAAGCCCACAGGACATAAATCCTGTGCCCAGTCCTCCAAGCTCTCCTGTTGCAAAGACCTTTGCACCTCAACACCTACACACACACACACACACACACACACACACTTTGATTTGGCTAGTGCAAAATGTAGGCTGGCAACCCCAAAAGGTGCCCTGAGGCACTGGCAGCCTTGTGTCACCCCCACTCCCAGCTCCAGGTAACTCAACCAACCAGACCATGTGGCTTTAGTCCTGTGGCTGCCATTGGGGGAGGACATTTCCCACCGGCCTCCAGGGAGGTGAAGAGGGTCCCAGAAATCCCCTGTGTCCCCCCTCACACCGCTGCCCTGGCAGCTGGGGAGGAAAGGGTGCAGATTTCCCAGGAGGATGCAGGGTGTTGTGTAAGATCCAGGCAGAGGAGTTATTAATGCTGGCAGGAATGTGCTGTGCACTCAGTCCCCGGGGGGCAGAGGGGCCACGCAGAGAAACCCCCCTGCCTCCAGCAGAGCTGGTGTCAAACCCCACCATCCTCCCTTGGAGCTCAGGAGCAAAGAAGGTAAACCCACCCCTCGGCTTCAGCAGCTCCCAGTACACCCCAGCAGCATCACTGGGAGCTGTGAGAAAGCATCACAGGGGCCAGATTTTTAAAATATCGCCCCCCCCCGCCCCCGCCAGCATCTCTGCTGCGTTGGTATCCACCGCTCGGCACTGCTGCCTGTGTGTAACAGGCTGCCGGCATGCTCCGAGCCTCCGCCAGCCAGGGCAGCCCGGCTGATGCTCAGCGGTGGATTTCCCTGCTTTTCGCAGCCCACAGCGTTGGGATGGGGGGTGCTCAGCATCGCTGCCCATCCCCAGCCGGTACCTCGGCTTTCGGCAGGGCTTTCCCCCCCACTCTCCCTCCTCACAGGTTTGGCTGGAGCGTGGCCAAGCAGTCCCAGCGCTCGTCTCCGACCAGGACCACGGCGGCGGCTTTCCTGCGGCGGGGATTAGCAGCCCGGGCACGTCCCAGCCCGCAGGAACTCCCCTGCTTTCCGCTCCCCTGGGGGGGTCAGCGCCAGCGGCAAATCACAACCCACACCCTGGCTGCGAGGCTTCAGCTCCGCCGCGGGAGCAGCAAGGGGTGGGCGAGATAAAGCCAGGGCTCTGCCTTTTGCTCTTGCAGTCAGCACCCTGCCCACCCATGGATGCTGAAGGGCCAAATTCAGCTGTTGCAGAGCACCCCGTTCCCCACATCTGGACACACACAGACACACACACACCGTCCCCAGAGGTTGGAAGCTTTTCCCTTTCCCAGGCAGGTTCACTCAGCCGGGTTCCCCCTCCCCGGGGCCGTCGGAGATGCCTTACCCGTGCTTTCGGCTACAGCCTCGCCGCGGGGTGAGGAGGTGAAGTCAGCTCAGCTCCCGCCGCAGCCTGCGAGACAGAGGGGACGTCAGCACCCACCGCAGCCCCCACCGCCCCCGCCAGCCCCCAACGACACGGTCCAGCGCCCAGGGCTACCGCTGCCTTCCTCTTCCTCCTCCTCCTCCTCGCCATCCCTCCAGCGCAGGGCCGGCAGCTCACACCCGCTCGCTCTGATCTCTTCTCATGTGTGAAGAGGGGACGATTCTCTGCTCCACTTCATCAAACCCACCGGGGGACGGGAGAGGAGGCGGCTGGAGCCGCCCCGAGCGATGCCCCGCGGGCAGTTTCCCCACCACCACCCCAGCCCACCGAGGGATGTTTTGGGGGAGAAACAAAGCTGGTTCCTCCAGACACACCAGCATTTCCAGCCCTGCTGCTGGGTCTCCAGACAGTCGGGACCACTGTCGCAGGGAGGGTCGGCCACCAACCAGAGACCTTGTCCCCAGGAATAAGAGTCACCTTTTCCATCCCCAAAAGCACCGATAGATGTGATGGCACAAACCATGCACAAGGGCTGAGAGCACCTCGTGCTGCTCAAACCCTGTCTCAGCCAGAAAAGCACATTTTGGCCACATTTTTCAAAAAGGACAGTTTCCTGCTGCAAGTGCAGGGGATGCTTGATAGGGGGACACTTAGCAGCAGCAGAGGCTCAGGGCAGAGTTTTGGGTGGAAAATTGAGCAGGGGAGAGGCCCGCAGAGCCTGAGAAACCTCTCATCTGGTTCTGTCACCCATTCTGAGCCCCCAGATCCTGCAGGAACTGCCCCTTCTTCCCTTCTCATACTGAAAAAGGCATCTCCCTCCAGACAGCCTTGCTCACCCACTGCAGGGCAGAGGCCTGAGTTGCCCCCAAGGGGTGGCTCTGTGGCCACAAAAAGGAGGTGCCACACAGCAGGTCTATTTTGATGTCCTCCCCCTTCCTCCTGCTAATAAGTTTTGTCACTATTTTTAGTGCATTTGATGAGGATAATAAGCAGGAGCTGATTGACAGCTCTTTAAGACTTTGAATGGTTTGTAATTTGTACTTGACTAATATTCACTGGCAATAATTGCACAGCAGGGTGGGAGGTGGGGGAAGCTGCAGTCTCAACTCCAGGCTGCAGCACATACAAATAAGGCTGCGTCGTGTACGCACGTGGTGCCCCTGTCCCCACTCTGTGCCACCGAGCTCCTGGGTGCACGCTGCTGAGGCCGTGGTTAGACAAAGGAGCAAAAAGAGCCACCAGAGAAACCCACGTGTGCCTCAGGCTGGGGTCAGCCATGCGCTGGGGTGGTGAGGTCCAAGGTCCTCCGAAGGGGAAGGGGAGGAAAGGAGAGGTCCCCAGGTGGATGGATGCAGTCCCATCCTTCACGCACCCAGGTTTGGGGATTTGGTGGCTGAAAGTGGCTGTTGTGGCACAGCCCGGTGACCTGCTCTGTAGTGGGGCTGTGATCATATGGCTGGCACAGCCATGGCCAGGCTCGGTCACCCTGCCAGCACTACGGTCCCCTCCCTGTGCTCCTGGTTCTGCACCCTCTCCAATTCACCCCATGTCGTGGCTGGGCTGAGCCGCAGCCGGAGGGGAAGGTGCAGGGGCTGAGCCCAGCAAGGAGAGCGCCGCAGCAAGAGGCCACCCCCGCCCTCCCCTCTCCAAAAGCAATTAAAAATGAAGCACACTCAGCTGCACAGCTCAGCTCGGATCAGATCACAGCACACGAGACAGCAGCGTCCCCATCCTCCCCCCACCAGTGCTGAAAATGCCGCCTGACCTGCCCAGCATCCCCACTCCTCTGACACCCGCATCCCCAGGGATGCTTCCCCCCCCCAAAAGAAAAAAACAAAACATTAAAAAAAAAAAAATAAATTAACTGGCAAGTCAGGATGCAGGCAAAGGCTGGATTTTCTGCCCTACCTCCCCACAGCAGAGATGCTCTCAGAAAGACAACACCAAGGGGAACCAGCTGCTTTCAGGCTGTTTTCTGCTGCGTGTTGGGCTCAAGGATACCATGGCCGTGGTAAGGCCAGGCTGATAGCGGGGCTGTCGGCGGAGGGGGAAGCGATCTTATCTTCTTTCCAAAGACACCAACAAAAGACACTGATTGGGAGCAGACAAAACAGCAGCACGGCAGAAGCAGAAACCTTGGGAAATGCCGCCAGAGGCTGGGGCCCGACACGAGGCACCCAGAACCTTGGGCAGGGAGACGGCAGCGGCCAAACAGGCTCTGTCCTTGGGGCTCCTCTGGCAGTCGGGATGGGGTGGGTGCTGGGGGAGAGGGGTGGGCGAGGGGCCGGGGGTCCCCGCACCCACCCGCAGCCAGAGCAAGCAGAGCCGCGCCGCCGGCGAGATGAATGAGGGCACCTGTCTCACACCAGACTGAAAAATGAAGCGTGCGGGACGGCGGGCGAGACAAAGCAGCCTCGAGGCACCCAGCCCGTGGCAGCAGGCACTGGGGATGGGGAGAAGCAGAGAGCAGTGATCCCAAACCCACCCCCACCCCACCTACCCCCCAGCTCCATCCCCCTCTGCAGGCAGCTGACCCCCTGCCAGCAGGATGGGGGGCTGGGCAGGGGGCAGGCAGGGATCTGCTCCTGAGGTGTGCCCTTAAAAACAGAGGTGCCAGGATGGAGGCACCCAAGAGGCAAAGGGCACCTCAGCATCCCCTGCATCCCCCTCAAAAGTGGGGTCAGGCAGATCTGGCTCAGCCCCTGCCCCTTCCTGCCCCCTGAATACAGCAGTCAGCACGGCCCCCATGGAAAAAAGGGATCCCTGTCCTGTGCATTCGGGCTCTGCTGGGTACAAGAGGGGGAAAACAGAGACACATCTCTGCCAGGCAGGGACCAGCCCTGCTGCAGTGAGTGCAAGGGGTGGTGAAAAAGGGGGAGCTGCTCCCCCCACCCTGTACACCAGGGTTTGGTTCAGCAGATCCATTGAATCCTGTCTGGCTGATGCCATCAGGCATGCCTGGGCCATGCCTCCAGCCCTTGTCCTCTGCAAGGACACTTGTTTCTCACCTGCACTGCTTCCTAAAACAAAAGGAGAGATGGAGAATTCTTTGCTTTATCTCTCAGCTCCAATCTGGGGACCAGGGAAGCCATTTCCATGGGTGGATGTCCCCTGATACTCACTGGGGACTCTCACTTCACCTGTGTTAAGGCATCCCAGCCCAACTCTGGCTCCCCCAAACTGATGGAAAACTCTCCCAGATGAAAGGAATCACTGTTGGAGGAGCGGAGGGGAGGGCAGCACAGCTGATGAGTGGGGGCCCAGCAACACCCTCCCCACAGACAGAAGTCCCAGCCCCTCCTAACCAACCCTGTCAACTCCCGTTAAATTTAAAACAGTGTTAATTAAAGCTGTACAGCCCAAGCTAGCAGAGGCCAGTGGGTCACAAAGGGGAAAGGATAATTAAATCAACCATCCAAATTCACCCCCCGAAGCAAGGGGGAGAGTCAGGGTTGGGAGCAATGCAAAATGCCTCTGAAAAGACATGTCAAAACAGGGAGTTTAAAAGACCAAAACAAACCTAAGAAGCACAAAACCAGGTTCTGGACATTTATCTGGCCAAGAAGCTGGGAAACACCAAGCAGACACACAAGGAGGTGTGCAGGGAGCTGAAGATCTCTCCAACCGTGGTGGAGCCAGCCCCTTGACACATGGTTTTTGGCTTTCCAGGGTGATGGGAAGGGGCTCTGCAGCACCAGGAGCAACAGAGCTCCCTGCAGCCCATTGGGGGTGCCCTCCCATTGACTTGTGTAAGGCTGGCAAGAAAAAGTTGCAGGTTTTATCTCCTGAAATAATTCAAGTGGCTGCCTGGAGAGAGCAGGACATGTGGCAAGTTGTGCTTGCTGGTGCTGAGCTGCTGGGTGCTCAGTTTTAAACCTTTTTCTCCCCTAAGGGATGGAAGCAGGGAAGGTGGCCACTGCCACGCTGTGTCACATCCCCACCACCACACTGCAGCAGCACTGGGTCACCACTTCAGGTCCCCAGTGTGTGGGTACAGGTAGCCTGGGCTGCCCCACCACCACGCTCACCTGCAGCCCTGTGCTCCCAGGGAGCTGGCAAAACTTTGCAGACTCGAAGCTCCCTCCAAGGGAGCAAGTTTTTAATGTTTTACACTGTGGAGGGCTCTGGAGGGAGCTGGCAGCCACTTTTCCAGACCAACACGGCATGGAGTGAAGTCTGCAGGAGCTCCTGGCACAGCACTCCCTGGCATCCCACCCAAAGCCTGTGTGGTGGGTGCTGGGAGCTGTGTGGGCAGCCAGCAGTGCCCTGTCACCCCTTTCCACCTCTGAGCTGCAGCAAAGCCACCCCAAAAATCAGGATTTTCACAGCATTGGCAGTCACACGCCTTGGTCCAAAGGAGACCCTCTGGGTTCAGGGTGCTGCTAGGAAATGTTTGCAGTCAGGGAGGAAATGAAAATCAACCAAAGGCTCCTGGAGCCCCCACTGTTCCCCATTATCTGTGCATGAGCAATTTGGGACAGGCAGAGAACAAGCACACAGATGCCTCAAACCCCTGTGGAGCCTGCTCCTGGCACACCATGAGGAAAGGGCATCACCTCACTTCCTGGCCACCACACATCCCTTGTCCCTTTCCCTACCACAAAGGCATCCTGGCAATTAGAGATGGAAAAACAAGCTTTTTCACCCCAAAGGTGGTCCAGCAGAGGAACAGGGCTTGGAGAGGTGGTGGGGTCACAGCTGGCCTGGTGCTGTGCAGCCTGACCTCATGGTGCTGTTCTGGGTTGGACCCTCCTGGAGCCTCCCAGCCTGCCTCAGCCTCTGCTTCCAGCATCCCCACTGGGACACCAGCCAAAGCCAGGATTGCCCAACCAGCTCCAGCAAACACCTTCCAAAGGTGCACAGAGCACTTGGCCTGCCTTAACCCAAAGCTGGCTTCTCCCAGACAGGTGATGAGGGCAATGCTCTCCTCCTGCCAAGTCCAGGAGTTTCCAGGGGCACGAGTGCCTGCAGGGCTGGGAAGCACCAATGTTGAGCTGGGCTGGCATTAGGAGCCAGCTCTTGGCCACCAGGAACCGCCTGGAGCCGGGGGACAATTCTTCCCCTGAAACAGCTCAGCACAGGGGCTTCAGTCCTCCCCAAAATGTTTATTTTTAATATTATCTGCAGCCATTGTAGCACCCATGGGTTCCCAGCGACAGCCACCTAACTCTTCAGTTTCCCACAGCCCTACCACATCATTGCTTTTCCTGTCCACCTCCAGACAAAGAACCAGGACGAGGGACCAGCCCTGCTGGAGGGGTGACAGACCCACGGTGACACGAGCTGACCTCTTGAGGAGGATTTCTGTTCCCCATTTCTGGAGTGCCTCTCCCAGCACAACCACCCTTGGGCTCCAGGAAACGGAGTTTACTTCTGCTTTCTGGAAGGAGACATCTGCCCGGGGTGCTCCCCGGGGATGGCCATGGAGCAGCACCCAGCCCGCCCTGTGCCCAGCCCCTGGGGAAGGGGCAGGTGGCAGAGAGAGCCTGATGTGACTCATGGATGGCTCAGATCCAGCCAAAAACGGTGCCACCACCGGCACGTGCCCTGGCTTGAGGGATGCCACACCCAACAGAACCACAGAGATTCCAGCCCCGGGCAAGGACGGCAGCAAATCTCCAGGGCAGGGGGCAAGGAACATGCAGGAGGCATAAAAACTCTAAGATTTGAGCAAGTTACAACCACCCCTGGCCACGCTGGCGTCACTGCTAAAACATTTCCACTTTCAGAGAAACCAGCCCAGCCAGTCCAGCCAGGAGAGGAGCTCCAGGGGCTCCAGCATCCCTCCAGCAGCCTTGCAAAAGGGGTCCTGAAGGACCTCCACGGCACAAAACCTGCCAGAAACCCCTCCTGACATGGAATGGGAACTGAAACACTCGCTGGTAAAAAAGAGAAAACGCAGGGAGGGTATTTGCACCCTGAACACAAACCCCCCCCAGGGCCAGGGATCACCTTCCTCCTGGCCAGGAGCCACACGGACTTGGTGGGACACGTGCTGGGGTTCACTGCAACAGGAGGGCACAAAGCAGAAGCCAGGCAGAGGCCAGGGACCTTCCATCATTGATTTCTAACACTTCCCACTTTGTAGACCCTTGAACAGCTTCAAACAAATAAGCAGAACCCCACGCAGCAAATTTACGCTGATTATCAGCTTCTTTTCCAGGTTACTTTGGGACTCTGGGGCATCTGCCCAACATGAGCCACGTGCTCTGGGGAAGCCTGAGGCCACCAGAACCACGGGGCCACCAGCCCTTACACACACATGCTACAGGGCAGTGGGTGGCTGCAGGTCAAGGCTGGGTGATCAGAATCACACACGGCACCCGCTTTCACCTCCACAAACATGGATGGAACCAGGAGCAGCTCCCACAGCAGTGGGCACAGCCCAGCGCCGTGGTGTCTGGTCTCAGCACCATGAGACCCCACGCAAGCCCAGACTTCGCCGGTGGCACAGCCCGGTCCCCACGGCCACTCCCATCTGCACCACCAAAACAAAGCAACTCGCTCAGGATGCGTCAGAGGAAGCAACTGGGGGGAGGGGGTTTGAGGGGCAAACGGAGAAGATGAGCCAGCCCTGGACAGCTGTTCCATACCCAAAAAGCTGTGTCAAGATTCCCCGGCCATTCCCGGGGCAAGCAGGATGTTCGGCAGCTCCACGGGAGCCGGCCGGGAGGTGCAGCCTGAGACGGTGCTCTATAAACAGCCCCAGCAGATGAAAAACAAAGAAAAACGCTGAGCTGGTGGCTTTTATCCCTGTGGCTCCTGGAGGGGAGAGACGGACTCTGCACACCCCCAGCCCCGCTCCGCTCGCTGCAGCGGTGGAGAGGGAGAGGAGATGGATGGGCTGTGGGCGAGGTGGATGGGACCTGCCTGGAGCCACCAATGCCAACCAGAGGGGTGGGACAAGCTGCACATGGACCTTGCACCCTCCTGTGGCACCTCTCCAGCCCCCCCCCCCCGGTAGGGCTCTTCCCACCCAAAACAACCATCCTGAGCTGGAGTTGCTCCCTCCCTGCCCTCGGGCAGAGCCTGCGGGGAGAGGATGAAAGGGAACGGGATAAAGGGATGAGGGGATGAGGGGATGAGGGGATGAGGGGATGAGGGGATGAGGGGATGAGGGGATGAGGGGATGAGGGGATGAGGGGATGAGGGGATGAGGGGATGAGGGGATGGCACCTCCTCTGCTTTCTATCACCTGCAGCTCATGGCTTCAGCACAGAACACCCAGATCAAGGCACATGAGCTACCCCTGTGCTCAAAAGAAGGGCTCAGGTCAGCATATGAACACACACACCACACACACACACACACACACACACACGTGTGGACAGCTGGGGGTTGCAGCTGCCTCCACATACTGCTCTCCCTGCCCAGCCCCAGCTGCACACATCAGTCCTGGCCCCTGACCCTTCCCAACCCCCACACTTCCAAATTCAACTGCCCAAGCATGAAACTCATCCTGGTCCCAGTGACTTGTGCAGCTCCACATGCACTCTTCCTCCTCTCACCAGTGTGGGAAGGTGGATGCTGCATGGGAAGGAGACACATGGGTCAGGACAGGCTGGACTTGTTAACCTCACCCATGGAGGAGGAGACAACACAACAGTGAGCTTTTACCCTCATTTCCCAGATTTTTGTAGCCCAAGATCACCAGACATAGTCAGGAAGGATGGGAGCAGCCACACTGGGTGGAAGCTATTTTTGCAACACGTGGTCAGGTTTTCCTCCAGCCAGCCAGCCCTGCACAGCACACTTGGGGCCAGCCAAAACCTCACAGTCATGGGAGCAAGACAGCAACAGGTCAAGCACAGGATGGGGCTGGGAAACTCCCGGGCCGGCTGCACGTGAGGAAGCAGGGAAGGAAGGGCAGCATAGCCCGAGTCACACGTGTCCCCAAGCCAGGTGTGGGCAGAGGTACTGGCACAGCAACACCCGCTCACCCTTCACCACAGAGCCCAAAGCAGGCTTGCTACACACATGCCCCATTTCTTGTATTTTTGCCTTAAACACACAAGCGGTTCTGTGCCCAAATTCCTCCAGATCCTGCACATCAAGCTATGGATATCTCGGATGCTGCATCTCCACCAAGACCACCTGGAGTCAAGAGGCTCAGGCACACTCCTCCAAGGTCCAAACTAAAATCAGCAACTGTCCCAGCCCTGCCAGCCCCCACCCTCCCAAACACCTCCCTGCTTGGCAGCGAGGGCAGCCACTGGATCCTTAGCCCGAAGGGAAGTCGGTGCAAGACGCAGATTTGCAGGTCCTGGTTCCTGGCCCACGTTCAAACCACATTTGTTCCTGAAATCTGTTTCAGGGCTTTATTTTCAAAGCATGCATGTGCTGAGGCATGTGCAAAGCAGCATCGGTTCCTGCTGCAGCCAGCACCGAGGTTGCCCGTGCCAACTCGGGGCCAGGTCAGGGGTCTGGGTGCACCCGAGCACCGACCGCAGCCCATTGTGATGAAGCCACACTCAGACAATTAATCATCTTTTTTTCTCCCTCTGAAGTGGGTGATACACCAGGCTACTTCACTAAGCCGGTTCAGAAGACGAAGGACCCAAAGCATTATGATTTTTCTGAGGCCTGCTTTAAAACATGCACATTTTCTGCCAATGGGCAGAAACTTCAGCAAGGGGAGAGCCCTGTGGGAGTCGATCCACAGCATCCACAGCTCCAGGTTGCTGAAAAGAGAAGGAGGTTGGACTGGAAACAGCCTCAATCCACACTCCTGTCCCAGGAATGGCCGTGCAAGGATGGTTATTTCCATCCTGAGGTCCAAGCTGCTCTGGGACATGGGATTAACGGGATGTGTCCTGCATGGAGCAGCGTGGGGACATGCTGCCATGTGCTGTTTCCTGGTGGGATGTGTGCTGTGAGTCTCCAGGCAGGCTCCGGGGTGAGATGTGGAGAGCTGCGGAAGCGAGCTCAGATGGGAAATTGTTCCCAGAGATAAAGGAACAAGTTGGAAACTGAGCTGCAAAATAGACAGTACAGGAAACAATAGTGCTTCAGATAGGCTTTCAAATTTCCCCCAGTGATGCCAGGAGCACGGTGCTTGGTCCCAGTGATGCTTGGGGGTTCCCCCCCTGCCCCTCCTGTTGACATGCTGGGAGGAGGCACAGACTGGTCACTCCCACCTTTTCTCTTTCAAGCTGTTACATGCATTTGCTGGTCATTAAAATGAGATGTTACTGGCCAAGTCCTTCAGGTCTTGTAAGAGTTTTAGCTCAGTGACAATCCTGGCACCAGCGGCAGGGAGAAGCAGACAGGATTTTGGAGACACAGGAACTGTCCCATCCTTGCCTGGGTGAGCCCAGCAAAATGATGCTGCTTCCTAGGAGCAGCACATGCTGCTTAGGGCCATCCCTGCCTTGGGACTGCTGATGTCCCCTCTGTGCCACCAAGGCAGCAAAGGAGCCTCCTGCCTCAGTGCAGTTCAGTCACAACAAAACCAGCAGCTCTTTTCCTTATCTTAACCCCCAACTTCAGGCACTTGGACAGCCCTTTCTGCCTCCCCGAGGTACCTCCATGATTTTCCATCACTCTGGCACAAAGTCATTAGGGGGCAGAGCTATCATTAGGGCATCTCCATCACACAGGGAATGCTGCAAGGCCACTAACGATCGAGACAGGGAACATTGGACTTCCCTTAGCTGCTGCTGCTGCGCCAGCCCATAAATAACCTCATCTCCAAAAAAAATATCATCGGGCTGTGTTTTGGCAGAGCCACCAGAGTAAAGTGTTTGGAGAAGCCTCTGCCCTGCTGCTCCCAGGTCAAAGCTTGGAACTGGGACCCGACCCTCGATCTTGCAAGCAAAGGTGCCCTTCTCTGACAACCAAGCACTAACCAGCTAATGATTACAGAGACATGGCTCCCTGGGGAGCCACCACATGAACCTCAGCTCAGAGACACCCAACAGCCAAAGTTTTGCTCTGGGATAGATCCTGAGCCAGCACAAAGTGTCACACAACAGCTGGCTTAGCACCGGGCAGCCCAGGATCAGCCTCTCCAGCTGCAAAGGTGTCAGGAGCAGCCCCACAGTGGAAATACCAAAAAGGATATCACTCTAAAGTGCCAGACTGCTTCATGTCCCCTTTCATGTCCCCATCCTCACACCTCCCTGGAGAGCCCTGCCAGACCCTGCCCTTGTTTGACTAACACATGCTGCACGGGGAGTCCGGGCACATGTTGAGCTGCTGGGTGCTGAGGGGGTCTCTGAGCCTGGCAGGGAGGAACAGCTTCCCACCAGTAACAGCTGGACCTTGGGAGAGGTTCTCCCACCTGTGTGCTGGTCACTGCTGGCAGCAGGTATCTGCTCGGCTGAGAGGAGAGGGAGAAAGCTCCAGCTCCCTGCTGCCGTACACCTCCTCCTCCGGGGAGCACTAGCCAGGCAGGAGGAAGGAAAATCAAGTCTTTTGTTGCCACCTTCCCGCAGCTCAGTTTGCATTCAGCACTGTTGGGTGCCTGCTGTCCCATCCGTGGCCCCACTGTGCGGGCACTGCTGGTCCCTGGCTGGAGCTCACCCCGGGAACCCTCCAGGCACTGCACCCTCCACTGCCCCCAGCTCTTAGGTCCCAACTCACGGGGATCTCTCCTGGGGGCTCCCCACGGCTGCACTGAGCAACCACATCATGTCCTTTCGTTTCAATTGCTCCTGGGGAACCAGTGGCACAGGCAGAGTAGCACAACCCACTCCCTGCCATCTATGACCTTTACTGACCCACTGCTGCTCCGTGACATCGGGACCAGGACCAGGATGAGGACCACAGTCATCTCCCAGCCCCCAGTCTGGGGGGCTGAGCACACAGCAGCAGCAGTGGCCCAGGTGGGGAAGGGGCAGGGGAAGCAGGGGCTGTGCAGGGCCAGCAGAACCTGAGGAGATGCAGAAGACCCCCATTCATTTCCACCGGGTTTCACAGCTCCCAGAGAGGACGCTCAGCATTAGGCAGGAGCGCACCAGGGTCGGTGCCACCTCCCCTTAAGCCCCGATCCCCAGCGCACACACAGCCCCGTGCGATTGGCCATAACCCCACAGGCTGCCCCTGAGCCCATCCCAAACGGCACCAAAACACAGCAGAAGTGGCAGCACGGCCCTCCAGGCTGCGAGCAGGGATAAAAGCCCACCCCGATCCCAGCATGGCTCAGGACAAAACCCACAATGCTCTTCCATGGCACCAGCTGCTGCGACAGGGACAGTGGGGACAACGCCAGTGTCACCGCTCACAACCATGCACAGGGGTTGGATCACCCGGACTGCGATGGGGGAACTTCCCGACTGGGGAAAGCCTTTAAATGGGCAACATGGGGCTCTGCAGCCCCCCAGCAGACCGGGCCACCCTCAACGAAGGGCGCGGTGAGGAGCCTGGCCCGACACGGTTCTCGGTGCCCACCGGGGCTGGACACGAGCCCCAGAATAACCGGTGAGCAAACACGACAAGGGAAGCGGATCAGGAGACATCAAAGCAGGGGGGCGATGAATATTTCATGTCCTGGCCTACATACAGCCCGGCTCTCCCCGCCCTGCGCTCCCGGGGGTCCCCCGCAGCCCCTGATCACAACAAAGGGGAGTTGCAGGCAGGCGGTGCCGCCCCGCCGGACCCCACGGCCGCCCCGCCAGCCCCTCAGCATGCCCGACTGGCCCTACAGCTGCCCCCTAGACCGGCAGCATCCCCAGCCAGACCCACAGCTGACCCACCAGACCATGTGCACTCGCTGCTGGACACACAGACGCCCCACAAAAACCCGTAGCCAGATCACGAGCATCCCGGTGGGGACCCATGGCCACCGGACTGCGGGCATTCCCCGCTGCCGGACCCATAGCAGCCCTGCCGGAGCCTGTGTGTCCTCAGCTGGACCCATAGCCACTCCTGCCAAACTGCCAGCACCTCCGACGAGATCCACAAGACTGTGTGCATCCTCCCGCCGGACCCCACGGCCGGACCCCGCCAATCACCCGCCAGCCCCACAGCCGGACCCAGGGCATCCCCCGCCGGACCCTACTGTCGGACCCAGGGCATTCCTCTCAGGCCCCCCACTCACCTCCCGTCTGTCCACGCAGCGGAGCCAGTCCCGCCGCTCTCCTCCAGTGCTCGGCCCCGGCTTTGTCTCCGCGCCGGGGGCGCGGCCGCCGCCCCCCGCCGCGCCGGGTGCCCGCACCGGACCGGACCGGGCCGAGCCGAGCCGGGCGCTCAGGGCTGCGCCGGCGGCAGCAGCAGCATCGCGCAGCGCCGCGGATCCGGCGCGCTGTTGCCTCGCCCGCCCCCGCTCACCCCTTCTCCGGAGCGGGGGGGGGACCCACGGGGAGGGGAAAGAAAAAAAAAAAAAGAGAGGGAGAGGAAAAAAAAAAAAAGAGGAATATGGCAGCAAACCGGAAACGGCGGATGGGGGAGAAAAGCAGCAGCCCCTCCCCTCCGTGTTTTTTTTTTTTTGTTTTTTTTTTTTTTAAGGGAGAAGGCTCCGGGCAGCCGGGCTCGGCGGGAGTGCAGCGGGCTGGGGGCCGCCCCCGCCGCTGGCTCTGCCGGTCCGGCCCTCCCCCGGCGGGGGGAACCGCCCGGTCGCGTCGGGGACACGCGTGGGAGCGGCGGCTGCGGTGCTGGGCCCTGCGGGTGAGGGGCTGGGGGGCTCCGGGCTCCCCGACACCTTGGGCTTCTTCCCTCCCCTTCCCCAGACCCGGCGGGTTGCGTTGTTATGTTTACCTGGAAGCCGGAGCTATTACCGGAGAAGAGAAAGGATTTTCAGGAGGTTTACACCCGGCTGTTTTGGGATTTGCTTTATTAAACAGCTCTAACACACAGGAGAAACGCTGTTTTGTCAGACTCGAATCCGTGCATCTCCATCCCCAGCAGGGACACCTTCCCCGGGGAAGCTGCAATCCACATTCCCCCAGCTCTGAAGTCAAAACCAGGCAAAATTTAACTATAGAGAAAAAGCAAGGAATGATCAACCACGACCTTGGCCTTCCTGGGGAGCCCCGGGTAGCTGAGAGGCCCTGGGGAGGCAGCGCTGGTCGTGCCCTCTGGGCCATCTGCCCCATCTTTGGGTTAAACCCGGGCACCCCTCCAGCTGGTGCCAGGCTCCGAAACGGGGCAGAACGGAGTCGTGTGTGTTCGTGGGCTGTGGGGTGCCTCGGCTGGCAGCATCACCCCAGGCAGGGACAGGGTCTCTGAGTCAGGCAGGTGGGCACACGGGGACAGTTCCAGCCATCCCTCCTCTCCCTCCTCAGCACCTTTCCCTTCCAGCGCGGGAAGGAGGTGGGAAATGCCCAGCTCTGTCCCGGCACAGAGCAGCGCTGGGGCACACACACGGGCTCAGGGCTCAGCCGGGCGCCCCGACGCCTGCACCGAGCCCGTCGGGGCTGCCTGACCAGCTCTGCGGCGCTGGCAGCCCTCCCCCATTAGCGATCCACTAAGGTGTTCCCTGTCACTTTATCCTCCAGGCAGAAATGGGGTGAAGCAGCCGGCTCCTAAACCCCCCCGCTTCCCATTTAGCTGGTTTATGAGGCTCTGGTGACCCGTGGGCTGTATTTCCACAGCCCGCACTGCCTCCCCCATTCCCTGCCCACTCCTCCCACCAACGCTTGCAGCCATTCAGCCGGGATTTCTGAAAACCCCATTAGTCTGAGTAAGAGCTGACACTTCGAAACAATGTAGGAAGTTGAGGAGTTTCAGAGAACTGTGTGGCAGAGTTTTTCTTTCTGTTTCTCACCGCCCCCTGCCCCCCGCCTTGTTCGTTTGAGTTATTAAAGAAATATTTCCCATGACACTGGCAAAGGCCAGCGAATCCATGAGTCACCAGGAACAAGGAGTCACGCACACATGGATCCATCACCCCTGGCCAGCACATCGCGGAGAGGCCCTTCCCTGGGAGGAGCTGCCAGCTGATAAGATCCCTGCAGCCACTTTCCCTCCTACCTCTGCTCCCTGCCAGGGCTGGGAGAGGGCAGCTGGGCTCCCCGCACACCCCTGGGGTGCTGGATTGTGGCTAGCAGCCCTCCTTGCTCCTTGCCAGAGCTTCAAACCACAGCCCGGGTTGAGCTGTGGCTTTTTTTTTTTTTTTTTTTGTGTGTGTGTGTGCTCATTCACAGCCACTCTCTCTGCTATCCTGGCGTAGTGATGAGTAGGGAGGGATTCCTAGTCCAAACATCCGAGATGGGATGAAGAAACTAAACCCCAGGGTCCTACTCTGCTCTCTCATACTTTGGGGTACGTTGATGCCTGGGATCCCCCATGTCCTCTCCCTGCTGTCCCTGCAGAGGGGCACAGGAACACTTCCAGTGCCCTTGGGGGAGCAGGGACCTGGCCTCAGCCCCGGGTGAGCTGGTTAGGGTGACTCAGCCTCTGCTGGATCCAGACTAAAATCTAAGATGCAATTATGACTTATAAATATTTGAATTTTGTTTTCTTCTTTTGCAATCAACTCCCTTCCTACAGGCTGTCCTACAACTGTAGTTTCCATCTCCAGTGGTGCTGGCCTGTTGCTGGGAGGCACACAGCAAAGGCTTTGGCCTTTTTAACACACCAGACCAAGTCCACAACATAATCTCTTCTTTAAGAAAGATGCCAAGGTGCAAATTTAAAATGCCAAATAGAGACTCTCTAAAACCAGCTCTTATCTTTTGGGCTCGGATTCAGGAATGTGCCCTCACAGGACTCTTGACATTAAACATGCAGTGCTGGTGATAATGTGATTTAAAACCATTTAAATTTAAACAACCCAGCACACCTCAGTGCGTCCCTGACTCAGCTGGGAAGCCCTGAGCCTGATGGACACTCCCCAGACATCCCCTTTCCTTTTGCCCCTGCCCACTCCATATATCTGTCTTTCAACCGTCTAATCTGCAATTATCTTTTTTTTTTTTTTACCCAGCTAGGGATTTAACTCTCTTCCCTGAAATTTAGAGTCTTCAGAGGATTCTTTCTCTTCACTTTTAAATAGCACCAAGGAAACTACCCCAGGGAGGGGAAGAGGGTTACAGAAACTGAAACCAGGCAATTACAAATTAAAAAAACCCAGTAGCACTATTTCTGGTGGTTCAGCTGTTACAGCACATCTTGATTTCTTGTCAGAATATCATTTGAAGGCATTTCTTGCTGACCTTTATGCATGTTTCATCAGGAAAAAGAATGGAGTCACTACAGGTGTAAGTACCTGGCTCTTTCCCCTTCCAGGTGTGCAGCTCAAACTGCTCCATGGCTCCTGAAACCTTCTTGTGAAGTAAGAAGGTGCATTCTGGGTCTAGTAATTGATTGGAGTCCTGACCTCCCCAACATAGCTGTGGATTTACTACAAAACGTCTATTCATCTCCAGCCAGGTTTATTTTTAAGCATCCCCTTGGCAAGCATGAATAAGTTTTGTTTAATGGATTCTGTTCCTGAGGCTCACTGCGTTTTGTTCACTGCAAGTTTCAGATCTATTTGCACAGAATTATTACTATTAATACTGTAATGACTGAGTTTGAGATGCTGGACAGAAGCAGCCATGAGATTTTTGCCCTGAGATTTTACAATTATTGAGCTTTACAGCCCTGCAAATAGAGTGTGTGACAGCAAATGATCAGCACCAGCCTGGTGAGGGAAGCTGCAGCTACCAGCTCAGGGGCTGATTTACTAAGGGGGATTGACCAGAATAACTCCTGCAGTATGAGACATTTGCCAACATTTCATGGTAGAAATGCTGATCCTGGCTGTTCTCTCCCTCACAGAGCACCAGGGCTGCAGGAGCCGAGTAGCAAATGCCACCAGGTCGTGGGATGAAAAGAGGTGACAGAAGGAATCACCCAGAGGGCTCAGGACCCGCTGGGTCCCTCAGCATGGTGACAATATTCCACGAGAAAGGAACCCTTAACCCCAGCACACAAATGGCCCCAGCCAGGAAGTGTCACGGCAAAAGTCCCTGGAGGAAAGGACTGTGGGGAAACCACTGACTGGGTGACGTGCCAACGTTTGATAAGGAGGCACCGAGTTCAGCAGCTGGGGTGAAACTTATCTGTGTGTTCAATAGAGGCACAACATTTCCCGTCAGGTTTCTGGCTGATAAAATATGACGTCTCGATACAATCTGAATTAGGTATCTTGGAACAGTTTCATTCAGGAAAAAACCTGACACATTTTGCTTCTTGCCTCAGCTCAGCAGAAAAGCCACATGCAAAATGTTAGCATTTCCCAGCATTGGAAATTCTGCTTTTTGGCCAGTCTTAGTATCAACAGAAAAGAGCAGTTGAGAAAAGCTGATGGAAGCTCATCCAGATGAGATTTATAGCACTCAACCCAGTTTGCTTTGCTAACAGAGCAGCAGAGGGATGGCTGGCTAACACAGAGCTCTGGTAGCCACATCCAGGAGACCCTGCCCTGGGGGCTGTGGCATTGCCTGGGCAGAAGAGGAGCCTGGCAGCCTCAGTGCCAGCACCAGCCGGAGCAGACACAAGATCCTTAATCATCCTGTCCTGGTCCTTTGAGCGAGGGATGGGCTAAGGAGGCCAAAGTCTGACTCTGAAAAATTTAAACCATATGATGTTTGGATTTGTGCACAGCTTAAAGTGAAGTAATGAAGGGAGGAGGCAGGGAACAGAAATGCTTGCAGCTTCCCCCCTTCTCTCAAAAACTGCTCACCCTGCAACTCCCTTCACTGCAGAGGCTGGACACGCAGGGACATCTGCCTCAGCCACACCAAGGGGCTGCTCTGCAGGGACCACAAGGACCCTCTCCCAGGCAGACCCCATGGTCCAGCTGTTCAGCCCCCCCATCCAGAACACACTGATGTGTGAGAGCTGTCCCTGGGAAGCCAGAGAGATGTGGCTCCTTGCCTGAAACTGAGAACAGGAAGAAGTGAGAGCCCTTCAACCTTGTCCACCCACAGCAACCCCAGCTGGGAGCCGAGCTCATCAAGTGCCACAAGAGACATCAGCCAGGCAGCACTGCTTTTAAAATGCAAAGATGTGATCCAAAGCAGGTTTACCTTGTACCTACCAGCCAAAAAAAAAGAAATAAAAAATGGTTGGACTCGAGCCATGGAGGAACCTGTCAGCCTCTGCTTCAGCCACTGCTCTGGTCCCTGCGGTCCTTGGCGGGACTGTGGTTTCCCGGTGCGTGGCTGCTGACGCCTCCTCTGGCAAAGCAGGGTGCAAGGAGCATCAAAGCCACACCGGGGCCTCCGGGCACTAAATGAAACCGGGGCAGCTGGGAGGAGGGAAGTGAGCACTGGAGAGGTTTGGGATTGCACAAGACAAACCTGCATGTGCTGGATCCGAACGGGCAGTGCGAAGCACACACAGCACCAGGGCACTCACTTATTCCAAGAGCTTGGGAGGGCAATATTTGATGGTTTTAACACCTCATGGCTCAGGGGTGGGCACATGGCACAGCTTCCTGGGACTCCCGAGGCAGAGATACCCTTCCCCAGCTGTTATATCTGGGGCTGATCACACAGGGATGCCTTCCTCCTCAGTTCTTGTAACAGCAGGTGATCCCACAGTCTGTCACTGAGAGGTCAGATTTGATTGCAAAGACAGAAGAATTGCAATGGGCTTGAGTCTAAAGGCTGGAAGCAATAAGAGGGGGTATGGGAGTGAATTACAATGACAGAAAAGCCACAAACTGGGAAGAATCAAAATGAAATAGGAAAACCAGCTGAATTTCAAGGGAGCTGAGCTCCTCACCCTCCAATTGCCAGCCCCAAGAAAGAGACATTTGCACCAGCTACTGCACAATAGCCCAGGTACCAAAAGCCAGGAAAACCGCCCCATAAACAACTACTCAAAAGCCAGAACTACCAGAAGAGGAGAGCAGAGCAGGACCTTGGACCTGCAGTTACTGCCCATTTAAGAAGAAAAGCAAACACTGATTACTGCCCATGTCTCTTGGCAGAGAAAAAGGGAATGGTGCCCAACTGAATCATCTCCTCTGTTTGGATGAGAAAGAGGAGTCAGATTCACTCCCAGGCCAAAGCTGGCAACCAACCTAATCACCAGACAGCCACCGTGCTCTGTACTCCAGTGCTCTCCATTCATCATCCCATTTTCTTGCTGCAGTCAGTCTCTGATGCCTCATGAGATTAATAAACAAACAACTAAATCAATACAGTCATCTCGATCCCTGCAGGCTGTGAGCAACATAATTTTTGCCTGAAAGAAGTATCAGTGTGTAAGAGATGCTCCTGAGCAAGCAGTCCAGCATCCCAGCTCTCAGCTGTCCAAAAATTAACACACACACAGGGGAACAGTTCAGCAGTGCTCTGGGAAACAGAGATTCTGAGGATGACCTCCCCTCCTACAGCTTCCTCATTTTCTGCTTGAGCACCATCACATCCAGCCTTGACCCTTCCTTGAAATCCAGGCACTAAAGGAATATTTTCATATTCTTCATTAATGGGAAGGCTGGGAAATAATCTCAGCTTCTAGCCTCAGCAAGGGGGCTGCTCTGCAGACATCAGTCCTCTTCAGAAGACCTCAGGCTCTTCAGTTCCTGTCAGTAAGGAACCTCACCAGAACCTCTCTGAAGGAGAGAAAAGTGTGTGTATGAGAATGAAAGTAAATTAGGTCTGAACAAGATTAACAGGGATTTAATTGAACTATGTGAACTGTAACTCCAGTCACGAGCTACTTATTAGCCTGTCTCAAGGGATTGTGCTGCTTGCAGTGGAGGAGCACAAGGATGCATTGTGAGTGTGGGACAGCTCTGAGATGACCAGAGATGCAGCTTCAAGCAGAGATGCTGCTTTAACACGATCAGAAATGAAGCAAGAACTTCTCAGCTCCCAGCCAGTTTCTTCAGAGCCTGTTGAAGGAAAGGAACTTCATAACACACACTGGCAGAGGAAACCCAGCTCCCAGCCCAGCTCTTGGCCTTTGGGTGGCAGAGCAAGGTGCTGCTCAGCCAGGTACTGGCTGGTATCTGGAGACAGACCTTTGAAAACCTCCCCTTCAATCAAATGGACTTAATGAGGTCTTCACCTCCCTTTGGGATGTTAATTACAAAACAGCCTGGAGAAAAGTGCTTGGGAGTTAAAGGAGTCAGCATTGAGTCCTTCTCTCCTTTTGGTTTTCTGGTGAGGGAACCAACACACACTTGACTGAGCTTGGTTACCACTCAGGTCTTACTGCAGCCAAGAAGAGCCACCAGACAGCTCCATGCTCTACAAACCTGAGCTACAATCACACACTGGAGGGGCTACTGAAAATCCCTCTCTCCAGTCTACTGAATCCCCATCTAATCTCCTGCTCATATTAACAAGTGATGTCTTTATTAGTGCTACCTTCATGGGGGCTCTTGGAGCTAAAATGTCTCATGAGAGGCAAATTCATTCAGTCATCCCAGCATTTCCTCCTTCCTTCCAGGAGGGTGAAGCTTTCCTGGGAGACAGCCCACAACTTCCAAGTCAAACACAGATAGAGATGCACACATGCCTGACAGTATTAAGTAACCAATTTCTCACAGATTAAAGGATCTGAAAGGCTTTCCCTTAATGGATCACTTTTCTGAAAAGGTTATTTATGTCCCTGTGCTCCCATAGCCTGAGAGTTTTGGCTGCTTTCACAATGAATGCACCAAAAGAGGCAGCACAACTGTAAAAAGAGATTTTGTTTTAAACAAAGAAATTCTGATTGTATTTATTACACATTTCAAGAGAAACTAAAATACATAGGGTATGATTAATCTCTAAAAACATTCTACAAGTTCAGCTAACAACAGCACTCAAATTTAGGAACAGACTGAGGAATGTCTCTTAATCCCTCTTCCCCCCAACAAAACCAAACCCCAATATCCATGATTTCTACTTAGCAATGAGTAAGCCAGCCTGCAAATAGCCAGATGTAGATGTCAGTGTGGTACCTGCTGTTTCAGGTAACAGCTACACAGTGCTCACTGCTAACTGGTTCTTAGCTTTAGAAGGGCTTCTGTATTTCAGGTAAACTGTGAGCTACTCCTTCAATAGTTAAAATTCTGTTAAAGCATTAACCCCCCTGTCTTTAGGTAACCTGCAGCAAGCCAGAGCTGTTAGATCAAACAACCACCATCCTCATTTATTAAAATGGAAGAAGTGTTCTGCAGTGCCTATCCAGGACACTGGTAACACTTTTCTTTCCCTTGCATATCACAGACAGGAACACAGGTCTGTAATGGAAACTCATAGCACAATATTGCTCTTTGTTATTTGTGTGGGAAACTTTTGTAATGTTTCTTTGTACTGAAAACTCAAAGCAACTTGAGAGTGCTTCTATCTCCCAGGCTTTGGCTTTGTTCTGTCCTCCCAGTGTTGCCTTTATGTAGATAAAAAAAAAAAAAAAAAAAAAAGAAGAAAAAGAAAATGCTGAATTTAAAGCAGAACTCTAAGATGGATTTTAAGCAGTGCAGCTAATTTGGTGTCAGCATTCCAGGTAAGAGAAGCTGAGAGCCTGAAGCAGGGAAGCACTGAGAGGTTAGAATCAAACTGGTACTGGGATCCATCTGTCTCACCCACCAAAAGCAGGAGCAAGCAGAGAACGTGGCTCTCCCCAGCACTGACAGTTTCTGCAAAGGGTGTTCAACACCTAACACACAGCACAACACTGCTGCTGTACCTGGTGAGTTGAGGATGGGAGTCTGTGTATGCAAAAAGGATGGCAGACTCACAGCCCTGCCAGAGAACCCTTTCCTTCAAAGCTGCTCTGAACCCTGGGTGCGTCTGCAAGAGCAGGTTCTCCTCCCATTGACTCATTCCTGATCAAACAGACCAAGATGTGAGCTGGCATCAGGAAGCTGGAGCTGCCTGACAGAGACTCTGTGGCTACATCACCACCTATCTCTCCCCAGTCCTGTCTCGCCATATTTAAATCTAATACTAGATTGTCCCTGGGCTGGAGAGCTGGAGCCTGAAGGAACATGAGGAGCATGTATGTCTCTTGCCACACAACCATGCTACACAGACAGCTTGCCACCCCTTGCATCTTAAAATACCACATCTCCTCAGGCTGAGATCATATTTAAATTCAGCAAGAGGAGACACAGCAGACTACAGCAGGTAGGGCTGGGAGGGAGTCTGCAAATGCAAGAAGCCCCAGTTGTGCTGAAATGCAGCAGAGGATTGGGAGGAACCCACAGCCCAGCCAGACACTACAGTTGGATACACAACCACTACAGCATGCCCAGGCTTCTGCCTCAAACAGCTTTTCCCCAACACGTGGTACCTGGTCTTCCCAAGTTTCCAGGAACACCCCGTTAGCACAGGTGTTAAATTCTGCACCTTCCAGAATCCAAGTGTTCCCCAGTCCTTGTGGTCATTCCCTGGAACATACCTGCTTTCAAGGGTGGGAACAGGGAGGAAAAGCTCACAGGTGGGGAGTAAGAAAGAGGCAGTGACGCTGGGGAAATGAAAGCTTTCATCTACAGCAGTCTGGAACTCAGTGAGTTATTACCTAAAGAATTAAAGAATATGACAAAGACATTATTATTAAGCCAGAAGATGCAGCTATGTATTTCAGACTAGATGACAACAGAGATGAATACAAAGCTGTGTAGTGTGGTATCCTTGATCCATTTGATCCCTCTGCCTTCAAAAAATACAACACAAACCAGTATCCAAAGCAGCAAACCCATGCTCCACCTTCCACAAGAGACTTTACTACAAATCCCAGCCAGGGTGGAGGAGCTCAGACAACAGCCCCTCTACCCATTAGAAATGACAGAAGTCACTTTCATGGTGACTGACACCCCAATCATGTCAAATGAAGTCCTGGATATGTGAAGTCCTATTTGCTTGTAAGAAATCTATGGCAGAACCCAGTCCCTTACAGTCTTGTAAGTTCCTTCTCCCTTGTCTCCAAAAGGTGAAGCATGGCAATGCCAGAAAACCATTTAATATAGTTGGTTGCCTTTGATGTCATCTCTGAGGAAGCAGGATTATAGTTGTTTATTGTTTCTTTTGAGGCTCATTGGTGAGGGCTTTATCGTTTCTTTTTTGTTTCCTTCTTGGGTTTCTTGCTTATCTGTGGAGCAGTTGCTTTTGGCTTTTTCACTGGCTCTGAATTCTTATGCTCAAAACTGTCCGAGTCCTGCAAAAATCAATTAAAAAACAGTCAGTAACTTTGCTTTTACAGTTTGCTGACAGCTCACTTTGGGAATCTGAGCAAAAGCCACAGGAAGCAAATGCTGGGGGATCTCTGTTGGAGCACATCTATATCAAACTGAGTTTCATTTAATGAGACTTGAGCAGCAGTATCTCTGCTTCTTCCCCATGTACTTTTTGATGAGTGTTGAGTCTGTGCACAGAAACAGCTTGTTACCAGAGAAGCTGTTAAAAGCTAAAGTGTCTAAAACAGGCTTTGGAGAAGAAAAACAGAACCAGCTTTAAAGCAAAGAAGAAAATCCAACACTAAATGAATACTATTCAAATTGTGAAAAGGCAAAGATGCTATACGACCACCAGTGTGTTTGGAAACAGTCATTAGGTATTTCTGCCAAATGTTAATAATTATCATGTGCAAGACAGAAAACATTCCCCAAAACAGCAGTAGGAATGTAAAGCTCAGAGCCTCTAAAACAAGCCCAAAATCCAGGGAAGGAATTGCAAGCAAAGCTTTCTTCACCTGGACTAACAAGGAATGCTTAGATATCCTGCTTGTTTCCTTCAGGGGAGATGACAGATAATGTTTCAGCCATGGGAAATAAAGTCTAGTTATCTTGTAAAAACACAAGGGAACAGAGCCAGTCTCATCTGAGAAAGCACACACATGCAGATTGCCTCCTTTCATTAAATGCATTTGAGTATAAATATTGCTTTAGCATCTCTGTTTCTATCAGTCAGAGTCTGCCAACTGGAAAAGGACACACAAAAAAAGGCTGAGCAAGACGTGTGAGTTTCAGGCTTCCAAGACAGTGCTGCAGATAATGGAGGGGGAGGTGAGCATCTGACAGTGTCCTCTTAATCAAGGAGCTTGGTTCAAACGTCACTCAAGTTACTGGGCTATTACAGTTCACATCTGTGTGGATTTCCAAGGAAGGAGACTTGGCTGGCTTTCCAAAGGCTGCAATGGGCACATGGGGAGCTGGCAGGCTCTGGAGAAATGAAGCAACAAGCAGTCATGACTGGGGGGTGCAGTGTGCTGCTGCAGTCAAGTGAACACTGCTGCCTTCTAATGTTCAAACGAGGTAGACTTCAAAAGCCTGAAGCCTCCAAGACAAGAGAAGCTCCACAGAATCCTACCCAGACTCAAGCAGCATTCCCAAGATCTGGAGGGGTAGCCCCTGGTGTTTACAGTCTTGTAAACTGCTGGTATGGGCAGTAAATCAAGAGGACAGTGAACATATGGAGAAAAGAACATGCAGAGCATGCACACATCAAAGCATGCTCAAAACAGCTCCTCAAGCTTTATCCTTTTAACTGGAGGCCTGGTTTTCAGTTTCTGACTTCAGACTAAAGCTCTCACTCTTTTCAGCCTTCAAGAATCAGGCTCAGGACTCGGGATTTCTCCCAAACTTAACAGGGGAACCCCAGGCTCTGACCTGGGCACTGGGGGCTGCAGAACAATGGTGGAAGACTTGCAGTGGCACTGGGATGGGCAGCTGCCTGCTCCACCTGCCTGCTGGGAGCTGGACTAGCCAGAGGGAGCAGTGTCCCTAATCCAGGACATCAACACAACTTCACATCACACCAACAGCTAAAGGTGAATCCTCCATGCAGCACCTCAGCCTCAGGCATGCCCTTCCCCAAACAGGATGAAAAGTTCCAGGTTTCCTCTGCACAACAGGGAGAAACATGGCAATGAGAACAGCCTGAAAGCAGAGCTGCCCACGCTGAGCTGCTACTGAATATATACCACACCTGCTTAGGCAAAATCTGTGTTACAGTATCAAACCAGCCTGATCACCAACACTGAAATATCTGTCCCCAACATCACAGGCATGACCAAGCACAGGGAAAAAGCCAGGCAGATCCAAGTCATCCCACTGCAGCCCAGTCCTAGAGGAGCTGGAATCCTGTAGCTCACCTCAACCTTTCACTTCAACTCTCTCCTGTACTACTGCACCAAAGGACCCTCCACTTGCTGGCACAGGATTGGGTGTCAGTACTGAAACTGCTTTCCTCACATTACAATGTACTAGAAATTTCACCTGTCTCTTGTTTCTAAAAATTGCACACAAAATAGAGCCCAAGGTAAATTCCTGAAAGGCAGGTCCTGCAAAGGGGACACCCTGTTATTTAATAGAACAAAGCAGCAGCAGGATGACAACATGGAGCTGGGATGACAGCCTTCTCCCTGTGCAGTCAGGAACAGCAGCTCCATGTAGCACCCCTGCCAGTGCTTCAGGACACTTCTGACACTGATACTCAGAGAGCCCCTGGCTCAGGTATTTGTTCCTGACTTTCTAATCTGGGTGTAACCAAGACAAAAGCTGGAGGTGGGAATGCTAGAAGGAAGAAAAGGGAGTGAACAATGAAACCTCCATCAATCCCAGGGGCAGACTGCTGTGTCTCCAATTAGCTACTCAGAATTCCCTCCCATCTTATTTTCTCTCCCCATCTTTATCAGTTTTGAAGAGCATTGCTTACTGTCTTGTGGGACTTGGAAACTGGCAGGATTATGGCTAGCACACAGATCAGCTGGAAAATGGCTCCAAAGAAGAGTCCATAACGTAGCAGGTTCTCCATGAATGTGGGCTCAGGGATTTCAGGTGGGGAGAAATCCAGCTCAGCAGCCATAGTGAGTGCACTCTCCTCCTCCTCTAAGGATCTCAAGAAGATTGGTTACTGCAAAGGGAAAAAAAAATAAATTATTTGCATCACACTTTCTTATGTCCACTTTCTATTATCAAAAAATGACAGATGAGCTCACACAGGTTTTATGAAGATACCCCTGATCTACAGAACTGATATCAAAGAGGGAAATGAAAGCTGCATTTTCTTTGCACATCTGTCTTTTACCACCTGCCTACAAAGAGCCCTCAAATGTTCTTATTAATCCACCTGCAGGAGAGGGGAAGCCAAACAAAATATGAACAATATTCATGAAACAGTAAGGGAAGAGATTCCTAAGCAAGGATGTCCTTCTCCCTAAAGCTGACCATAAATGTGGGATGAGCAGCATTCAGTTCCAGTTACACTGTGTGTGTGCTCAGTCTTGTGTTGGGGGGTGAATGAAACCAACCACGACCTCAGTAAAGCACAGAGGAGGCAGAGGTGCTGGAGCAGAGAGAGGAGTCATGTGGCTGGAGGTGACACTAAGGCCCACATTCCTTGTGATGGTCACACAGGAAGAGTTAATTATTGATCTCCTGGGTCTCAAGCCAGTTTCTCAGCCTGTCCTTTTTTCCTTCCTTGATCTTCTGCTAATGGAGCTGTCAATTCAGTCTGTGAGTGACTAATGGCTTTCTAGATAACAGAGAACTCTCCTCCCACAACTGCTGGAGTATGCCACAGAAAGTCCCAAAAGGGGAATTCAATTAGTCTGAGGTGCCACCAGGACTCAGCTGTGATCACTGCCTGGCTCAGTCTCCCTCTCCTGCCCCATCCTGCTCTGCACTCATTGAATCAGCTCAACTTACCCATACTCACAGCTCCCTACCTTACTAAAGCTTGTTAGGTGGGGCTACACACAGCAACTGAACAGCAGTAATCTGCCTCCTAGAAATCATCTCCAAAGCAGGCTCTGTATTCCTCAGGTGAGGAGGAGATTACCAGAATCCAGTCTCATTTCCAGAGACTGGAATGAATCCCTATTCCTGGTGGTTCAGAAGAACAGATCAGACACACACTTGCCCAGGCTGGGGGGTGAGTTTATTTAACCCCATCTCTGGACCAGATGATGTCTTGTGGTCCCTTCCAGGTCTGTACTTCAGTGAAAGGAAACATTTCACACTCTGGTTCAAATTCAGTAAGGGCTGTGTGAGGCCTGGAGGTGAAGCCAGGATGACTCTGGGCCACTCAGTGAGCCCCAGCACAGCCCCAAAGGCTGCACAGGACACACAATGGTGTCAGCAAAGCATGGGCACATGCAGCTCATCCCTACTGCTTTTAACTTCTGAAATACCCTCTCCCCCAATCCACCAAGGCAACAGTTCCTGAGCAAGAAACAGGATCATGGAAACCTGCACCCTTGACTTGCATTTTATTTCAACTTAATTTATTTGGAAATCCTTTGGAAACTTTATTCTTGCTCCTCCCACTTCCTCAAACAAAGCATGGAGGGACATTGCTTCATTCCTTACCTGGATCTTCTCAGGACAAACTCCAGCTGATAATCCTGATTCATACACCTGAAGCATAACACAAAGAAGCACATCAATAAAAAAAAAAGGGAACTGATACAATGAAAAAAAAATCAAAAATCCTCATCTTCCACAAGTCCCCCCTTCTTTCTCCTTTTCTATTTCACTTCCCTCAAGGGTTATCAGTAATTTTCTAACAAATCCCAGGTGACATGACCACTATCAAGAGCTCTCACACAGGCTGGCAGCAGCTGCCACCACCCCTGTAAGCACAGCCCCATGAAATATGCTCAGAGATCTGACACCATGCTTCAAGGAGCCATTGTGGAGCATCCTTGCCTGCACAGTAGCCACAGCAGGCAAGCCCCAAGCCTGCCCATCTCACTGGGACATCACACCAGAAACAGGTCACGAGTTTCACTGCACTACAGGAACTACCTGTTTAAAAATCATCAGTCTGGCCTCTCTCAGGGTCTGACAACAAGCTACCCCCAGCACAAAGCAACCTGGTTCCAAGGCAGAGCTGTAGCACAGAGCCAGTGAGGGGCTGCAGGCTGGTGCTGTGGCTCAGTGACACCACTGGCAGACGGTGTGGCTGTGCCCCCAGGCACAGGATCAGGCCCTGTGCTCAATAACCATGTGTTCTCAGGACCAGAGCCACCGACTCAAACCTTCCTTCCCTTCTTTTTTTGGTGGTTTTTTTTTTTCCCCCCCTGCTGGTATCTTCAACACCTACCAGTACAAAAAACCACTAACAGAGGACAAAGCCGTGGGAGCACTTCAAGTAAGAGATACATTGTCTGTCTCTGGGGGTGGAAATTAAGAGCAGCAGTCTCGGTGCAGCCCATGAAAGGTTTCGTCAAAGGATGAGGCAAAACCCCCAAATCTATCTCTGGGTTGCTGACACGACCCGGGAGGTGTTGGGCTGCAGAGCCGCCCGTGGGTCCCGGCTGCAGGGGATGTGGGTGCGCTCAGCACCGCTGGAAACGAAACCCCCGGGGGGGCCGAGAAGCCGCCTGCAGGCCCAGGGCCCCGGCTCCAGGGTCTGTGAGAAGCGGCCCCACACCCCGGTTCCTCCTCCCCTCCCAGGCAGAGGTGCGGGGGAGGTGCGGGCCCCACGGTGCCAGCCCGGTCCCGGGGCTCTCCCCGCTGCTCCCCGGGGATGCTGCAGCCACCGCCCCCCACTTCTCCGCTCCGGACCCTCCCCCCCAAAGAACCCCGAACCCCCCCGGGCCGAGTCGCCCTCCCACCCCAGCTCACCGCCCCTCTGCCGAAGGCCGCACCGCCCGGAAGTGGTTCCGCCCGGCAGGAAGTGGGCCCCGCCCCGGCCCTAGCAACCGCCCGGGGCGCCGCGTTGCTAAGGGCGGCCTAAAGGCGGCTGGATGGCCTTGGGGCTTTTTGGGAGGGCTTCCCCGCCGGGTTCCTCCCGAAAAGCCCCTGGAGCTGCTTGGCCAAGCGCTTCCGCGGGTCCCGCCCCGGCTGTGAGGGTCTGGGGGTGCTGAGCCTCCCGAGTGCTGCCCGAAGTCGGTCCCGCTGGCAGCGAAGCGCCCCAGGCCCTCAGGGTTAATGGACTCGCCACCCAGAACAGTGCGAGCATCTTTATCCCCACCATCCAGAAGCGTGGGCTTTCAGGAGTGGTTTTGCTTCATGCACGAGGTTTTGCTCCCTTGAAGTCCTCTGGCAGCAAAAGTTCCTAAGTGTACATCTGACTTTGCTCTTGCCAGGGATAATTTTTTTGTGTTTTTAATGTCCCGTCCGATTCAGTATCCAGCTCTGAAATGGAGATGTCTTGATAAGATGGACTGCAAAGGGAAAAATGTCTTGGGCTCTTATCATTCCTGTGTGGTATTTAAAGAATGATTTGTTTTGCTCTTTTCCCAACCCTGAAGTACCAGCAGTGCCAGGTTAGTTTTGCTGCAGAGATTTTTATCAGGGAACTTAAATACTCAGGGGAAACCCTAATCAGTTACTTTTCTACTGAGGCTTGGCATTTGTAATAAAAGGATTTTCTAAGCTGTTCCCAAGCATTTGAATTAAATGGGTATTAATGAAAACAATTTCAAAGATTTTTAGCAATTGGATTAAAAACCTTTCATCTGTTTTAGTGCAGAAGGCACAGACAGGACATGCACAGCTGTGAGTTGCAGGGGCCAGAGACACTTGTACAAAGACATAATTCTCCCATAGAAATCCTATGACAAAAAATTACTCTTAAATAATTCCCAGAGCTTTCCCTGCCCCTGGTGAGTGGCTGTGCAGGCTCAGGGGTAAACCCAGAGCTCAGGAAAGGCAGCAAACCCTGCCCTTTGTGCTCCCAAACACTGGTTTTAGGGCACTGAGGAGGGGGAAATAATCCTTGTAAATGTCAGGAGGGATCCTATCAGGTGAAACTCTTCCCAGTACAACCAGTACACCAGCTGTGGTGTACATGTGCTGTCCCTTACACTTTTCTGGTTTGAAGTTTGTAGGCAAAGGGGGAAAACACTTTGGGGAAAAAAACCCATGCCGTACGTTTTCTGCCTTCCTCCTCCTCTCCCCAAGCAGAAATGGCACTACTAATTCTATTACAGAATTGGGGCAGCACATAAAAGGTTTCTGATTTCTGATTTTTAATGCAGAACCCAGCAGGTGGGGCATAGACATGGGCAGAACCAAACTGGGCTCTGCACAGACACTCGTGGTGCCAGCAGCCCCTGCTGCCTCTCACCAGCACCAGGCTGACCCCCTCACTTCAAGCCATTGTGAAATGACAAAAGAAGAAAAAGGAAACTTTTTTTTTCCTTTCTAAAGAAAAGGGAAAAGTTTTCCAAAGCCTATGAGATGGGAGTGGGTATCAAAGCTGAAATGGATTCAACAAGTGAAAATGACAATTTCAGACAGAGCTGAGGCATCAAGTGTCTCCAAATCCAAACCATCCTCAGCTTTTTTAGTTCTTTCTACATTTTGTCTCTGGTTTGCACTGCAGGATTTCCTGCCTGTCTTTGCACTGAGACCTGTTTATTACCATTCATGGTACACGTATGATATCCTTGTGCACCAAGGTCTTTTCACCCTCAGGTTGCACATTATTACTCAGCCAGGTAAAAATTAGGGATAGCTGCTTTCATTTTTCAGCCCTTGCTGGAAACGTGGCCTCTCTCACTCCCTTTCCACGCGTGGTAACACGTTTCACATCCTGGTTTTTATCAGAAGCTTTCAAAGCCCTTTGCCAAGGTGAGCAGTAAGCACAGCTTTGGATTCTGATGGGAAACCAAGACATACAAAATGCACAGAGCAACAGCCACCCTGTCCTGGTGGGAAGGGCCACCACTGGTGCAGTCACCAGAACCCTCTGAGCAGGGTGGGTATTTGCAGACCCTTCCCAACACTGCCTCTCCATCCCTGAGTATCCCAGGATGCTTCCAAAAATGAGCTGTAGGGTGCTCAAGTGGGGCACCAGCACACAAGAGCTGGCAGCCAAATGACCTTTGTGAGCTTGGTCACTGCCAGCTGGTGGCAGGGTTAGGACTGAAGCTGGCAGTTTCCCTCTTGGTTGAATTTGGCTGTAACCTGCCAGGTAACCACCGAGCCAAGGTTTCCAAACCAAAACAGGAGTAGTAAGGCCAAAGATGAACTCCTTAATTACTGAGATTCACAGCTGGCACCTGAGTTCTGTCTGCTGGGGCTGGAAGAAGGAGGAGATGTTACTGAGAGAGCCAGAAATTCAGGAACCAGCAACTCTCAAGCCTCCAGCTGAGTGTAATGCACTGACATCTGGCTGAAACTCTTGGCAGTTCACTCAGGAGATGCAGAAATGCTCCAGCAGCTCTGCTGGGAAACACACAGAGGGTGTGGATCTCACCCGCAGAGCTCATCAGCCCCCCTGACAGATCCACATCTCACAGCCTGGTGCCATTTGTTCTGTTGCAGTCTCAGTTTGAAGATTAAGTAGGCTTTTCAAGCAGGCTTTTAACTCAGAGGCAGCCCTTTCTGATTGCACTTCCTTGCACAGTTTGAAAAACTGATTTAGTCTGTCTCCTTTTAATCTGATCGCTGGCTTCAGACCCATTCTGTGCTCTCATCCAGAGGGACTCCTTCTTGAGATTATTTTGATAAATGTTTGTATTTAGCTTCCTCCTAATCCAAATTCCTCAGAGGAAAATTGTCCCCAAGAAATCCACTGATGTTCAAGGGATTGAGCCTGGAGGATTTGAAGATCCAAATCCCAGCACTTTGTCCTTCCAAGGTGGAGATACCAAGTGTCACACAATTTTCTAATGCCAAGTCTCTCCACATCTGCTGGGTTTAAGTTTTGAGTCCTGTTTCTTCCTTGAAAGGAGCCAGCAACATAGGCCAGATCTTATCTTTGTCATCTCATTTTTGTTTGCTTGCTTTCCACAGGAATGACTGCATTTTTGCAAAGAAATGTAGGAATGAAAGCTACTGTGTAGGCACCAGTAATGGGCAATGCAGTTAACTGATAATAAACATATTTATATTGTGCCTTAGTTCTGCCACTTGGGATAAGGCTTTTGAACCAAAATACGTCCCATCCTACCTCTAAGATGACAAACCTCAGCAAATTTACCATTAGGGTAAGTTTGCAATAAGTTAGTCACCACCACATCTCTCAAGTAAAATCAAACCAGAAAGAAAAGCTGTGTGGGGCTCTTCCAGGGGTGGCAGGGACTGGAAGGAAGTGCAACTTTTGAAAGCTGAGAATACAGGATGGGTTTTCTTTTGCCATTTGATGAGTTACTTCCTACTGTTGTTAGTTTCTACCTCACAAGGTGAGCAGAACCCATTCCATGTGTTGCTCAGCTTATCTGAAGCTGTGTGTTGGGCAGCTGGAATAGACAGAGACAACTTTTTAAAATATGTGATGGAGACTGGAGGAGGTAAAAGCTAAGAGGAAATCAATACCTGGGAAAGTGCTGCAGGATCCTAATACTCTGTCAAGAAAGGACTGGCTCTGACATAAAACTCACTGGCAGGTGCTTTACCCAAGGACACTGGGGAGGTTCAGGCTGCATGGATGTGGCCCCAAAACCTGGCAGCTTCAGCTGCCTGGAGAAGCTTGTACCTGGGCATGGACTTCATTGGGCTTACACTGGTGTAGAGGCTTTAGAGAGCAGCTGGAGAAGTTACCCACTGCACACTGCTGACCTGAAGTGATCACCTGTGGGAGGCAATTTGTTGCACTCAAGTTGAGGGGTTTTGGGAAGTAGCAGATGCTGTCAATACCAGCTGGGGCAGGTAGGAGAGGTGGGGAGGAACCAGGAAGGTTCTAGAGACAAAATGAGAGATATTCCAAAGAGAAAAAGCTGTGAATTTTGCAATAAAAATTTGTAGCTGTTGTGCCAAATTATTATGAATACTACCCCTAAAATGAAGTTCCCATGAGGAATGCTGTCACAGAACTAGGACAGTCAGCCTCCAAACAACAATGGAGCCTGTCACAGTCTGTAGCATCTTCATCAGGAGAGGTCAACAAGCCAGAGCACCCATGGTGGGACTCCAGCTGAGGCTGAACTGCTGGCAGCAGTGGGGATTGAAGCCATCTCTGCTGTGGGGGAAGTAACCTTGGTAGCCAGAGGGAGAGCTCAAGGAGTCTGGTGGAGGAGCTCCACAAATGACCCTTCTGGGTCCTGGGAAGATACAAAGGTTTTGACTAAAGCTGGGACAGGAAGTTCTACAGATGGAAGAGCTTCTCTTTATATGCTGTTTCAAAACTCCTAAGCTGTATATACCCAACAGAGCCTAGAAGGTTTTGAGAAATTTCTGCTGCCTCCCACAATTAATCTGAAGTCATAAAGAGAGCTTGTTGCTGCAAAAGCCTTGCTGGATCCAGCTGTGCATGACAAGAACCCAACCCAGGAAGGGCAAGAAAAGCCCTAGGATGACAAAGCTTTACATATCCTTCTTTGAAAGCAGCTCACTTGAGATATGAATGTGGATCACAGTCCTCCTAATCCAAGCTGGGCAGCAGGCAGCTATAAACAAGTCAATTTGAGACTGATTCCCCTTGATGTGAGAGAGATTGCCCCTTATCTCTGTCAGGCAATGGACCAGGTGGACAGAGAATGAGCTCAAAACCACACTATAGGATAATACCCTGAAATAGTGAAGGCTCTCAACTGGTTTAACAACGTGGTCTGATTCATCTGTTCAGCCAGTAGCATCAAGACAGTGGAAGAAAAATAAATCATGCTGAAAAATTGGTGCAACTGCCCTCAAACATGAGAGAACATGAACAGATCGTTTCAAAAAAGCAAACAGAAATCCCTTTCCACTTTGCAGAGGTTGTGCAGCTGTGTGCACCAGTACAGGGATTTTGGAAAACCTGCTCTGTGCTACCCAAAAGTCCTCTTCTCTAGTGTTCATGAGTAGATGGCACATGTGATACCCCTGCCTGATTTGCATCACAGCTCCTGACCCCAGGACCCAGATGGTGCCATTTGTTTTTACAGCTGGAGGAAGAGAGTAATTCTTGCTTCTCTTCATATTTTTCTGTCCCTAGTCCTTGGTCAGCTGCTCAGTTCAGGGTCTGTTCAAGCTCCTGCTTTAGCCCATTCAGCCCTTTTTCCTGATTTCTCTTTGAAGTGTCCTGGTCCTGATCTGATACCAAAGCCCTCGGAGCACTCACAGCAGGGAGAGCCCAAAGGTGTCAGGTGCTCATCTCTCTAGGTACAGAGCGACTGTTCTTTAACTTCATGGAGTCATTTGGCATGCTGAGCTCCCTCAAGCCTTTATGACTGTTGGGTTACTGCTTACTGAAAGCCCAAGGTTTGGAAGAAGATACTGCTCCCCTAAGAAGTGAGCCACAATCACAGTGCTGACTTCTCACCTTGGCAAGAGGCAAACAGGCAACAGCAGAGAGTCAGATGAGCGATGAACACTTTTGACCCCTTCTTACACAGGCACCCCCATGCCCATCAGATACACCATCCTTCCCTGCAGCCCATCTCTGACACTGATGGCTGCAATGAGTGCCCTGGTGCAAAGGGAAGGCATTCTACACCAGGCAGAGATGAGTCACATCACCTGCTGAAACTTCTTCCCAGCATCGAGTCACGCAAGCCCTGAGAGCAACGTCTGGATCCCCATCAATTCTGGGCATTATGAAGTCAATACGAAAAATCTGGCAGGTGGAACTCATGCTGGCACCTCATTTTTAACTCCTCTGAACTGTCCTGGTCTTCTTGGCACCAAGGCTGTGTGTTCTTTTTAATGGGGCTTTCATAAACCTTGTTCCCAGAATGAAAACAGCTGCCAGCGCACGCAGAGCCCCTTTTCCTTTTTCCAGAGCACAGGAACGGAGCGGGGCTCTCCAGCAGCTCTGTGTGCTTGATGTCAAGCTGTGATGTTTGCCAGGGACTGAAGCACAAACTGCCCTAACGCTAGCAGGTGTGAGTAACAAAGGAGAAGGAGGAAAAGGCTGATAATCAAAGAAAAAGGAAATAGCAAAGCTGTAAACCCTCCTGGAGCAGGCAGTGTGAGAAAGTATTAATGTTTAACTCTCACTGTGGAGCAGGAGAAAAAAAAATGCAATTGCAAAGGTAATGAGAAGTTTACCTTGCAAAGAGAATTTGTCATTCATTCTGCCAGATTATCACTGTTATTATTTGCTCTTCACTCTTTGAACAATAAAGAGAAAGCATGCAAACAACCTCGACTACAGGCTTAACCATCCCTCTGCAGCCTTCCTGCCCGCCTCTTTGCACACACACAAAACGAGGATGCTAAACACAGCCTTTGAAATTCAGGAGGATAATTGATTCTCTGACGTGTAGGAGCCCACAGGACTCCTGACAGAGCACAGGTATAAAAAGGGGAGATGCACCTCCCTGGCAGCCAGAGGACAGCTGGGGGGACATCCCAGAGCATCCTCCCTGCCCAGCACACATCCCAGCTCCTGCCTGGAGGGGACGGAGCCAGCAGGGCTCAGGGAAGCAGCTCGAGAGAAGAAGTTGTATTTGCAACAGGGGAAGGAAATATCCGAGTGGGAGCCAATCTAGGAAGAGCTTGTTTTCCCAGGGACTGGTAAGTGTGTTTCTGTCTGTGCATTTAACAGGATAATGTCTGTCTGTAAGTTGGAGACCAAGTGCTGAGATGCAATGGAAGCTGGCAGCAGTAATTAGCTTTGCCTGGTGCAATATCCTTGGTAACATACAAGATTTTTTGTACTAAGTTATAGAATGAAATGACAACTGAATGTAGGATTAGTGTAAATCAATAGGATAATATTACAGATGTTAGATGTTTGCTAACTGTAGCAGTTTTCCTCTTCTGCTGTTCTGATGCAAATCCCTTTTACCCTGGGAAATGGGTGCTGTTTAACTCACTCATCAATAAAACTGTGCTTCAGCCAAACCAAAGCATGAGAAACACATCAGTGTGTTACAGATAACATGAAACCAGCTACAGAGCAAGGCACTTGAATGGGTTTCTGCTTTGCTAATGTAATATTTCAGAGTATAACAGTCTGAACTTCCTAAACAGTGAAAGCTTCGTTTCATCTGCCTCGTGGCAGCTTTCAGACTGACCAAGTTAAGGTCTCAGCATCAGTAAGAGCTCTCCTGCATCACTGTCACAGAGCTGCTGGTAGCATTGCCCAGGATGGAATGAGGCTATTATGCTTTATGTGCTGGAATGGTGCTAGAAGCTCTCTAAGGGGAATTTATTTATTAATAATTTTTTTCACATGCTGCCAGAATGAGAAGTAAGGTGTCCCTCAGGAACATTTTGAAGGTGATGAGGTTTTGCAGAGCTGTCAAGCTGTCTGTGTGCAGGGTGACACCTCAGTCCCCTGCCTTCTCCTCTGAAATAGCAGACACTGTGGGGAAGGGGTGTAGGACTTTTCATTTCAGGCTCATTCCATAAGGAAAAAGAGAGACAGAAATACCCCAGAAGCAGAGTGCAGTGAAGAGAGAGAAGACAAAGCAAGACAGGGGAAGAAAAGCAAAACCAGAAACTGGAAAAATAAAAAACCCAACCAAAACAAAAACTTACTGCAAAGAAACTAATAACTGAGAAGGACAAAAAAAAAAAAAATTTCAAAGGGACAGAAAATTACTCTGGAGGAAAACCCTGCATTCAAAGAAGAGAAACTAGATACAGAAGTGATAATCAGGGCTGTGTCCTAGGAAGAAAAAAGGGAAGCTGACAGCATTGGGCTAGGTTTTCTTTACATTTCATTTCTCAGCTCACATAGCAGCTTTCCTGGTTGCCACTTACTACAGATGCTGGTGGCAATCTCCTGGTACCCTCTGGCAGATGCTTTAGATCACTTCTTCTATCTAGAAAGAAATATGATTTGGGATTTGTCTTGGAGATATTTAGGGGAGAGAGGCACAACAGAGGCATACTTTTTCAAGTTAAAATTTAAAAAATGGGAAAGAAAAAAAGTAGGAAATTTGCCCTAAACCCAGGAGCCATGCAAGTTTCTCTCAAAGTTACTTTTTTGCTGCTTTTGAGCATTCCTATGCTTTTTTGAGGGGCCAGAGTGGTGCTGTAAGAAACCAGGTATTGGAGGTAGGGGATGTCACCAGTTCACAAGCTTTGCTGGAGCCCAGAGCAGCAGCTTGCTCCCAGGGGAAGAGCCTGAGAAGCTGCTGCAGTGGGAGCAGCTGGAAACAGGGCTGAGAACAAGTTTGTGATAAGAATCCCCATTTCTTAGTGCACCACCATGTCCATGCACCTCTGACACTGCCACTAATTCTCTTGTTAACTTCCACAGCATCAAGATGGGATGTACTTGCATGAGCACTGGTCCTTAACCAGCCCCCTCTGGTTCCTGAAGGGTGGGCAGCTCTGGCTGAGCAGTAAACCAGAGCTCACTGCTTGATGTTTCCCATCAGAACAGGTTCCTTCCTGCCACCACTCTCAGTGATTGCAAAGTTTGCTTGGGAAATTAGAAGCCCAAGCAATCCCCCTCCGTTTGGAAACTGCTCTCTTTGCAACCAAGTATTGTTACACATTTGAAAGGTTTTTAAAAAAAAAAATAAATTCTTAAGTGTTTTTTTCTCTTATGGAGATCAAACATCTTTATCTCTTTTCTTGTGGAAAATAAAGACAAGCATCAGGGAAACTTGCTATTTTAAAGATTTCTAACCACAATCTTTAAGAATCTCTTAAAGCACAAGATCAATCAAAACTCATGAGGAGCATTCACTAAAATACCTTCCTACAGTCCCTGATTTCCAAGGACAAATGCATCTCCTTCAGCTCCACAGGGTGGGTGACCTCAGACCACTGGTCCTGAGTCACTTAGAGACAGCCCCAACCCCCCAGCCCAGACAAACTTTGCCCACATCCATCTCACCTCCTACCTCAGGCAGTGCTCAGAGCTGAGCACAGCAGCTCATGTTTCCCCATGTTTTCATCCAGCCTCCAATCTCCCCAAGCACAACGACCAAAAGCAGCCTCTGGTTTGTTTGACCAACCAAGCTCAGCACTGCTGCCTCCAAAAAATGGCTTTGCTTGGTTACCTCTGGGCCAGTGCTACCCCTCTGCTCCATAATTTTATTTGGATTTCTCCCTGATCTCTGGACAGACAGCACAGTAGCCTTGTTGCCTGCCATGCCCAGCCCTGTGCCACCTTTGCAGACAAATGTCCCCAGGAGAGGTCCCAGGAGCTGTCTGCAGATTGTCCTGTGCACTCAGGATGCTTTTGGCAGCCCCCACTCACTGCTGCCTCCAGCATCCAGGTGCTTTGCACAGGTAGGTGCAGCCCATGCTGTGGTCCCCAGGGCTCACCCCACCCTGAGAGGGCTCCTTCAACCACAGTCAGAGGGGACAAGTCAGGAAGGGGATCCCACACAAGCCCTGCTGAGCAGCTCTGCCTGCCACCAGCTCCCTGAGTGGCCAGACACAGCCCCTGCCTGCAGGAACTGTGCATCCTAGCAAAGACTTTGTCAACACATCTCTGCTTTGGGAAGCACCATCACCACAGCCACAGTTCCAGTCCCTTTCTGCTGCTATGTAAGCAGGGGAACTGGGAATGTGAAGATGGCACTTGGTCTCCTGGCCCTGAGCATCTCCCTGCCACTGAATCAGACTGCTCTGTGTTTCAGGTGACCCCAGAGGGTGGAAGATGCTGGATAAAGCCACCCTGGTCCTCTTCCTGCACTTAGTCTCATGCTCCATCTCCTCTCCTCTTTACCCAGCTCTCAGGTGAGTTGCTGACTGTTCCATCCACACCTCCCTCCCTGCCACATCTCTGACCTTGTGCAAAATAAGCACGTGGCAAATGTAACTTGCCAGGATTTCTGAAAGCCAGATGAACTGTATGTGTGTTGGTTCACCTATTTCTTCACCCTGGCTTAATTTTTTGGGTACACTACTAGCCTAGAGGCAGCTCCTAGAGAAGGCAGGCACCTGACAGAATGTCATCCCAAGCAGTTGGTTTTAGAATTGAATGTTAGGTCCTACAAAGGAAAATCTGGCAATCTACTGAGCAGCCAGCACCATTACTGATTAAAATTTGTGCCTGCAGGCCATCTGCATTGAAACCAGAACTGCAGATATTCTAGCACAGGAACTCAATTGCTGCTGATTAATATTTCAAGTATTTCCTTGCCAACTGTTAGAAGCTGTAATATTACTTCCTACCTGCAGAATGATGGAAGCACAAAACTGAGCATTGGGTTCTGTAATGTGGATTTGCAATGTCCCATGGAAAATGCTTTAGCCTTGTGCCAAAGCCATGGTGTAATGATACCAGAATGAGATGGAATTTTTGCTGTGACTTTAGCAAGGGGGAAAGAGTGTTTGGGGCAGCTCCATCAACCATCTCTTCACTGCTGAAATAGCTTCAGGGCAGTTTCTAGTGGGGGAGAGTTACAGACAACACTTGAGTTACTGGTAAGATGGGGATGACAAAAGGAGAAAGGAAAAGCAGAATGAGGGGAAGTAGTGGTCAAGAAGACTGATCCCTGCCTGGCACTTGGACATGTTTCACAGCAAGCCTTGGGTTTGCTTTGCAGGTACAGCCCAGGGCCAGTTGCTGGCCAGGTTGTGAACTTACAGCTACAGCAGAGCAGCCCAGTGCAGAGCCATAACCCCTCAGCAGAGGAACAAGAGGAGGAGGGTTTGTTAACAGACCCCACTGAGAAAAGGTTTGTAGTTCAACTCACAGCTCTGCTGCAGCACTGTGATGGTTTCAATCTTCCCCAGCTTGGGAACAAACCAGCAAGGTCACTGCATCCCACCAGCACCACAAAGTCCAGGCTCCAGGGGAAGAACCCTGCTGAGCCCTGCAACTGGAGCAGAAGGCTGGGTCCATGCCAGCTCTCACCATCAGCCATGTCCAGAGCCACATCCTGCTGTCCCCCAGCAGCAAGGACGTACTGACAAGGGCAGGGTCACGGGCACAGCACTCCTGCAGGGAATAATTTTCCACAGGCTCTGAGAACCCATCTGTACAGTTGTTAGAGCCCCTCCTTCCCATCCCTGCCAGGGGACAGAGGATGCTGGTTCCTTTCTGAACACAGAGGATTCATCCTTACAGCAGTGGGACCAGCCAAGTGGCTTGTGCTTCCCTTTCTTGTGGATTTTCTGAGGCTTTCTCCCAAAGTTAGACCTGCTGGAGGCTCCTGTGCTCCCATCCCAGACACAGCCCTCCCAGGAGGTGATGCTTCAGAGCACAGAAGTGTTCCAGCCCTGGCTGTGTCTTCTTGCAGCCTGTGTTCTCCTCCTCCTTTCCACTGCTTCTCTGACCACCTTTGGTTTGCAGACACTTCTCACTTGTTTTTAATGTGGATATTGTTTAACATTTTATTTTGCCTGCTGTCTGCCTGTCAGAACTAAGCTCCCTCAAACCCTTTTATCCTCTAACAGCAGTGCAGTTCAATACCAAAAGGTGTTTGCTGTGGTTACCTGACCCGGATAACCAACAGCCTTACATGTGCTCTTTTGCCACCTGAAACACCCCTTCCTCACCTAGAAGGCTCATTGCTAGCTCAGAGATCACACCTTGTGCTTGTCTTTCACCCCTAGGATGCAGCGCCACGCTGATGCCATATTCACTGACAACTACAGGAAATTCCTGGGGCAGATTTCTGCCCGAAAATTCTTACAGACCATCATTGGGAAGAGGCTCGGGTAAGCCACAGTGCTTTGCTGTCCTGGGGCTTGTGTTTTGCTTAGGACACTGGGCAGTTTCCTGCATACAGCAGCAAAAGCTGCCTTCCCCTGCAGCAGAAGCAATGTCTCCTGCTGCTCCACATCCCAAAGGGCATCCTGCATCCCTGTGTCTCAGATCCCCCTAATCACAACTATCATTAAGCAGCCTAATTAATCCTTTCCTCCGAGGCTATCGCTGTCAGAGCAGCTGAGAGCTCTACCACAGTAGCAGCAAGCAGTGGTATTTGCAAATAATAGTTGCAATAATCACTCACTGGTAGGAAACCAGTTATCCCTGGCGTGGTTTGAACACAGAAAACAACCTCTCCACTACTATTCAGTTTGTCTACATAGATCAGTGGCTACCACTAAGTGAAGACCAAGTCAGATGCAAGCCAGCTCCAATCCCTCTCCTAACACAGGAACGAATAGAGAAGACCAGTTTCTTACTGAAATGAAGCAGAATGGCTCCAGGCTCAGCCCCAGCAGGTTCTGTTGCCATGCTGCTCAGTCTGGGCCAAACTCTGAGCAAGTAAGCAGCATTTCTGAAAGAAAGATGTTTCTCATCTTTGCACTAAAGCAGCAGTGAGGGCAGCCCAGGAGAAGGGGTGCAGAGATTTCTGACCCGGCGCCAGTCTGGCAGCATCCTGATGGACACCTACCACCAGCAGATGGTACTGAGGGACTTCCTGGGAGCCATCCTACAGAACCAAAGGTAAGTGGGAATCAGTGCATTGTCTGCTCACCACAGGAACAACACAAGGTGCTCATTGCTCTCTGGCTTCCAGATGTGAAGCTATTAAATATTACCTTTCAGGCATGCTCAGGGAAAGAATAAAGCTCTTACCTGACCCATAACCCAGCCTTTCCCTTGGGTGGGCAAGTTGAGTGCAGATAAGGAACAGCCTGTCCTGAAGCAGCCAGCCCACCACACACACACTAGCACATCACTAGGCTGTCTTCTCACCCTCAAAATTCAGTAAAACAGCACTGGAAAAATAATTTCTCTCTCCATTACAGTTATGCCATCTCTGCCCTGTTCTCTTCTTTCACAGGCCTCAGGACATCAGCAGCAGTCAGTTAGAAGGTTTTCCCAGCACCCTGGCTAAGCTCATGTAGATATTTCTCCCTTTTTCATCTCCCCCTGCTCTGGTGAGTACCATTCCCTGCTCAGTTCTGTACACAACACACTGCTTCTGCATTGCTCAAGCAGGTTGAAGGCTTTCCTCCATCAAAGCCAACTCTCAGTGCTGCCCCTGACAAAGGGTGCTTGCTGCAATTTAAGGGGTAAATACTCCCAATCAATTTTGTGAAGTAAAGTCCTGTTAATGTGAACAGAACAGCACTGTGAAGGTACATGCAGGTGTCTGGGAACAGTCTTGCAGTAACCAAAAGCAGCCTTGTAAAGTAAGACTGTGTGCCCAAGTGTCTAAGCCAGGCTAAAACCAGACAAAAGTTTTCCCCCAGAAGCAGAACTTGCCTCTAGATCCCTGGGACATTTCAATTTTTCTCTGTACTGAAGAGGAGGGGAAGTCTTACTGTTTTCTGTACCCCTCACTCTTGAAAGTACTCACCTGGAACTTGAATTACACTCTAATCTTGCCAGCCCTGGGGGACTGAGAGCCAGCAGAGAGTCCATCCTTGGGAATACCTTCACTCATCCAAAAGCCAGTTGCCCTGTTTGAAGCAACCTCATCTCACACCTCTGTCCCCCAGAAGCCAAGCCTGCCCAGCCCCAGGCAGCACAGCACAAAGGGGTGTGGAGAGACCTGTGTGCACATGGACCACAAAAGGGGCTGCTGAGGGGAAGCACTGAACTTCACATAAATTGTCCCTATGGATTCAGCAGGTAGAGCATGGAATGTCAGCAGCTCTATTGCCATGCTTGACTTGGTTACCTTTCTACAAATAACATTACCCAGGAAAAGCCTTCAAAGAATGAAAAAACTTCTGTGTGTGCTCACAAAGTTCTCTCAGAATTACCTTTTCCTCCTGCTTCTGTCTAGAACAATCCAGAGCTCATGGATCTGACTGGACAGTCAGCCCTTCACAGCACTGAAGACATGCCTGGACGTGACCAGCTGGAAACTGATGCATATGCTCCTCAGATATCTGCCCAAAGGAACCCTGTTCTGATGAGATACTTAATTTACTTCAGCCTTTACAATTTAACTCCCTTCTCTGAACACTGCTCTGTGCACTGAATCAGAAAAAAAAACCCAGAAAACCTCCACAGTTTAACCTCAGGCTGCTTTACATAGAAAGACTAAAACAACCAGTACACTTGTAATCCTGGGGACATGCTGTCTACTAATTAAGGCTTTCAAATCAAAAAGCATAGCAAAATTTCTGCCAAGTCATCATTCTGCTTGTGAGCCTTGTTAATAAACATGAGGCCACCAAAAGGCACCTTTAGGCAGCTCAGTAAATTGATTACAGCCTCCTCTAAATAGATGCTGATGGCACAGCCACACACAGAGCTCAGATCAGGGTGAGGTAGGACATGAATCCACATGCCTACCACCCACCAGAAACACTGCTCTGGGCTGCTGCTGCTGTCTAGCTCCTTGACACAGAGTGCTGGCAGCAAAACTGAACTCTAAAACGCTCAGCTAGAATTACTGCTCAGCCTTGAGGTGCTCAAACTAGGGCACAGCTCTGCAGGAGCCAGAGGAGATCCCTGTGCATCAGATTGGGCTGTCACTGGTTTAATTCAACATGCCATCCAGTGGCTCTGCACTCCACCATGGCAAGGGTTACAAACTCTAAGTGTTTCCAAACAAGCAAGTTATTAATCCTGTGATCTCACACAGCTGCTTCCTTCCCTGTCACCTCAGTTCTCCAATTGTTTGTGTAATAATTATATCTTCAGTACTGTAAATAATGTCAGGATGGGGTCTGGTTTCCCATCATTAGTGGGAAATTTTGTTATAAATAAACCTGTCCCAACAGCAGGTCAGGATTGCTCTTTGTCTGTTGAGACATTAGTGTCTTCTTTCTGGACCCAGAATGGAAGATGCCACACAAAGACACTGGTCAAGTGCACTGAGTCCAGCACCAATAACTTAAGACAAGGTTAGAAATCCACTGGCATGCAAACAGATCTTCATTCATCCCTCTGCAACCATCCCTCCCTGCACCCAAACAATTCCTTGACAGGCTGCAGTAGATACAAACTCATTTTTCCAGAGCTGACCATGCCTTAGGACTGCAGGCTCCAGCATGCATGGAAATGAGTTCACACTTGCACCAAAATCCCTATAAATGAAGACCCCCCTGTTCAGGTTTTATAATTCCAGCACCACAAAAATACTACTAACTACCCAGCAGGGCAGGAAGCAGTGGGGAGGTGTTGAAGAAAATCAGTGAGGCTGTGACAGCATCAAGTGCATTGCTGGACAATCTATTACCTTTCTGCAGGCAGCAGGCACAGTCAGACATCAGACATCCTTCTGCTTCCCTGTACAGCTGGACAGAGAACCCACAGAAGAAAAAAACAGCCTGAGTAGGCCTGGTTCTAAATGTGTTTGCAGACCTGCTCTGTAACAATTAACACACCTGAAGCCATTAGGATATCCTTGCCCCAAGGAAAGGAATTAAGAAGCAAGCAGCTTCCTAAACTAGTAAGTAAATGTGGTGGCAAAAAAAAAAAAAAAAAAAAATTAAGTGTCATAAAAGCTATATGCAAAATGAGACTGGATACTCCAGGTAAAAGCAAAACAACTATCAAAAACACTTTGGAAAGATCTAAGTCTGTATAATTAAGTAGCTGTGTGACTGCAGCTATCTGAAATAAAAGTGACTCCCTTTCAAAGTTCATTTTGCATCAAAATGAGGAAACATGCTCATGCTCTGAGAGATTAGACAAAAAAACAAATAAAGCAAACCAGAAAACATCTGAGGAATATAAGGCCAAAAGAATAAAACCAACCTTTCCAACATGTAGCCAAGAAGGCAGAAAATCAATAAAGACACACATGCCTTCAAGAAGATAAATTGCAGCAGCAGTCAAGGATTTTTTTTCATTTGTGCTCTCCTTGCACAATGTGCCAGAGCCCTACAGGGAAAGCACTGGAGGATCTGCCCTAGCATGAAGCATTGGTAGAAAAATAAGCTATAAAATCAAGCTGATAGGTAACAAAACGAGGCTCAAAAAAGAACTCACCAGGATGAAAAGGAATTCCGGGGTAAGATACTAGAATTAGTAGTTTAACTGTTTCTTAAGACTTCTTTAGTCCCTGAGGACTTGAATGCAGCATGAGACCAGGGATTTGAAGGAGTGCAGAGGCCAAGGAGCAGTTCATTAAACTTCAGTGGTGTCCAGGATAATGCTCATAATGAAGAAACAGGTAGGAACTATTACAGAGAACTGAAACAGTGAGCGAAGTGTGAACAACTGCAGTGGGAAAGCAGCAAGATGGTTTTTATAAAGCAGTCATGTCTCACACGTGAAGTTCCTTGGAGGTCACAGCTCCACACCCTTTATCCACAAGCCTGCTGGTTGACTTAATTTTCTGGAATCTCCAAAAGACATGTGATTAAGTCCTGTTGCCAAAAGGCCTTTAAGGAACCTAATCTGACACGGGACAAGCAGAAGCCAACACAGAGATGCAGGGTAGGGAACTGCTGAACCTCCCATGTGGAGGTTTCTCATCAGGAAGAGATTTTGGTCTTTGGTCATTACTATCAATGTGTCATTCAATAAAGCCCAAGTCTGCTGCCTCAGCACTGCTAAATGGGCTTGAGGGCAGCAATTCAGAAGTTAGAGCTTTAATAACTCAAATGTAGCCACATGGCAACCAGCAGATTCCTGGCACTGAGTTTCATAGAGCAACAGAAACAATAATCTCAATCAAATTTCTATTTGGAGTGAAAAAGTTACTTCCAGAGGTTGAAAAGGAAGTGAACCCACTCAAGGAACCCACCAAATCTGGCAGGATCAGCCAGAGCCAGGCATGCCAGCACCACAGATGGCTCCTGGCAAGAGCCAAGCCCTAAGGATTCCTCCTGCCTGAGCTTTGAGGGCCCAGGGCAGCTCAGCAGAGCCTGGCAGCAGCCTGAAGTCAGAGAGAAGAGGCATTAGTGGAGAAATGCAGATGACAAGGGTCAGACAAGAGTGGGAAGTCCCTTCCTATTGGGACATGTCCCTTTGGGAAAGGTCATAAAAGAACGGGACACTTCACACAGCAATGACTCATTTCATGACAAATAAATGACAAAATTACCTACCAGAAAAAGCCCTTTCCATTCTCATGTGAGCCCAGATTCCAATCAATCAGAGCCTCTAAGACAGGCAAAAACCATAATTCAGGACCATTCGTTCCTCTTTATTCACAAATCATTTAGGATGAGGAAGGGGCACCTGGGAAAAGGCAGAATTGCAATTTCTTTTTTCTAAAGGAAATTCAAACATCCTGGGGACAAAAAGGGGGAGGGATCCAGGGAAGAAAGGATTTTCCAGATTCACATGAAAAGCACTCAAGTAGCATGAACACAACAATGAACATTAAAAAAACCCCATAACTGGCACCCTTTTGACTTATTATAAAAAAAAAAAAAAAAAAAAAAATCTGCTTCTGCCTTCCTTCTTCTTGTCTTTCAGTAATTTATTCACTTCTGTTCTGAAGGCATTTGCTTTGTTTTTCCTCATTTCTTCTATTCTTCTGATACTAGTGTGTCCTGGAAAGAAAAACCCAAAAGATTAACTCTTCCAAGCAATAAAGCACTTCCTTGAACAGCAGAAGTGTCCCCAGACCCCTCAATTCTCTCTCAAAGGAAGCTCATCTCAGTGATAAAACCAGCACTGTGATGGCATGGAGGACTGAATTCAAGGATGGAAACAGTCAGATAAAATGAAGGTTAATTTCTGGTGAAAAAGGGATGAATGAGCCTTGTAAAACATAAAGCAAAAAAAGCAGGGCCAAGTGCAAAGTGCCTTAACTGCTCCTCTATTTTAAACAGGGCCAATCTATCCACTTGGAACCAGCTGGTCCATGTAAACAAAAAAAGATCTTCATGTCCCCAGGAAGATGAAGTAGCCTAATGTGGGCACAGCACACCAATCTTTTTAGGGTCCCTTTTCCCTTTCAAGAGGCCAGACACAAGGATAGTTATGGATGCTCAACAGTCCATCCCTAGAAGTTGGAAACCACACAATCTTAACTGACATATCTGGGTTAGCAGAATACCCAGCAATGAGGAAAAATGCTTGTGACTGCACGAAATCTAACTTTCTGTTTGTGGATAATAAGTTATTTGCAGTACCTTCCAGGATTACTCCCAGGCCACAGGGAACTAAGGAGTTAAAATATCAGGCTGAGAAGCAGAAAACATGCCAGCTGTAGAGAACACAATTATGAGGCATTTGGTAACAAGCCACTGAAAAGCTGAAAACCAGTTACTTGTCATAGCTTGTTCTGTGCTCCAACAGACCTCAAAAATCCCTCAGAACACTCGAGGGAGAGCAGAGGTAGTAACAGGGTAACACAATGCCAAACTCTTCACAGGTAATTTTCAAGAAATCATCCTCCATATTATCTGATCTGCTCCCATCACAGTGCACATGGGTTCTGTGACACAGCCACCCACACTGGTTTTGTTTTGCACCACAAAAACTGAGCTCTGTTCGATGCACTGTGTGTGTGCATGCCTGGAGCACTGGCTATGAACACGAGAGAAAGCAGGTGCTCTAGAGAGGTACCAGTGCAGTGTGTTCTGATTTTAGTCCCTTCACAGGACTTGTCCCAGATGCTGTCTCCTTTCCCCAAAACAAAACAGTGCACTGAATGAGAAATGAAGCAGAACAGCCATTCAGAATTGGGCAGCATGCAGGGTGGCAAGCAATCCTGACTCCTACACTGTGGATCCAGCAAACTGGGACCTTACCTGCTCAGAACAAAAAGAAAACAAAGGGTAAGTGATAGTGGAGACCAATCAGATGAACTGAACGGAGTGGGCTGGTGGCTGCTGCCTCTGAGCCATCATCATCAGTTCAGTCTAATAGGAGGGTGAACCCTGGATTAGGTCATGTTCTGAATGAGGTGGTGCTGACCTGGCTTCTGCTGCACACAGAGCTTTCACCACACCAAGTGATGAAATAACTGAATAACCAGGATACTGCAGATGGGGTTAGGGAGCAACAGCAGGGCAGGCACAGCCTGGGTATCAGCCATTTCCATCAAGTTCTCCTCCACCCAACACCAGTAGTGATTTATTTACATGCCAATACTGATTAAACTAGGTTTATTTCATCACCTGATAGGTGTTTGGTGCCCAAGGCAGTATGCACATGCACACAGGCTCCTATACAGACTTCAGATGATTAAGGAAATCACACAAAGGCCATTTAGCCTCAGGGGACACGTTCTGCTAATGTGCAAACCCAGCTGTGGCCAAGGACACCCAAGGACTGTTTTAAAGCCCAGGAAGTGATGTTGGAAGAAAGCAGCTTCAGCTCAGGTTATCTTTTTGTACAAGGAGCGAGTAATGACATGAAATGAAAACAGGCAGCATGCCCAGGAAAGGCAAATTCCAAAAAGGCCCTTACTTCTAGGAGAGCTGGTCACTAGCAAAACCCCCTTTTACCGCAGCGTTCTATACTTTGCCAACCTACTGCTCTGCTCTGCAGCGATCCTGCCAAAAGGAGAGAGGAAGAAAGGTTCAGAAAAGACAGGAAGGAGGAAAGCAGCCCTGCTCCAGGAACCAGAGCCAGCAACAGAAATGCAAAAAGCAAAACCAGGCCTTCTGGTAACTTCTGTAAAAAGATGGTTTAGAGAGTCCCCGTCCCACGCCCGCCAGCGGTCTCCAGAGTGGAACAGCAGCTTTGGAACAGCAGCTTTGCCTCAAAGTGCAATCTACTTAATTACCACTGCACTTCATCTCAGACAGGCCAGCAGCATGCTAGCAAAAAGATGTCTTTTTGAACATTAAAGTCATGTACAAAGGGTTTAACTTTAGCCTAAGGTAGAAGTTTTGCTTTCAGATCTGCTATTGTAGTTGCAGCTTCATGTCATTTACAGTGAAAAAGCACACAGCCCCCCCTGCAGTGTTTTGAAGTAGGAACCAACCACCTGCATTTATGTGCTAACAGAAGCCCTGGTTGAGCAAAGACACTACAGAAAAAAAGCTCCATTATATTACTTTCCCCCAAATCTTTATCCTAGGCAATCTGTAATTAATAACAATTTTATCATTACTTTTTAAATTAAAAAGGAAATATTCAATTACAACATAGCCCCACTGGCAACTAAATCCCCATAGAAACTGTGGAGAGCAAGAAAGTGCCCCAGTGGAGAGGGCTGGACATCCATGGGAGGAAGGCTGAGAAAGCTGGGAGGATGGTATGGAAAGGCTTGATTGCAGTGACCATTCTCCCTGCTGCAGCCATGCAAGTAGAGATGTTTTAAAGACAACAAATCAATATAAGCCCCCTGAAAAATTATATTCTTGTGGGTTTTTTACAACCCTTTTCCTGGTTTTAATACAATATAATCAAAGAAGTGAGAACCCAGGGATATCTATGTAAATAGATATCCAAGGATAAACAACTCCTACTGGCTCCAAAAGGGGGAAGTCAGAAAAGCAGAGGTTTGGTGTCAAAGCAGGTCAGTAAGATCATCTTCAAAGCCAAACTACACATTAATACAAAAGGGCTAAAACTTTGGTCTCACATGAAAACCCTGTGAGACAGAAGTGAAGGAGAGAGAACAGTTCAAGCTCTAATTAATGCACTGTGTTGGAAGCTTGGGTCAGCAAACTGTCTGCAGGCTGCCTAAGCACAGCACATTCCTGAGACACTGCATAGGAGGAGACACTGTGTGAAGGATCAGAAGAACTGAATGTTGTATCTCATAATATTTACCAAAATTTTCCCTGGTTTTGTTTGCATGTGTTGCCATTTTGTCTATTGTTGAACACCACCAATAAACATCAGCTGCCCTGCTCTCTATTATCCCCCTTTAGGTAGAGGAAGGCAGTAGTCAGATATCCCCTCCTTACCTTCCTCCTCTTAAAACTTTTCTCACAAGCACAGCTACAGAAGAGTTGGGTTTCCTCTGTATTTACAGTGGTTTTCATTACCCAACAATATTGTAAGAGCTTGATTTATTGTTATACCAAATTTATCAATGAATGTGTCTTGCCAAACATGAGCTTCCCCATGCCAGAGTGCACACATTTCCACCCTTTGCTTTCTCTCTGTGCCTGTTCATTTCAGAAAGTGGCCACAAGGACCCTTCTTCTCTCTGAAGTGGCAGTGAGCTGCAGACAGAGAGCAGCTTGTTGCCTTTATGAGTTCAAGAAGCTCATCCCCACACACCAGATGCAAAAACCAAAGGCAGCATCCACTGCTTGATCAGTGACTGCCCCATGATGGAATCAACATCATCTCCTTCCTGCTGATTTGAAAAGCAGCTCCCACCAACTTCTCCATCCCTGGCTCACCGTTTCACTGCCTTCTGAGCCAGCATCCTGTTGCCTGCCAGGAATGTGACACCACCCAAAATGGCCAAGTATTTCAGAGTCTGGAACATGTTGAGCTGAGTCCAGTAGACATACATGAGCCCCAGCATTGCTGTGATAAAAAAAAAAAAAGACAGATGCCAGGGATCAAATGGCATTTGAGACAAATTATGTTGTATTGTCAGCCCTAACTGCTGGGTTTCTATCTCACCACTGAAGTCCTGAAATAGCAGAGCTGAAGATATTGTTATTGCCAGGGGAAGAAGGTGCCTGGGTGTCCACACTGGAGAAAAATGTCACACTGATGGCTTGCAGCCAGCCCCCTGTGGAAAACTATGGACACACTCTAGCCATGAAGGGCTATTAAAAGGAGGAGGGCACCCTGGACCTTCAGTAGAGGATATTAACCTTTGCACATTTGTAGGAGAATTCAGCTTTATAAAGCTTCCCAGGAAGCTGACTTGCATTAATCAACACACTCTCATTTGCATAACAGTAGATTCCAGGTTCTCCCAACTCACTATTTTCTTGAAATTCTGTCAAGACAGTAAATAACTGTGCAACCAAGGGCAATAAAAATTGATGAAAAAAAATGATCCAGACAAAGAAAAAAAGCTTTCATGGGAAAAGAGCTTTAAGGAAAAGATGGAGATGACATTTCAGCAGGTTTCAATCCCCACAGAAACTCCCTGCTTACAAAGGCTAAAAATGCAATAAAGAAAGTGTGACCTCTGGAAATAAGAAGTTCTATTAAGTACAGATAAATGGTGTGTGAGAGGAGCCCAGATAATGACTGCTGTTATAAGCTGATGGCCAAAACAGGTTTATCACCATATTAACAATCACGAAAAGCAGGAAGACAGATGAAAACAAGAGAACAAATGTTATGCTATTATGTCATTATCCTTAATAGACTGCAAGCCCATTAACCACCAGGGCTCTCATCTGTAGTGCCCAGGTGAGAAGGTCAAACAAAGCAGAAAGCCTCTGACACTTACCAGCATGTCCCAGGTGAAAAACAATGGTGCTGGGAGCAAAGCTGAAGTTGGAGATGTTGGCACCTATCTTTATCCACTAAAAGGAAAAGAAACAAAACCTCAAGCTTTTATTTTTAACTTCAGCATCTTTCAAGCCTGTTTGCTTTACATTCTTCAGTGAATAGTGCTCTCTTCACAGGAGCACTTGTTTCCTACTATAAGAAGAGAAATGCTGCTAGAGACAGAACTGTTGACCTCCTTTAGTGAAAGTTTGCCCTACTGCTTCTGACTGCCTAAAGGCAGTTCCTTAATTATCTTTCTTAAAACGATGGGATTGCTTCAAATCTACATTTTCTAGAAAAATAAACATTGCTATTTCTATCCTGCTAAATCAACTTTAATTAAAAATAACAGTAAGGTTTTAGTTTGGGACTCAGGAAAAGAACAGCTATAGATACAAGATGTTTGCTTATGAAAACAGCTTCAGTTTAAGAGTCCAAAAGACAGATGTGTGAAGGATGGAAAACAGAAGCAGTAATGAGATTTTTTTCATTGAATTTTTCATTACATTTTTCATCAACATGTATACTGTGAGATTCATACTCCAGAGACCAGTGGACAATCTGAACATCAGCTTTCAGCAAGGCCAGCTAATGGCAAATTACTGTCTCATCCTCCAAATAAGGAGTGATTTAACTTGCCTAGATGAGTTTATATTCCATTAAGTTCAAAATGCTGATCTGATGATATCGTGAGTAGCAGTAGATGCTTCAACTGCAGACACACAAATACCAAGTATGTCCATAAAAGGGAATAATCTGATAGGATTAAGTAACCCAGGTGTTGTGATGGATATATTAAGAGCCAGGCAGAATCACTGCTTTTTATACCTCTGAAATTCTAGTCTTAGCTATAACTTAATCTGATCACTGTTATTTAACATTCCTAGCAGAATGACACTGAAGAAAATCACTCTCCCTACTTCTACTTGGCAGAAGTATTTTCCTGTTTTGGCTATAAACTCAAAAATAAAAAAAACAGTTTAGGAAAGAGGGAATACCAGACAAGTGCTCTGCACTGCCATTTGCCAGCTATGGCTGCAGCACTGCTGTGCTACTCATGATTAACCAAGAGCTTTAACAAGGTCAGCCTGTCAGCCTCCCGAGTGACCCTGGACTGGATGGGAAAAAGTTTTCATCTTCTGTGGCCCAATTCACTCACCAGAATGAGCAGCAAAAGTAGGGGGGAGAGAATCAGTGCTGTGAAAGTGTTAGATACCACAGTGGGAGGCCTCTTCTCAGGTTCCCTGAAGAGGTGCTGCAAACAAACAAAAGAAACTCTTAAGTAGGAGTATTCCAACAGGGCAGCTTTTCAGCTCCCCAGAGGACCAGCTGCAGCCTGGTGTGTCCCCAGGTGGTCTTTGGACAGCAAACATTCCTCTTGAAGGTACTGTCTATTCCAGTCTCTGCACATTTGATCTCTTGCACCATTAACTTTCCCTTGCACCCACAGAAGCACTCCTTAGCTTGTCATCAGCACAGATGGCTGGAAGGAGGCTGGAGAAATCTGCAGAAGCAGAGAGCTTTCTGTGGTGCTTACTAAGACAAATTTGCAGTTTTTACTCTTCTCAGTGGCACCAATTGCTCTCTCACAGGTAGAACACACAGCTTGTTTATTCACACTCTAGAGGACTGCAACAAATTTCCTTCCATTAAGCAGTGCCTCTGGTCTTCCTTTAATTGCATACATTAAACAGTGTTAATTTTAAAATTTTTAAGGAGGTGATTTTTCAAAACGATGATGAGAACAAGCAACACCAGGACTAGTCTCCCATCTCCAAATATTTTTTAAAATTTTTGACTGTACCTGAATTTCAGGTTTGGGAACAAAGAGATTTTTGGACTGGACTGTGGATGGTGCATCCTCTTCTGGGAATTTGATCACAACATCAGCCTGAAATGAAATTGTGCAGCTTCAGGAAGTTTGATCTTAACATATTAAAAGTTTTATAAAACCTCCTACATTACTTTGGCCTATTTCCTTATTTATGAATCTATGACTGACATGATTTGAAAGGAAACTAAGAAAAAGCCACCAGATTTTTAAGAAGCACTTTCTCCCAAACACAGGCACCAATGCTACTCACCCATCACTAGAATCTGGGCTTATTTCCAGCACAGCAAGCACAGAAAGGCTGAACTGTGAAGTGCTTGGTGTGAAATTACAACCAAACCCATAAACATTCTGAAGTTTCTGTTCCACTGAACAACAAAACAAACTTTCTTTTCAGTCTTGCTTTGATGCTTATTTAAAAACTTAAAATTAACAGCAATCTAAAGTCCAAAAATGGCCAAAAAGATTCTGCTTAACTATAAATCAGAGACATTTGAGCTTTTTCTTCCAAGCCTCTGTCATACCTCCTGTATCAACTGCCAGTAATGTGAAAATCATATCACCACACTGCCAGCTACATACCACATTCCACAGGATTGGATTTTCCAGAGTGGCATCTCCAATTATCAAGTAAAGAGTGTAGGTACCAGAGGCAGAGTCGAATTCAGTCTTTCTTTCAGAGGTATCCAGTTCAAACTTGTAAACGTTTTTGCTGTCTGGTTCTGCAACAAACACAACCTCCTGGCCAGTCCTTTGGTTGTGAAGTCGGACAAAAGTCTGAAAGGAAAGATTGTAACAGGTCTGGAATACCTCACAGTGTCTTTGCAGATGCCAGCAAAATGAGATCTTTACTCCTAAATCAAAAGCACAACATTAACAACAGCTGGGATTATAAACTGGGAGCTCGGGTGCCTTGATCCCTGCAAATGAGCAAAGCCCAATGATTCTCTGAGTAAGTGCATGAGCCACGTCTGCCCAGCAGCACACTTGGGGTACAGAGCAAAAAGGTGAACAATACCCAAGTGAAAAGCACTCAACAGGGATGCACACACAGGTGGGGTTTGGGTGGTTTTCTTCCTATTATATACAGATGATTTTTTTTTTGTTAGAGTTCTTTTTCAAGGACATTTTCAGTAAACAATCTATATTAAAAAAAAATCAGAAGTGTGCTTTTTCAGTTCAGGCTACCTGTACTCATTTTATTGAGTTAAATAAGATAGAGCACCTGAGCCAGTAGAGGCTTCATTTAACATCCAGCCCCAACAAATGAACTGCATCCACTCCCTCACTAAAAAGATCACTGATCCCACCAGTCTGGGTCAGAAACATCAGGCTTCTTAAAACCCATCAGATCTTTTCAAGAGTGATTATCACCTTGAAAAGCATCACCTCAGATGCTTCAAGACAGAACACCTGTGACACATTTATGACAAAAATTTTTCCTAACCTGGTGAGGGATGAGTTCAGCTCCACTGTTCACATCTATCAGCTGGAAGGATAAAGCAAAATTTTGATGGCTGTCAGCAGTGAATGAGCCCTTGGCTTTGGCTGGGTAAGCCACCCTAGGAGGAACAAAACAAGCAGACCTGAGGTGAACTTCCAAGAGAAAGCCTGGCATTCAAACAAAATGAGGCATGCAAGCCTGACCAGCAGTACTGCAGTCTACTCATTGTAGCTGAGCTATTTTATTAAAAAGTCAGGTGAACCAATACATGTCTTTCTCTACCACCATCAATTTAATAAAAGTGAATGGAATTTTTAGAATGTTTTTTTGTGAGCTACCTACCTGGCCTGTTTTCAAGTGAAACAGTTTCATGTTGTGAGGTTTAAAGGAACACCAGAAGAAGGTTCTGCTAACACTACACCCCACACTGCATTTAGCCAAGGCTACAACCAAAGGTGTGATGCCAGCAGAACAGAAAAAAACCCAAACATCAGCACAAGAAGGCTGTATCAACACACACACACACCCACACAGGCCTCAGAGAGGCTGTGCAACCTAAATTAAATTCCATGCACTTCACTATAACAAGTGTAAAAACAACCTCATTAAGTTCCAGTACACCAAGCAATGGCACAGCCACACCTCCCAAATACAGTGTACATGTTGCTTTACAGCATCTCTACCCAAGTCCAATAAGACCAGAAACATTAACACAATTCTTTTAACCTGCCTTTGCTTTGGAGAGGTGCCAGCAAAGGAACAGGCCTGGCTTCTGTTTATACTTATTTCAGTATTAATGAAAGCCACCTATAAAATAACCAGTATTCTCCCAATGAACTCATGGGTTTAAGAGAAAAAGTATGGGTATAACTCTGTAGTTACTCCAATACAAGATTCCTCTGGTTTAGCTGATGTTGGCAAAGCTCAGAAGATCTCCACTCTAGAGCCAGGGCTGCCCCTTAAAGGATCACTCACACACTTGAGTTGTTTTACCTGGTAGTTTTGGGTGCAATGCTCTGATCTTTATCCACAGTAGAAAGATCTACATTAGTAATCCCCACTTCTGTGGAAACTTTCACTTTCAACTGCAACAAAACAATAAAAAAGTTACTCAGCATTCTACATACAGTAACTACAGTGAAATCTACTGCAGAAGTTTTAACTCTTCTGTCTCCTTTGCCCTAAGCCAAAGACAGCACCTAACCTGAACAATTGCAACAGAGCAATTTACCTTCTGGCAAAGTTCCTCCTAACCCATCCCCTCACTCCCTGCACAAGCAGACAGCTCTGAAGACACCAGCTTCTCAGGCAGGCTGAAGTTACCTGCCCTTTGGAGAACTGTTTTAAATTAAACAGTCCAACTATCCAGATCAAACCAGTTTTCCTTTTAAGCTAGCAGCACTGAGCTATTACTTATTACATCATATAAGATACATCTGAAAGCTGCATGTGCAGATGTGCTTCTGCTTCCTGGCTAGCAATCTGAGGTGAGAGAGGCCTCCAGACACCAACCAGCTATGCCTTTTTTGGCTCCTAAAGCCTAACAGGTTTCTACTGATTTTATTACCAGCAGGCAAAAGCCAAAGCATTCCTGCAGCCCTGCACTTTCTTCAGCAAGGTTTTCTTGGGAGTAACAGCACTGACCCCTCAGTGCAAGGCAGCTACCACCACCATTTATCCCTCTCCTTTGTGCTAATCACAGTATAAACCCCAAACAAATGTCCTGCCTTCTTCCCAACCCCAAACCACAAGCTAATTCAGCACTGAACCACAGTGGCTTTGACTGACTTCAATCCTTCTCTTAAACACAAGCAGTTACTGCAGTCTGTAGTTTTAATTAGCACATTTTTTCTCACAGCTTACGAATGCTTCCTTGGAGAATTGAGGCTGCATTGCCAAGATATTTTTCATCACATACTCCAATTTGTTACTACAGGGCTGCTCATGTGAACCAGCCCCACACCCTCTCCCGAAAAAGTAATTTACAGGGAACAAGTGGGATAAATATGTAAAAACAATCCAACTATTCAGGTCAGACTTCAAACAACAATCTTGGCAGATCCTGTACAATAAAAAGTGTAATTTAAGATAGACTACCCCTGAAAACAGATCCATTAACATGTAGAGTATTCAGGTTAACTTTACTAAAGCCATGGTTTGTTCCAAGATGGGAGGAAAGAAAGATGGACTAATGAAATATTCATTTAAAAAAAAAAAGTTATGTGAAGGCAACTCAGCTCTGCTGCACACAGCCCCTTCCAGCTGAACAGTACACAAACATCTCTCAAATATTTTAATGCCAGGAAATGCAGTCTCTGCCTGGAGTAATAACCCACTGGTTTAGCTCATTACTGTCAAAGCGATGGTGCATTAAGGACAATTAATGCTAATAACAGTAAGGAAAAAAAAAGCAGTTCCCCCAGCAGTCCTCCCCCATAACAATGTGTCTTATTAGAAGGGGTTCACACAAAGCCACCAGTGTTAATGCATTCCTCCTGGTACCTCTGTGTGCCAGCAGCCAGCTTAAGCAGGACCAATCAATCCCCTTTTGACACTCCTACGTGCTATTACTACTACAATGACAACAGCAATTTGATCCAAAGAGTAAAGGTCAGCAGTTACTAAATAAGTATCTTCCTCCACTCTAAGCTGCCGGTGTTGGAAGACTTTAAAAGTTAACCCTTTCCTCAAATAGGTGGCTGAGGGCAAGAACTAACCCTGGGAACAGACCCACTGGAGAGCATTCTCAGCTGTTGACACTGAGGTGACTTGATGAGTAGTCACCAAAATCACATTATTCTCAGTGTAACAAACTCTGAGTGTTTAGCCAAAGCTCTTTTTCAGAAAGGTGTGGTATAACAGCTTTTGCCACCAAAAAGATGGTATGTATGCCCCAAATGAAGATTTCATTTGCATTTGCTTTGATCACTATTTCTCCACTACAAAAGCATCACCACATATAGTTAGAAAATGACAAAAGAGCCCCGTGGCTCTAGAGCAAACAGGCAACAACAAATGCTCAGGTCCCCTACCTCAGACAATCCCCAGACAACTGCTAGCAAAGCCTCAAGATTTACAAACTCAAATACTGAGTGCTCTGAAGAACTAACAACCCAGCCTTTTTTTGCACAGCTACTTTGGGCTATTATATAAATACTTCCACCATTAGCCTTTGTTCACATGTTGTTAGATCAACATCTAAGTGAAAAGTCAGTTTTGAAATTCACACAAATCTCTTTAGATCATGTATTAATCTGGTTACTGCTCATAAACCTGAGTCAAAATCCAGTGCATCACAGAAAAATGTGATAAAAATGCCATACAGCTGGCAACATCCTTAACAGCCATAAATAAAAAGCTGTTTCAGTGAAAGGGCACAGAACAAAAATGCCATCAAAAAGCACCAACTCACCTCAACTTTGTTAGCAATAAATCGCTTATCTCCATCAACACTGATAGAGAAATCATAATATCCACTTGCAGGCTTCACATTCATGAAGTTCAGCTCAAAGACCTCACTGTAACAAAGCAGCAAGGTGTTAAAGTAACCTCTAGAACACAAACAGCAGCCTACAAATAGGTAATATCTTGCTACCAAGAAGTCTCTAAGTTAGGTTAAGCAGGCAACCAGATGGATGCAGCAGAAAAGTAACATTGCTCAGTGCAGCAGGAAGAGAAGTCTTCAAATTTCCCTTGAAGGGAGAAAAAGGTTGCAATTCTCTACTCCCAAGAGTAAAAGCAACAGAAATTCACCATCACTACCAAAGATGCTTGGTCACAAAGCACAACTACAGTACCATACAAACATCTGACAGAAGAACCCATAAGGGAAACCAGACCAACACTGTTGAAAAAAAAAAACGTTTGCCTTACAAACTGTAAAAATAAGATTATATGCTTACCCTGATAGAGCAAATGCTGTCTGTTGAAGGACAGTAGCTTTGCTAGATGCAGACTTGGCATAGTCAAGCTTGACAGAAGCTTGAGTCAGGGGCTGAGACATAACATTGGTCACTTGTAGCTACAAGAGAAAAATCAAGGTTTTCCATGAAGCCAGAGGGAATGCAGGAGCACAGATGACTCACTACACCTCTGACTCTGTATTATACACCCAGAACTCTCCCCTGTCCAGCACCCTAGAATCACCTAGCTCTTTCCAACCTAACCAGGAAAGCTCAAGTTTCTATTCAGCAGAGCTGACTTCCACACAGTGCTTTCTCCAGGCAGTGCTTCCGAAAAACACCAATAATACCCCAGATCTAGTGGAAACTGAGTCCTGGAGCTAAAAATGAAAGACATCATCTTACACATGCAGTCAGCCCAGACCTACAATACTAAAGACTGAACCAAGGGATAAATCTGGGGCCAAGGACTCACCCTGAGCACAGGCTGATGGTGAGACACAGCTGCAGGCCCTTCAGGGATAACAATGACAGGGAGGTGGTAGCGGTTCCGGGATAAAGAACCCGCGGCACAAGCGACACTGAAAGCCTCCGAGAGGGTCTCAAAATTTTTTTTGCTAAAAATTGCATTCATCAGCTGAATAATTTGGTCCTGAAAGAGGAAAAGCAGATCAGGTATAAGCGCCAGCAGCTTACCACAACATTGCAAACTGTCTCAATATAACGTTATTAATAAAAACATTCATTAAGACTGTTCAGTTTCCCATTTGCTTTAAAAACAACTCAGGTTATGAGGGAACCCCAAAATTAGCTACCTTTTGAGTGTCACATAAGCATTCTTATTCTTGGCTGGGAGGTTCCAATCATGAGCACTGTAACGTGCTGGAAACCTGCAAAAGTAGAATTTGGATCTACCTCCTCACATGTTTCAGACTGGAAGATGCCATTAGCTCAGCTACCCCGACTTTGTGCAGCTGCAAAACCAGCACAGCCCCAGGAGCAGTGCAGTTGCCTTCACAGAGTGGGAAGGACCAGGCTGGATGTCCTGGCTACTGGCCAAGCTGGAAAGGCCACAGAGAGGTGATGGCCACCTTAATGGCTCTGGAAGCCATGCAGGCCTTCAGCTCAGCAGTGTCCTCATGCTAAGAGGATTAGCTTTAAAGCAGCACCACCAGGAGCACAGAGCCAGCTCAGGCTCTGGGATGTGCCAAAGCTAATTTGTGCTCTCCAAGGAAGGAGTGGGACCACATCCCCCCAGCTGCTTTTACATTCTGACTTTGTAGGGTTAGTGTATCTGAGCCACACTCTGCAGAGTATGCAATATTTTTTAGATTGTTCCACCACTCCATGCTAGTCTGGAAAACAAAGCATTTGGCCAAGTGTACTGTGATCCAAACACAGGATTGTGGGCTAAATTCTGATCAGAAATGAAAGTAAGCAAAGACAATAATATAGACAATAAAAGACAAATATAACAATGCAATATGAAATCTACAAAGATCACTTTTAAATGAAATCCACATCTCAACTGATCACCCTCCTAATTGTACTAATGAGCACCAATGTACATGACCTTACTCTAGAGAAAGCACCCGGACAGATGCTGCAGAACTCCCACATTGTGCAAATCCTGCAGTGTTTTTCATTTATATGGTGAGCATGGCATAGTTCCAGACCTTAATCAGCAACTGACACACTCATTTAAATTATGGAATTAAATAAAATTTAAAAAGGGAGCTATTTTTTCAAATACATGTTAATTTTTAAAGAGTTTTGTGGCATTCTGGAGGCACTCTCACCATTCACAAGAGATAAAGCTTAAGTCCCAACAATAGCACCTCTGACAGCCCAATTCTGAAACAACACTAAACCATTTTCCTTAATTGGACTTTTTTTTTTTAAAAGCATAATTTGGATGCTGACAGTCTGAATTGTGTGTAGCAGAATCACCACCTCAAAAATGACATCAAAATTATTTTGCTTTAGTCTGTTTGGCAGCAGTGTGGAAGAGAGCCAGGAATGAACTCAGATGGCTCACACTGGCTCCTGTCTCAACCCTGCCACTTTGGCTTGTGCTTCAGGGAGCTGCCATTCTCAATCAAAGTACATCTACCTCAGTTAACTTATTGTGGGGAAAAAACAAACACCCCACAACACAGACTAAGTGGATATCTTGCAGTAATGATTTCTAGCTTAAGCTCAAAAGGAATTTCCAACAGCCTTTCCTTTCAGTCAACAAGTTTTGCATCTAGATTCATGTAGGTTATGCCACTCATTTTGGGCACCCCAAACTAGGGTGATTGCATTTTCTCACAGGTAAATAACATTTGCAAAATACTTAAACACTGGAAGGTGCTAGATAAGTGCCAAATACCAGAACAAACCCTGAAACAAGAGGGGTTTTGTAAAACAGCTTGTCTCAATAAACACAATAAAACTAGACCTCCTTTGCAATTTCTTTCTGTACACTTGGGAAAAAAACCCAATCAACAAAAAAACCCAACACAAACCCAAATTAAATTCAGCCTGTGATCTTGAAGGTGGAATTTCCTCCTATATTCTTTTACTTAGCATTCCCTCCAAGATGTCCCTTCTCAATGAATGTGCTCATTGTTTTTTGAAACTCTGCCCAGTTATACCAGTTTCCTGGACTACACAACAGGGACTGGGGAGATCTTTTCTTGAGAGCTGCAGTGTGCAAGGAAGGGAAAGGCAGATACAGACCTCCTTCATTGCTGGCTCTGTACCCACATGGTCTGAGAGCTTATAGGCAGCAGCAACAAACAGTGCAGTAGCCTCAATTCCTTCTTCAAACTGCAGATAAACTCCACCCAGGTCATCCAGGCGAGCAACAAGATCCTGGCAGAAAGAATTATTAAAACTTAAATTGCATTCTAGCAGATTCACAGAAGTGAACTGTTAGGCCTGTAACCAGGAGTATGGGATCACTGAAGTGTTTTGGAATAGCCATTTAGAAGCAGGAAGAAAAAGAAACCTTTATTGGACTTTATTATATTGTTAAGTAATGACTTTCTGTGTCTCAGTTCAAAAGAAATATCTGCCTGAAAGGAAGAGCCAAGCCAATCCATATCAGACAGGCACAGAATTAGCCAGGTTGGTCTTTCATTTTGTGTTTCACATTAATACATATGTTACTACTACAGCAGTCTACCAAATTCCTCAATAATTAGAGAACATAGTATGTTCCTACCTCTATCTCCTCAACAATGCCACTTAGATCTGCCTGCTGGGACAAGTAAGATGCCGTCTCCAAAGCCTGGATGGTTCTTAAACAAGAGCAAACAGTTGTATGATTTTCTTTCCTTAACAATCAAACATCATTCAAATCAAAGCAATTGCAGTTTCTCTTCTGCATGAAGTGTAAAACAGCTGTAATTGTATCAGTTGACTCAAGACAATGAATCTGAAACGATTTAATGGGAACTTAGAAATCCCTAGGGAATGGCACTTTTGCTGCAATGAACTCATTGCATTGAATACATTCAAAAACACAGAAAAACCAAACGTTGATCCCAGCACAGCACAGATCCCCAGACTTGCTACAAAGGCACAAGAAGTAATTCTTTTGTTGTCAACAAAGCAAGTTTTAAAGTTTCCTTCTCTCCTCTTGCTTTTAAGGAAATCTCTCCCCTCGCTTTTAAGGAAATCTCTCCCCTCACAGAAAATTACTTAGTTCTTTGGTGAAAAGTGCCAAGATTCCTTCTGTTTCCTGGCATGCTTTTTCCACCTCACAGCACAGGCTGAGGAAGAGCACCATGTCTACTGCAACTGTAAAGGAGATGGAGCCATGGCTGGGTTTTAAGGAAAAAAACCAATTGTTGGGAATCTTTTCTATTCAAGAGAAGACTTCTCTTTGGGATGTGTCTTCTTTACCAGACACTTCTCCTGAACTAAAGTGAATACCTATGCTCATTTGTAAAGTCACAGAGAAAACAGCACAAAACCATTTCTGGAGGAAGCACCTACTCTCTGACATCTGTATTACAAAAACTAAGGGTTAAAATACCCTTTACCCCCAAAACCAACTGCCTAGAGAGGATAAACATGCAACAGGGAATGATTTCCCTTGGGAAGACTTACGCCAGCACATTTTCTTCTTTGCTAAGTCGAGCAGTGAGGGCACTGAGTGCTTCCTGAGATGCTAAGGGAAGGCCAAAGGCACTGAGGGCCCCAACAGCATGGAAAATCTGAGTGACTGAGGAATCCTCACTGACAGCTGCAAGCAGCAGATCCCTGGTCTCGTTTGAAATGGTGACCTGAGGAAGAACACATTGATTAACACCTGAGAACACAAGGCCTTTAGTCACCACCCAAGGAATTCTTCCTAGTGCCACACACTTGCTTAGTTAACTACTGTAAATTTTGGAGAGGAAGCCCTTTACAATATATTTTAATTAATGAGATCCTTAAATTGTGCTGTCAGGTATCAACTATTCAGCATGATCCACGACTCACATTTATCCTGGTAACATGTTCCTGCTTTTCATCTGGCATCACATCACTGTGCAGCAGCTGGGGGTACTGCTCAAAACTGGGGGCTGGCTGAACCCTCCAGTCCAGCTGGGCTGCAGCTGTGTCCCTGCAGTGTTTCAGCACAGGGTTTACACACAAACAGCTTAGCATCTACCCAAAAGCTTGTCATTGGTGCAGCTGCTATGAATTCTATTAAAAGGTGCTGGTTCCCTTTTTCTCTGCACCAAATATTTGCTTTGTGTTTTCACACTTTGCCTTGAACAGAGCACTCCTGGACACTTCATCTGTTATTTATACAATACATAACACAGTACAACCCCCAAGAAGAAAAGCAATGCATAAAACAAACCCAAGAAAAAGTTCAAGATAAGTATTTCCTTGGTAACATCTGTCTTCATGTCTCCCAACTCACCTCACAGCCAGCCAGGACCCGGATGGACTGTGCAGCATAGAAGAGGGATTCAACACTGCTGGAGTCCACGTGAGATTTGATGAATTTGCATGCAGCCTGTGAAGAAAGAAGTTAGCTCAAGGCAACAGTCTTAAGCCACTGTGAAGAGATTTAAATGATATTCTGAGCCAATTTCATGCATACTGCTATGCATTCTTACATTGAAAAAGGCAAACAAAATCCCTAGGAGTATTTTTGATGCAGCAGAGCCTAAACCCCCCCCACACTGAAGTCTGCTAAGTGTTGTATAAAGGTGGACCCTGCTATGAGAGAGAGGGGTTTTTCACATGAACTCAACTGCAGCCTGAATTTAAATTGAGTACTAATTTCAAACCTATAAAAAAACCCAAGTCCTATGGTATATTTAGTATGGAAAATCTAACAGCACAGGGATGAGCAGAAATATTGTGGGTGAGCTTCCTTCCCATCATACACAATCATTCATGGATGTCTGCAGAATACAGAATTCCAAAGCATACAGGAAGAAGTGAGGTAAGCAGCTACAGTATGAAGGCAAGCAATTAGGCCACTCATTAATCTGTAGCCCGTTCATCATTAACTGATAATGAGACAGATAAATCGTTAAGATTCCATTTAACCAGAAAACAAGCAGCAAGCATCATGCTGGTACCATGAGCCTTTGTTTCTAGAGTGCACACAAGGGAACATATTTTTATGTAAAGAAATAGCAAGATCAAGTGACCTAGCTGAATTTGATGTTGAAATAAGAGCTCTATTTAATAGGAGAGCAACACAGAGTGTAGGCAGAGATCTCTCTTGCAGAACAATGAAACACTGACAGCTACAGTAATGTCACACCAGGCTGTGAAGGAGCAAGCCCCGAAACCACCACAGAGAGGCAGTCAGCATAAGAGAGCCCGGGGCACACTACTGGCCAGACAAAGGGGCAATGTATTCATCTAACACACCTGAAGGAATCATAGAATCATAGAATTAGCTGGGTTGGAAGGGACTTCAGAGATCATCAAGTCCAATCCTTGACCCACTGGTGCGGTTGCTGGACCATGGCACTGAGTGCCACATCCAGGCTCTTTTTAAATATCTCCAGGGATGGAGAATCCACCCCTTCCCTGGGCAGCCCATTCCAATGTCTGATCACCCTCTCCGTAAAGAAATTCTTTCTAATATCTAACCTAAATCTCCCCTGGCACAACTTAAGACTGTGTCCTCTTGTCTTGTTGAAAGTCGTCTGGGAAAAGAGACCAACCCCCACCTGGCTCCAACCTCCTTTCAGGGAGTTGTAGAGAGTGATGAGGTCTCCCCTGAGCCTCCTCTTCTCCAGGCTGAACACCCCCAGCTCCCTCAGCCTCTCTTCATAGGATCTGTGCTCCAGTCCCTTCACCAGCCCAGTTGCCTCCTTTGGACCTGCTCCAGCACCTCAATCTCCTTCCTGAGCTGAGGGGCCCAGAACTGGACACAGGACTCAAGCTGTGGCCTCACCAGCGCTGAGTACAGGGGCAGAATCCCTTCCCTGGACCTGCTGGCCACGCTGTTCCTGAGCCAGCCCAGGATGCCATTGGCCTTCTTGGCTACCTGGGCACACTGCTGGCTCATGTTCAGCTTCTTGTCAATCCAGACTCCCAGGTCCCTGGATCGCCAGTTCCTGGCCCTGACAGTCGCTAAGAACATAACGCGTGCATGCTTTACGTTTTCCTCTCAGCCCCGTCAAAACGGAGCTCGATAGATAAAACTCGTAACTCCACCGCAGGCGCTGGGCACAGCAAAGCGCGGGCCTGAGCAGCACGGCCCCGGGGAGGGGGAAGGAAAGCCGGGGGCCTACAGCACCGTCAGCCCCTTCACAGCTCACCTTCTCGTCCGCCACCCGCACCCCCAGGCTGTCCAGGCCCACGATGGAGTGGTAGGCGGCCTGCAGGTCTGGGAAAGGCCGCTCCAGCACCGCCCTCAACCGGGCCAGGTCGCGGTCGGTGAGGCGGTGGCTGGGGGCCAGGGCCTGGGCACCGGCGAGGAGGAGGAAGCCGAGGACCGCCACCCGACCTGCGGAGGGACAAGGAGTTAACCCGCGCCCTTCCCTTCCCCGCCTCCCTCTCCGCCGCACCCCGCGCCTCACCCGGCGCCGCCATGATGCCGCCCGCCACCTCCGCCACGGCGCCTCTTCCGCCCCGGGCCCCGCCCCTGACCGCACCACCACGCAGAACTACGGGGAAGGAGGGAAGGACGGAGTGGTTAACGAGGACGCCCAGATCCACGGGAACCCGCCCTGACACGGTGGGGATGTGACAGAAATCATAAAGCAGGGGAAGGGAGGTGGGATGGAGGCGCCTTCCCGGTGGCGGAGGGGCTTCCCCTGAAGGAACAGCGGGGATCCCCCTGGGAGGCGGGAGTGGTACGGACCAGAGCGGCGGCGGACGGGGCGGCTCCTGGCGAGGATGTGGGCGGCGCTGATTGGCCGAGGCGCTCAACACGTCACGGCGCCTTAAAGGGGAAGCGGTGGCGGGGGCGCGTACGGCACGACAGGACGCGATAGGAAGCGACAGAACGCGACAGGACACGTGAGGGTGCGATAGGACGCGATAGGAAGTGACAGGACGCAACAGGACATGTCAGGGTGCGACAGAACGTGACAGGACACGACAGGTCGCGATACGGCATGATAGGATGCGATAGGATGCGACAGGACGCAACAGGACACAACAGGACAAAGCAGGGCGCGACAGAACGTGACAGGACATGACAGGTCACGATACGGCACGATACGGCACGATACATCATGATACAGCACAACAGGACATGGCACGATACAGCGCGATGGGATGCGGCAGGACGCGACAGGTCATGGCATGACAGAACACGATATGGCACGATACAGCACGATGGGATGCGGCAGGACGTGACAAGTCACGGCACAACAGGACGCGATACGGCACAGCAGGACATGGCACGATACGGCACAACTGCGCCGTGCCTGCCGTGCCGAGCTGCGTCACGCCCTGGTGTGCAGGTTCACAGCTGTCACACCGCGTGTCACCCCGCGTGTCACCCCGCGTGATGCCTCCTGGGGTGAATCGTGTCCTCGAGGGGTGCGTGGGAGGCTGAAGGGATCGTTTGGGCCATCCCAAAGCCAGGGGAACCTCATTTTCCCTTTTTTTTTTTTCCTCCTGTTTTTTTCCAAAGTAGCCTCTCCCAAAAAATACAAACAAACAAAACAAACCAAAAATCAACAACAACCAAAAAAACCCACAAAAAAAAAAACCCAAAAACCAACCGAAAAAAAACCCAAAAAAGCAAGCGTAAGGTGAAGCCCGTGGCGAGTATTCCAGAGGACTCTTGGGAAGAGCTCCAGGGACCGGCAGGATGTGCCTCCGGGATGTCCCTGTGCCCTGCGGGAGGGACCCGGTGCTGGGGGTCACTTCCCGGGAGGCCCCATCCAGCTGGAAGCCGCTGCTCTTCCTCCTCCAGAGGGCACTGGGAACTTCGCTTTCGGCTTTCCTGGGGAGATTCCCGCGGAGCCGGAGCAGCTCCCGCTCGCACACCCATCTCGCACACCCACCCCTCTGCCTCTGCTCTTTTGGGATGATGCGGACACTCCCAATCCCATTGCCCTTCCTGGAGAGCAGCCGGGAGGGGAGGGGAAGATTTAGTTTTGTTTTTTTTTTTCCCCTGACACTTTTCTCTGGGGCTCAAACATCCCCCCCCGTACCCCAGCGTGGCCTGGAGAGGAGGCTGGAGCCCCGCAGCCAAACTCCTCTGCTCCAACAGATGGAAACAGGAAGGGTGGTTTAGTTTTTTTTCTGTCTCATCTCATTAAAAAAAAAAAAAAAAATTAAAAAAAAAAAGCAAAAAAAGCAAAAAAAAAAAAAAAAGCCACTTGTGCAATTAAGTGCCTTAAATGTGGATTTTATTTCAATGTAATGGGATGGTTATTGCATATAAAAGAAGTGCCAGATGGTTGTTAAAACCACATTTACTAAGTTCTAATAACTCTGCAGTTGACCTGGAGCTCAGCAAGAGCTCCAGTCCCTCCTGATGAAATAATTCCAGAGCCTCTGGAGCAGCTCTCCAGCTGCAGGACACTTTTCCCATCTCTGTTGGTTGGTGGTGGTGCCAGAGAGAGAGGGATGAGGAGGTGTGGAACAAAGCTTGAGAAGAGGGATCCGGACCCCTCCCGGGGGTGCAGGGCAGTGGGGGGGCTGAGCAGAGCTCTCAGGGGAGGGGGACACACACTACAGGTCTCACCCCCACCCCTTCTGCCTCCCCAGAGCCCGGGGTGCTGAGGGTCGGGGTGGCTCAGCCCCCCCAGCAGGGGGGTGCACAGCACCGCAACCCGCTGGGCTGGATCTGGCCCCTGTGCCCCCCCAAATCGAGCCCAGAATGAGCCCTGTGGAACAACCTGTGGGCTGTGCTGCAGCATCCTTCCCCCGGCAGGCAGCCAGCTTTCCTTCTTTGGTAAAGAATCCAACAGTTCCCTTTTTTAGGCTCAATACCAGCAGTTCTGGGAAGGAAAGGGAGCCCCTTCCCCAGCCTCCCCTGGGGTGGCTCTCAGCAGAGGGGGCTGCCCACAGGGCTACAGCCCATGCTCTGGCTGCCTGCAGATGTTTTTTTCAAGACATCCCTTCCTCAGGGTGCTCCTTGCATCCTGGAGGGGCTCCCCCCACTCCCCAGGACCTCGGCTGCTCAACCTGCTGTCCCAGCAGGACACCTCACCCCAGCCAGCACAAAGGTATTGCTGCACTGGCCAGGGTCTGCTTGCCTTATTATTTCTCCTGGAAAGCTCTTCCTGATGAATCCCAGCTGGGAGACTTTTTTTTTTTTTTTCCTTATTAAATAGTTAATATATATTTTTCTGCAATGCTGTTTGTTCTCCCCTCCCCATCCCACTCCAGATCCAGACACCCTGGCAGCCCTTCAGACTCAGCCCTACCCCTGGGGTGTCACACCTTGGGGGTTCACCAGGCACCCTGTCCTCACACTTAGCCCAATCCCTACACTGGCAAGGGCTGGCAGTGCTTCCAGCATCCCCACAGGACACCCTCAGCTGGAGACCCTGCAGCATCGTCTCTTTTTCACACAATGATTTACTGGATTCCCAGTAAATGTGTGACCCACATCCCAGCTCTGCCTGGCCTCAGGCAGAAGGATGGATGGGGACCCAGGAGCAGGACAGGAACTCACCAAAAGGCCCCAACACATGGGTTGTGTTCACACTGCTCCCTTCGTATGGATCAAAGCTCCCCTGTTTTTGCAGGGTGATGTCAGATCTGGTCTCCTTGACCAGATTATCTCTGCTGTGAGGAGGGAGAGGAGGCCATGGGAAAGGGAGAGACCCAGTGAGACACCCAGGAGGACCCATACACCTTCCCCATCACACAAAAGATGGGATGAGGCAGAGAGGTGAAATGCGGCTGCTTTGACCCACAGCTTTTCTCAGCTCCCATTGGCACTGGTGTAACAAAATCAGGGATTTTCCTGGCAGCTTCTCTCCCCCCAAAGCAGATTGTGCCAGGGCAGGGGATTCATGTAAAAAACTAACCAAAGGAGGCAGCAGTAAAACCCACCTACCCAGGGGCTGGAGTGATCAAAGAGAAAATGCAGCCTGAGCCATCTGGAGGCACTTGCTGGGCAGAGGTGGCTGGGAGGGAGCAATGGGGGACCCAACCTGCCTGGGACATGCCCCCACCTCACCCCACCCTGTTCTTTTGCCCAGCCTTAGCCTGTGGTAAGGTCACCAGAGGGTTCCAGGGCACTGTCTAAAAAATGCTCCTGGTTACCTGGGGCCTTGGGAACAGTTATGATTTGTCACAAGCTCCAAATCTCTGGTGCTCCAACTCTGGTGCTGTATCAGTGGGGAGAGAAATCATCAGCATGGAGGAGGGTGGAAGACACTGCAGGACCAGGAAATCCAGGATATTTGGGCTTGAGGTCCTCTCTTAGCTGTGGAAAAGAATAAGGCCAGCACTACCCATTGTACTGCCTCCTGCAACAGAGGGCAGCTCCTTACCTGTGTCCTCTTGGTGGCCCCCTGAGCAGGGACAAGGCAAAGCTCTGGTGGTCACACAGAGGCAGCAGCTGGGCCAAGGGAAAGAGAGGCTGCTGTGCTCCCCAGGGCTGAGCAACTGGGAAAACCCTTTTCCTGGCTTTGGCACCATGAGAGTGTGGGGTGAGGGTGGTGACGGGCACAGGAGAGAACCTGCCACAAAAGTTCTGTGTGTGGTGGAAAGCTGATAATATCTGCTCCAGATTTCCTCTAGTCCCTAAATCAGAAAAGAAAAAGGGGAAAAAAAAAAAAAAAAAAAAAAAAAAAAAAAAAAAAAAAAAAAAAGACAAAAGGGCCCAGGGAGCACTCAGAGAACTGATTAAAAATAATTAAATAGTTAAAATGAAAGGCACCACCAGTGCTGAGGCCGTTGCCTGCTGGGGCACAGAGCTACAGAAACAGGGTTTCAAAAACTCTGAGCCCACATCACCCAGAGGTTTCCTCATTCCCCAGCTAGATGAGGCTGGCAAGGATTAACCCCCCACCCCCCCGACAGCAGCAGCAGCTTTCCCTGAGGCCCAGCAGGAGAGCAACAACTATTTCATTGCACCAGACCCATGCAAAGACATCAGTGAATTTTCCATTCCTTAGGAATGGGATCCTGCTGAAAAAGGTGATGATTCTGGGGCTGGCGCAGCAGCAAAGGTGTAAATCAGAGTGGCTCCAGGTTACACCAGCCAAGCTTGGCCCTGCTGGGATGGATGGATGGATGGATGGAGCTGGCTGCTGGGTTTGTCTGCTGCCTCTTATTCCTCTGCCCTGGGGGACATGCTGGTCCTGCCCCACAGCTGGGGGGTAAGAAACCAATTCCTGACTCTTTTAGTAACTGCAAGCATCAGGTTTGGTTTCCTTTCGTTCCTGGCATTTGGTTTGCTTTCCTACTTCATAAATATTCAATGACCAGGTGCTTGTAATGGCACCTGCAAACCCCCCCAGCGCCCTGCACGTCGGGGGGAGCAGCACCCACAGTCCCATCCTGCTGGGATCCAGCCCCATGGCTAAGGCACAGGAGAGAGCCCACAGCCAAAGCCAACAGCTGAGAAACCAGCCCCATGCCAAAATGGGGTCCCCTGGGGTGTGGGTACCAGGCACACAATGCCAAATAGCTTAGGGCTGGGAACTGATGCCCTAAACCCCAGGGCTGGCTCCAAAGAGACATCCCCAGGGAGCCTGATGCTTCCCAGCTCCATCCCATGTGCCCACTCAATCTTCCACCAGCTGGGGACACACACCTGAATGACCAGCATGCCCCTAATTTGCAGAAGTCCAGGCTGCTGGCTACCCCCTCCCTGATGGTTTGGCCAGGGATAGAGGGATGGTAGAAAGAGGGAGAAAAAAAAAATCCCTTAAAACCTGCATTAGAGAGTTTTCAGCTGGGCAGAGCCCCAGCAAGGCAGCAGCCCTGGGGTGAGGGTGCCAGGAGCCCTGCAGCCCTCCCCAGCCCCCTGCACAAACCCCATCTCCTGCTTAGCTTTCCCATTTCTTGCCAAAATCACTCCAGAGCATGTCAGCACGCTGTCATGGAAGGAATCTCATTTCAGAAAGGCTTTTTCCCCCTCTCTCTTTTCCTCTTCAGATACAAACCAGACACAGCCACACTTTATTGGGTGTGAGGGGCAGGGCTACCCACACCCCGCCTGCCTCTGCTCCTTCCTCAAAATGATGCAGGAGCAGATTTGGAGAGCCTGGGCTGTTGGGTTTTTTTTTCAGATACTTTTTGCTGCTCATGAAGGGATCATCTGCACATGTGCAGGGCCCCCAGTCTGTGCTGCAGAAGCCCTGCATGGAAACCACAGGAGGAAGAGCCCCGTTGCTGGGTGAGGTGGCTTTGGGGCTGGTTGGGTGCTGGCTACTGAGCCCCAGGGCTGGGCAAGCCTGGGAGGAGGGAGATGCTGCTGCTTCCCTCTGCTGCAGCCTTATTTTAAGGACAGACAGAACATTCCCAGAGGAGCACTGCTCCCCATAAAGCCCCTGGGAGGTACTCACATCCTCCTCCCTCAACCCCCATCACCCCAAGCCCCCTCAGCCAGGCAGCCATCCTCACACATTCTTCTCTCTCTTATTCCAGGTGACTGCACAGACCCAGAGCACTTTACCTGCCTGACCCCAGGGCTCAGTTCCTGTGCTCTGGGGATGGGTAGTGATGAACATGTCCTGGCCTGGATCCTTCATATCCCTCTCAGCCCTCCTCAGTCCAGCAAAACAGGGATTTCCCTTCTCCAAATAGCTCCCTGTCTTTCTAGATGCCTGGGGGAGGCAGTCTCTGCCCCCCCCAAAAATGATGGCTCTGAGCAAGACTTGGTTGGTAAGGGAAGTATTCGGGCTGTCCAGTGGATCAGGAAATAGGAATTCAGAGCATCTCCCCATCCTCTTCCTCACCATTGCCTTCACGAGGCAAGGCAAGGAACTGCCCAGCCTGAGCCATACAGCTATTGGCAAATGTATTTTTTTTAGGAGATTTTCCTGCTTTGCTGCAATTCTTTTACTCCACCACCCATCCACATGCCCTAAGCCCCACAGCCTGCTCCACACACTCAGGGGCATCCTTCCTTTCCAAAATGCTTGGCCTGAGAAGCAAGAATAATCTGCTTGGGTCAGTGAAGGATTAAAACCCCCTCTTGATCTTATGAGCGGTCCACCTCCAGCCCCTCAGAGGGGGTTTTGGAGCTGGGGGGCTGCAACAAGACATGTAGAATTTACCTCAAAAGGTCTGTGAGAGCCAGTGAACTGTTGTGCCCCTGAGATAGAGCACCAAGGGGCTCTGGTTCCAGCTACCCCCACTGCTCTGCCTGCTCCTGCACAGGGAAACCCACCCTGCTGTACCCCATCACCAAGTTGGGGGTGCTGAAATCAAGCAGGGCTTTGAAAAGCTGCCAGGAGGTGCCCCAAATCCCACCCCATACCCTTTCTAGTCCTGCTCATGGCATGTGCTGTGCCAGCTGGGACAGGGAGGTGATGAGTAAAGAGTCAGTAAAAACCTGGAAAATGTCTCTGATTTTACCCGTGGTAACCTGGGAGCAGCTTTTTCCTCTTTCTCTACATTTAGAGCTCTTTCTTACAATGAGTTTCAGCCTTCACAGTACAAGACAGCTGTTCCATGGAACATTCTGGATGCCAAGACTGTCAGTGAAGCATCCTGCCAGCAATGCCAGGCCTGGACCTGGTCCCCCCAGAATAACAGGGAGCTGAGGCAGCACATCCCCTCTACACAACACCCAGCTCCCTCCTCTGCTCCTGCATCAGCCCATCCATCCCTGACCTCACCTCTCCCCATCTGCAGCACTGCCCAAAGGTGTCCTGAGCAGGTTCTGCACTCCCAGGGAGGGAACCACCCCCTCCCCAGAGCCCTGGCCCATATGGAGCCCAGCTTTGCAAATGCACAATAATTTGTTTGAGAGTTCACCGAAGTTTAAAGCAAGAGCTTTGTTTCAGATGCACCCTCTGTGATGCTTTTCCATCCTAACTCACATCAAATCATCACTGGACATTTATTGTTTCTGGGCATGCTCCAGTTCCTCCAGGAGACAGGAATCAGAGGCCCCCTCACCTCCTTTTTCTTTTGCCATTCCCAAACTCAGCCCCATCCCCCCTTACTTTCCACCCCTTCAAGCCTCCAAACACAACACCCCAAAGCCCCCACCAGGGGCTGGGCTGGATCAAGCCCCAGAAAGCTGAGGGCTCTGCCTGCCCCTGGGGCAGCCAGTCCAGACCATGGAACTCACTTTGAATGGTGGTAAGAAGTGGGTAGGTGACATGGGAAGGGCTGGCTGGGAGCAGAACCCTGAGGAGACAGAGGAGGTGAGGAGGTGCTGGAAGATGTCAGGATCCCCTGCTGACTTGGTGGTTGATGCTCCCTGCTGCAATTTGAAAGCTGCTGCAGCCTCAGGATAAGGTTTCCAGTACAAGCACTTGGAGGTTTTCTCTCCAAGTTTATGTTCCAAGACTAATTTCTCAATATTCATTTAGGGACTCTGCCTTTCTGTGGGTGTAAATTGGTGCACCTCCACCACCGGGGAAAGGCCAGCACTGATTTATATCAGCAGAGATGCTGACCCCAAATTTGCAGTTTGTTCCTGCCAATAACACTGTTATTTAAAGTATTCATAGAAAGCGAACCCAGGAGGCATGTGAATATGGTCCAAACAAATCTAATTAAAGCTTTCATCCAGAAAATTCTTCCTTGCCATAGAACAAGAATCCATACTTTAATACTTGTCCTCACTTTGCGGGGGCTAAAAAACTCAGTTGGGAGGCCCAGGGAAACTGATAATTGTTCAGGGCTGAGCACTCACAAACCCTGCCAGCCCCACAACACCTCAGAGCTCCTTTGGTCTCCCCCTGCATCTTCATCCTTACTGGAATCCTTCTGGATGGCTCTTAGCTTTGTCAAGAAACCCACTGCTTAATGCAGACCAGTCCAGCTGAACCAGACAGCTGAAGAAACATCCTGACAGGGGCTGGCAGGAGCAGGAGGACTGAGGTGTCAGGATCAGAGGAACCTGGGTGCCTCCAGCTTGCTCCAGCATGGTGGAGCTGATCCAGCTGGCCCAGTGGATGAGGTGCTGGCTTGGCAATGTGAATTCAAGCCCTTTCTTTGGGCAGATCCAGGTTGATTTTAATCACTCATCACTTGATCCACACAACCCATTGCAGTAAACCTACCCAGGAGGAGCTAACCCAGCAGCATGTCAGAGGGTTCCATGTCACCAACATGCTCCCCAGGGAACTGGCTACATAAATGCAGGCACATGGTGGCCAATGCAGGCACAGCATCCAGGACAAACTTCACTGTTTCACTGCCTCAGTACCGAGCTATTGATGGTGCTGGCACAAAAACCCCCTCATCTTTCAGCACCTGCACAGCCACCCTCACCTCCCACCCCAGCCCATGCCGCTGAGAGGCAAAAATCCATCAGCAGCCATGCTGACAGATGGACTGTTTTTCCCCTGGTTTGGGAAGCAGATGGGTAGAGACTTCCTTCCCCTCTTTCATTGCAGCCACAGAGGGGCTAAAAACAAACTGTGAGCTCAGCAAGGGACAAGACATGGCAGGGATTGCATTTGTACCCAACTGAGCAAGGACAAGGAGAACCTGCTGCAGCTGCTGGGCACCCCACACAGGACAGGCACAAGAGGGCCTGAGCCCCAGGCTGGGCTCTTGGCTGAGAGCATCACCCCCAGGCTTGATCCTCACCCCATGGGGATGCTGTCCTGGGGCAGCTCAGGGTCATAGGTGGGAGCCAAGGACCAGGTGCCCAGACATCTCTGGCCCACCAAAGATTTGGGATACATATTCCCTTGCTGGTCTGGTCTATTCACATTTTCTCTACTCCTTCATTGTCTTATTGTCCTTTTCAACTGACATGAAGTTGGAATCACCCCATCACTCACCTTTTTCTCCCTCACTGCCTCTCCGAGAAGCTAAACAAACAAACCCAAACCCCCTTAACCACCTTCATTTCATCTGCCCTCCCAAAGCCCCATGTTTTTCTCTAGGATTCCAGCAAGGTAGCCCTGCAGGCATTTTCCAAGACAGGAGAAAATTCAGACAGCAACAAAAATGTGTAGAATTTGGCCTATTCTGTTCCCTTACCTTTCAGTGACCTCCAGGGAGCTTTAGACAAGCAGCATCTTCCCTGGTGTACACCAGAACAGCTCCTGCCAGCCCAGCCCAGGCTGCCTGCTGGGGAAGAAGGGGACAAAAGGGTGAAATGGCTGCTGATGTAATGAGTTGTTTCCACTGTAGTCACCTAGGAGGTATTGGCCACTGTACAGCTAGAGAAATGCAAGATAAGGTCTGAAACAGGAGGCCTGACCTCAGTGGGACCTTGTTATCCCACCCTTTGCCTCCATCCCATTGCCAAGGAGTTGCCCAAGGATGCAAACATCCTTCTCCCCTGCAGGGAGCCAGCCCTGGGTATTACAGGACAAGAGTCACCTGTCAGCAAGGCAGAGAGGGGTGCTGCACAGAAGGGATGCTCCTTCAGATGATCCCAGGCCAGGTTTGATTGCATTCCCACCATGGCCACAACTTTAACCTTGACCTGAAGGATTTGTACACCAGGAACCAGCTCATTCCTTGTGCTCAGCCTGAAACACAGGGTGCACTACAAAGGGGTTACTCAGGGGGCTCTGGGGACACCAACACTGCCAAGCATCCCCCTGGGGACCCCCAGAGAAGCAGGAAGCCCAGCAGGACACAAGCACACTGCCAGCTCCTCTGTGAGAGTGTTTTAAAAGGATGGCAGACGAAATAAAAGAGCAGGGGAGCTGTGAAGAAGCTCATTTGAGTGTCTCCCTGGGGGCTGTCAAGGCAGCTTCAGCTCCAGTCAACACCTCTCACATCAGCCAGAGCCCAGCCCAGCCAGGCCACCCTGAGGGACCAGTGTGCTGATGGCTTTTCAGCAAGGCATGGAGGAAGAGCAAGAGAAGGATCTCTCCTTCCACCCCTTGGCCCTCATGAAGTTCCCTCAGCTGGTTCCTGGCTCTGCTCTCAAACCTACATTTCACTGTGTGATGCTGATTTTTAGGCTGCCCAGCATGCATTTCCAAGGAATGGCTCTTACCACAGTGGAAAAATATTCTTTCACCTCCAAACTAAAGTAGGATATGCTCCAGAAGCAAACAAAAAGCATGAAGGGTACTTGTCAAATGAACCAAGCTTTTTTTCTTTTTTTTTTTTTTTTTTTAATAGACTTCCAGAGATTATTTTCTGCCCAGGTCCCTTCCCCCCTTGTTCCCCTCTCCTTTCCCTCTGACCCAGCATCCCACCTGTTTCTAACCCAAAAGCTCCTGTGCCACATTTCCCAGCAGAAGCCATGAATAATTCAATCGAAAAAATAAAAGGTCAAGACTGAGCCAGGCCAGGGCTGCAGAGCACAGCAACAGCCAGGAATGGACTTCCAGAAACTGTCCATCCTCCCCAGGGACAACCCTCAGGTGTCCCAGAGGTGATGCACTGACTGTGCCTTCCCAAGGAGGAGGAGTCCTCACTGCAGCTTAGGAGCCCAAGCACCATGGAAGAGAGCTTGGCAACCCCAAATGGCAACAGGAAGAGCAAGAACCTGGTTTGTAAGTGCAAAGGAGCAGGAAATTAGGTAGGGAAGCATCCCATCTGTGACAAACTGGGCCATGGCCACATCAGGCAGGCAATGAAACAAAGAGGCAGTGATGAACCCAGCAAACCACCATACAGCCAGCAGCAGATGTGTTCAATTAACCCAAGAGCCAATATCCAACCAAACACCAACATAGCCAGCAGAAAAAAAAAAAAAAAAAAAAGAAAATAGACAATAGACTACTTGTTCCATCAAACAGCTGAGTTAATAGCAAAAACGTGCAGAGAGCAAGCCAGCAGCCAAAAACCCACGCCAACCACTCAATAAGTCAATTAACCAAAGGCTCACATAATCAACCACTTAAGTAGAGCCGAGCAAATAACTCATTGTGAGTTACTTATCCATTGAATTTCACCTCTAGTTTTGCTTGGGCCATCTCTGTGAGCACATGTGAAGTCCCTCAAATTGATTTTTCTATTAATCTCATTTTGGCTTGTTTCTCAGTGCATGGCTGGCCAGAAGTTAACATCTGAATTGCACTCATTAGCTTTGATTGCCCAAGAAAGTTACATTTTGCTCTCCAGTCTCAGATTAGATAAGCACAGGTTTGCCAGTGAACCTCAGTCCCTCAAAGAGCCTCAGAACCTCAATACCCTCAAAGAACACTGCCACAAAACAGCCAGGACAACATCATCACGTTATTCAAAGAAAAAGCTCAACAAGGAATTGCTGAGCACTTGTCCAGCCATCCAAAAAGTTCAGTTGAAAAATCCTGCAGGAAGCAGGCTGGTGAAGCTGCTCCAACATGCTTAGGGAGTCAGAACATTTGGGTTTAGTGCCTCAAAGTGGGGGTCTCATTTATGGGCATCTTTTCCATCACTGCAGGACAGCTGAGAACTTGGCTCTGAGAGCTGTCAAAGACAGCCCAGCTCAGGAACTGCAGCCCTTTGTCTGGAAGGATCTGCAGACCCCACCTGGGTTATTACAGTACCTCCTGCAGGCCATCCCAGAAAACCTCAGCTCCTGATTTATTGTTGGTTTGAGAAGTGACTCCATGGTGGCAAGCCTGGGCACACAGCCTGGTCAGATTTTCTGGCAAAGGCTGGCACACACAAGGTTGTGATGGCATCTGGATGCTCCAGGTACCTCCAAAGCATTGCAGCAACACCAAACTGAAAAAAAAAAAAACAAAAAACCACCACAGGGAGCTTCTCAGAGGAGTTGGTGTGTTCCCTGTCCCACAGGTTTTTGGGCAGAGGGCTGCATGGTGGCAAGGAATCTGGAACTGCTTCTGTCCTGGTTCTAGTGCAGAAGTTCCTCCTTGCTCTGCCCCACTCCAGGCCCTTTCGCTTGCTGCCAAGAAGCCACAGGTGGTCACACAGAAGCCCAGGCAAAGCCCTTGGTCCCATGGGGCCATGTCACAGTGGGATGTGCCCCATGCCATGGGTCACACCACACTTCGGAGCCAGATACTCCCAACCGTGGCTACACCAAACCTATGGATGACAAGAGAGACAGTGCTCCTGGCCTTTTTCACCCCAAATTACCCACAAAAAGAAACAAACCAGGCAGGCTGGGCTACCTCCAGGAGTCCCCCTGGGGCTGCCACCAGCGCTTCCCACTCAGGACTGGCCAGGGAGCTGCCAAACCACAGACAATTGCTACACCATTGCCTGCAGAGTACAAAACCCTCAGGAGCCACCAGCCTTGTGGTGAAAAGAGCAATGTCAGAGGAGCTCCTGCAGCTCCCAGAGGGGCTGTCTGGGACTGGGAATAACAGCACTTGTTTCCCTTTGGCCACCAGTGGGTCAACTGGTCCTGCTGTGTGTCCTTCCATCCTACTGCATCACATCAGATTTTTTTTCCCCCAGCTCTGAGCACAAAGCAGCAGCTCAGACCTTGCTGCTGCCATACTTGGAGGGCTGTGCATAAAAACCCCAAAGCACCCTTGCAAATCTGGCCTGTGTTTAATCTAGACAGCACCTCCTACAGCTCCCACTGCAGACTCAGGTTTGAGCTCAGCCTTCAAAGAGAATCAGCCTCTCAAAAGCCAAGCTGGGCTGCAAGCAGTGAGCTTCAGCTTCAAGACCAAAAAAACCCCACTGGTTTCACATTATTTCCATGCAAAGATATAAATCAGCTCAGGCTTGGCTTGACTCTAGGCCAAGGCTTGACTGAAAGGTTCATGAACCTTAAGGAATCTTCTGACAAGCTTGGTCTGAGATCCAAATTTGCAGTGAAACCCCAAAACAGTAAAGCTCTGCTGGTTTCATGTAATTTCAGGTTTTGTTGTGAACATTTCACACAGCTCTGGGGACATAGTTACACCAGCATAAACCCAGTTACTCCTTAAAAATCAATAGAGCTGGCCTGGATTTATGCCGGTGTAAGAGCAATCAACCCAGCCCAGAAAGGGAGAGTTATTTTTATTCCTTGCCTTCTGTTTTGCTAGAATCCACCCAATAAAAGTTCCCAGCCTGAGTCCAGACTGTAGAAATGCAAATGCCAGTAGAGCATAAACCCCAGTGTGTGTCTGGAGGAATTCATGTAAATCAATGGGGTTATTCCAGCTGCTTGGCTCATCTAAGAGTTGATCAAGCTCAAAAAAAAATCCCAAAGAGGACCCCATGACCACCCTCCAGCCCCCATCCTCCACACCCATCTAAATTTGCTGGTACCCCAAAGGACTTCTGCAAGAAGGGACATTTACTGGGCTGTTGTCCTAAGTGGTGGTTGTTTCTGAAGGGGGGAAAAAAAATCCACCACAACAACAAAAAAACCAAAACCCAACACTATGCCATCAGACTGACCTCAGAACAAAGGGTCCTCCAGCCCTGAGGCACCTGGCTCCTGCTGCCTGGTGGGGTGCTGGGCTCTCAGCACCTCCCTCAGGCTTATTCCCACTGATTTTTCACAGAGCCCCAGCTCCAAAAAGTCAGATTAATCTTGTGCTCTGGGAGGAAAATGCTGTGGGGCTCAGAGGATTTTGTCCTCTACCCTCACTCTAATTGTAGAGCATATCTGCAGTGGTGATGACAATCACAGTGCTCCCAGGGGGAAAACTGATGTGAGGTGCTGTGCCAAAGCCTCTTTAGCTCCTTTCTCCCAGCATGGGATCCCACCTCAGCAGGTTCACTCCAGCCCTCCCCAAGGCTGGCAGCCAGCCCCCCTCCCACAGCTCATTGGAGTCCCCAGACAGGCCCTGCCTTGCCAAGGTTAACCTCAGCCTGCCCAGAGCCTCCTGCCTTTGGTTTAATCTCTCACTCACTGCCAAGGGCCGAGGTGCTTTGGTGCATGTTCCTCTCTGTGGCTGGGTCCTACAAGGCAGCAGGGCCATTGCTTTGGCCAGTGTTATCTTCCCACCAGCACTGCTGAGAAGCTGGCTTGGTCCTCTGCCTTCCCTGCTTCTCAGAGGCATTAAGAGTTAATCTCTCACTCTGCACTGACAGAGAGAGAATGCCAAACCTTGGCTGCCAGCTTTGAATGAACCTGGCCCTACACCTGATCCCCTCTTTAAGTAGATTAAAACCTTAATGCTATGGGATGCCACCTTATTTATCAATGTCACTACCCGTTTGTTCTTCCATTGTGATTTTCAGAAAAGAAAGAAAGAAACAAAAGAGCAACAGCAAAAATTATTAGCTCTCGTCCTACCAGGAGTGAAATCCAGGAGCAAGTTGATCACAGAAGCCACAGCATTGGTGGGGCCAGTGGGGAGAAAAAGCATCCAGAAAGAGGACTGGAGACAACCTTCAGTGCATGACCTCCAGAAACCAGAACAAAAGACACGTGGCCACCCCAAACAGGGAGGTAATACCCTGGGGCTGAGTTTAAATAGAGCCCAGGGGCCATGGGCGGGGGAGTGAGCCCAGGTGGGTCTGGTCAGGGCAGCTGATGTGTTTTGAGGTCCACTTGAAGGTGCTGCAGGGCCCCTGCCAGATGTGGGTGCAGCAGCCAGGAACTGGTGGGAGGCCAGCCCAGGTGTTCAGAGGTGCCAGGTATTTGAAGGTCCCTCTTGGCCTCCCTGTCAAATCAGTTTCCAGCATTCACCCACCTCCTCCTCAGGGCTGGGAACTGGTGTCAGGGTGGTTGTTTCCTGGCTCTGCTGTCAGCAGGGAGCAGGGGCAGTTTCTCCCCAGCAGCAACACAGAGCATCTGCCACAGCCAGCCAGGGTTCCCCCAGCAGCCATCCTGGCAGAAACCTGGACCAACCATCCCTGGATTCAAACAAGGGACCATGGGTTGAACACCTTGCAGCAGACACCAGGCTTTAGCCCCTGACCATTTCTCACGGGGGGAGGAGAGAGCCCATGGGGAAATTCAGAGCTATTCAAATTGGATGCAAATTACATCTTATCTCATTGGAGGTGATGTAATCACTCAGTGTGCTTTTACATTTGGGCTGGGGATGAGATGGTGTTTATCATGAGCTGACAAGTCAAGGAAGGATGCAAGAAAGTGATCTGGGACTTCCCATGCAGGACTTGCTGGAGCTGTGAACTGGAGCAGACGTGACTGGAAGCTGTGAGGATTAATGGCCCCTCTGCTGCTGTTTGAGGTGAGAATGAATGAAATTCTGTTCCCCTTACAAAGGAATGCCATTAATTCAAGGGGAGACAGTCCAGATTTTTCTCCAGTGTGATGAAAGCAAAATTTGGCCCTTGATCTTGTAGAGAAAGTGCCTGTCTAGCAAGTTTCGAGGTGCTTCTTTCCATTTCTCTTTCGATTCAGTTGCATTTTCTTCTGTAGAAATCCTTTTTTCCAATAACTGTGGAGAAGAAGGACTAGAGAGAGACAGGCAGGCAAGCAAGGAGAGCTTCCAGGAAGGAAAAAGACTGAGCAGAGGGGAGCTGTACCTGGGACAGGGGGAGCTGCTCCCCCTGGGGAGTGAGGGGAGATGCTGAGGTGCAAGGGGTGAAAAGCCCCGGGGTGGGAAGTCTCTGTCACCTTTGTCACCTCCTTGACTGGAATTCATAAGTAAATATAGAGCTGACTGAAACTGCTCCTGCTTGCCATCATCCCCTCTTCTGCACTGGGTGGAATTTGGGGCAGGAGGGGGCCAGCAGGGTCTGTGTTTGCTCACATTCCTGCTCTTGTGCTGGTTTCGGGATGCTGGTGCAAAGCAGGGAGCGGTGGTGGGGTGGTGTGTGTGGCCTGGGTGACAAGGCTGCCTTGGCTCCTGGTGGCTTTGTGCCCTGGCAGCCGGCCTGGGAGGGGGAGGTGATGCCGTGGGGATGATGGGAATGGAGCACAGGGACTGGGTTCTGTGGAGCAGAGGACTGGGTGGGTAAGCTGGGCTAGCTGGGGATGGCACTGGAGGCTGAGCAGGGATGGGACCCCAAGCAGATGAGGCTGTGTCATCTCCTGGCAAGTCACCAAGTCCCCAGAGTAGCAGAAAGCAGTGCCCTCACTGACATCCTGCAGGCTCACTAATGCAATGAATCCTCCTCCCCTGTGTGCCTGGTTCCAGGGATGAACATCCAGGAGGGACAGACCAACACTTGGCCACCCACCAACCCTGCTGCTCTGGGCCAAGGTCCCACCATGATTCCAGTTGTGGAGTGCTCTGGGACCCCACCAGAACACGTCATGAGCTCTCTAACCTGCAGCTTTGCTGTCTCAGTAGGAGCTTCACCCCATTCCCTCACTGCAGCCACTGGTGTCATTGCTGATGGGGCAGCTGAGGTGGAGCTGTTTTCCTGTGTGTCACCCAGAACAGTGGCAGCTCTGCCATGGACCATCACGTTTGTCACCCATGTCCTGCTCGGAGCTTCTCCCTCCTGGCAGGAGGCAGTGGTATGACATTCTACAAGCAGAAGCAGCAGCTGTTTGTTAAAAAAAAAAAAAAAAAAAAAAAAAAAAAAAAGCAGAACCAAAAAACCCCTCAAAACCCAAAAAAACAAAGAGGCAACCATCCAGAATTGTGCTGATATAAACACAATACCAGCCCTAACTGAAACTGAAGGAAGACAAAAACATCCCAAAGACATAAAACATCAGGCCCCTTGGACAACCTCCAGGCTACATGCACCAAACTCCATCAGCCATGGAGAAACGAGTGCTTAACCCCTTTGTGATCTCTCTGGCAGCCCAGCCTCCCAAGATTTCGAGCAGATTCTGCTTGAATGAAGGATCTCCCTCGGCATGTCCTGCTCCTTTCATTATGGAGGAGAAAACAAATGCCTGCCCTGCAGACACCTGTCTGACCGTCCCCTTCCCTTCCCAGTGGGACGCACGGCCCCTTCCTCACCATCAATCCCATCACCTCCCCAGCCCCGCCGACCCCTGGGTTCCCTGCCCGTGGTGCCAGTGATGCCAAACCCTGCTGCCCAGATCCCCAGCAGTTCCCAGGAGCTGGGCTGGCAGCCGGCACATCCCTGGGATGCTCTTTGAGGAGGCGGATAGTCCACTGCCTGCTCCCGGGCCCGGGTTGGGTGCCAGCGGGGTGGGCAGGGCAGGCAGCAGCACCCAGCAGCCTGGCAAATCCCTCTCTGCTGGTGCTGCTGCTTCCCAAGCCCTAATTACCAGCATTCTGCATGGACCCAGCCTGGCTGGATCCCGGGGTCAGGCCAGGCTCCCAGGGCCGGCTGCGCTCCAGAGACGGCACCGATGCATTTTGACAGGGTTTAAGGGACACCTGCTACTTTTGGAGATTTCTCTCTCTTTGCTAGCAAGGTTTTGAATTGACCGTGTGTGTGTTGACAGGGGAAGATATCTCTGGAGGGTGTTGAGGAGGGAGCAGGAGGGAAATCTCCAGAGAATGTGTCAGGGAGGATTTTTCTTGGCTGCTCACCCTTCGATGAGTGATGGGCACTGAGGAACAGGCATCTCTTGGACCTTGCTCGTGACTGCCAGCTTCAGCTCTGAGGCCTTACCATATTCTTTGTAACACCAAATTTAAAGCCAATTAGTAGCTTCGATTTATGGAGACCACACACATGCCCAAGCCTTGTATTTATGCTGGATGGCTTCCATCTTGGAAACTTGCTTGGCTTTCTGTCCATCCCCAAGGATGCTTCCTGGACTCCACCCTCCCTTGCCCAGCCCCTTGGCCTTGGAGGAATTGAGAGGATTCGTGGCCAAAGCATCAACAGGGAAACAGAGCTACCAGTCGTTCCCATCCCTCAGAAACATCTCAAGGAGAGCAGAGCATGTGCAGGAGGGGGGCTGTGTTAGTTCATGAAATCAAGAGGCTTAAGCTATGTGCTGCTCCCTGGGTGTGACATAAAGAAGAACAAACTTCTTTCATTCCAGTGTCAAGCCTCATGAGATGCAGCTGCTGCACCTTGATAGATCTGATGGTCTTGTTGGATTGGCTCTAAACAGACACTGGAAACCAAACCCAAATCTGTGCATTCATTTCATCAGCTCCATTAATCACCTTCTGTCCTCTCCCCACCCTCTGTCCCAGTTCCCACAGTCTCCCCACCTAAGGGATTGCCAGCCCAGTAAGCACTGAGGCCAAGCTTTCCCAGCTATGGGAAAGCCAGGCTTTCTCCAGCTGGGCACATCATCGTGGTGACACTGCATGGTTCCTGGGATATGGAGGGTAGGGAGGGCAGGTCTGAGCTTCACCTGCCTGCACAGGAGCCGGTCAGGGGACATCCACTGCCTGCTTTAGCACAAACAGGTCCTTGGAGTGACTCCAGCAAGATGAAAAGGTGTTTTTCAGCCTGGGAGCTGCCATCCTCTCCCACTGTTACAGTGCTGAGCTCCTTTGTGAAGTGCCTGGTGGAATGATGCAGAGCCACGCTGGCCAGATCCCTCTGTAAATTTCCAGACATGTTATATATACATTTTATATATACATGTATATATATAGCTGCTGTTTTGCAGCCAGTGGGAAATGAAGGCTGTTCTCAGCCTTGTTCCCTTTCTTCACATTACCCACGCTCCCCCTTGCTGACATGCACTGGACCCCTTCTTATCTTGTATCAGAAAAAAAGCCAGGAATTCCCTAAGCAATGAAGGTGTTTGATGTCTTCTCAAACTTCTCCCTGCCTCTCCAGAAGTTTTCTGCTGGGTCTGAGTGGAGGAATCATGTGAGGAGGGCTGGAAGGAGCTTCCCATCTCCTCTGGCATCGGAGCCTCTCCGTCTGACTGCTTTCATGTGCAAAAGGCAAAACAGAAATACACCTGACCTCTGAACTCTGGATAGGGCCTTTCACCACCTCAAAGCAGGTGCCTTTATCTCTGGTTTACCTCCTCCCTCTCTCTGCTCCAAAGCCTGGACACTTACGCCAAGTCCGGTTCTCACCACATCTGCTCTTTCAAAGAGTTGGGAGGTCTCAGGACCAGTCAATCCCAGAGTCAGGACTCTTCCATCTGGCTCAGCCTTCTCTCTAAGTCCCTTGGGGAGCTTGGGAAAGTCACGTAGCTTTTCCCAGCCAGTGCAGCTGACTGCTGGGGAGGCTTGAGACCCACCCAGTGGGTCCCAGTTAGACGCCCTTCTTTGAGGTCTCACCTCTGAGCACGTGCCAAATGTCTTGAGCTCTTCTGATGGAAAAGATCTTGCAAATGCCCCATGGTCTGATGTTCCACGTTGGGAATGCCCTACACACAAGTGGTCCTCTGCCAGCGCAGCTCCAGAAGAGGGAGGTGCAGAGATGTTCTGTGTTCTTCAACAAACACGTTCATGTAATGGCATTTTGTGGGATTTACCTGCTGCTCCCCTCTGCCCTCCATCCCACTATTTTAGAGAGATTTCAACTATTTTATGGCATTTGCTTCTTAGGACCAGAGCTTGCTCACAGCCCCCCTGGCCTCAAGCTGGAGAAGCACTGCCAGCCCCAGCTTTAGGCCAGGGTTAGCCAAGCAGAGCCTGGTCCCGTGCACATTAATTGTTCACAGACTCATTACTGCCCTTCCTGGGCTTTGTTGTTTCCTTGGAGGGGCTGGGAGCCACAGGCCTTGTGAGCTGGGTCCCAAGCACAGCAGGAATGGGAGCTGGCAGCTCCCGGCCAGGGGTTGCTGCAGGGGATTTTGTTCCACGGCTGCTGCTGGAGTTTTGTTTTTCCTTCTCCATCCAACAAAATAAACACTTTCACATGTCGTGAAGTCCTGCTTGGGAGCTTTGCTTTTCCTTTCCACGTCCTTGCAGAGCAGCTGCCCCTGCCAGCCTCCTCACCAGCCCAACCTCCCTGGCCTCGTGGGACCTTGCTGGTCTCCTCCTGGGGGCTCTGGTGGCACTGGTCCCTGAGGACACAATTTCCCTGGACACACAGTTTCCCTGGCTGGGGGACATCAGGCAGGATTGACACTGGAGGGAACAAGGAACTTGAGGATGGCAGGAGGAAGGGACCTTTGCAGGGGCACCCCAGGGACTTCCCACTACTCTCCCTGTGGGATCCCAACCATCCACCCCACCTGGGCTGGAAGGATTCATGCCCCTGGGATTCATCCAGACTTTTCCCTATGTCTCTCCTTCCCTTTCCTGCAAGCCTGGGGGCCGTATGGGGAAGGAGGAGAGGGGGGTAAGGGGGAAGGAGCATATTTAGACCCCGTGGTTTCTGCTGACAGACGTGGCAGTCCCCGGGCTGCAGCTCCAGGCTGCCAAGCACAGCCCCGCCGGATTTTATGTTTCCTGACTCTGCTCCCAGCAGCCCAGGACAGCCCAGCACCTCCAGCCCCTCTCAGCACCACAGGATTGGGCTGGATCAGGGCTGTGCTGTTGTAAATCATGGTGAGAGAGGGGCTGGAGAGGCCAATGCAAACCTCAGCCCCCTCCTGGTCTCTCCCTGTGGAAGGGGTTAATGCAGGTGGTGGCATCATTAGGTCCCCCCCCATCAGAAGCAGGCTGGTCCTTTTCTGGGTGCTGAGCCTTGGTGCCCAGTTTCTTGGAAAACCAGTTTTCACAGTGTTCCTGCCAGGCAGAGGGGAATAAGGCTGGGGCCCAGGTGGATGCCTGCTGGTTCCTCTCCTTCCCCCATGTCCCTAAACCTGGAAAGTGCCAGCAGTGAGGTCCAAAGAACATAGAATTTGTGGCAGGCAGAGTCTTACATCCCTACCATGATTGCAACCTGGCTGCTTCTGCTCCCTCAAACCAGTGAGACCTAAGATTCCCCACTGCCAGGCTTTGGCTCCACTTCTCTGATGCCATACATGAAAGACAGGACATAAATAATAATAAGTAATAAAAAAAATAACCTTACACAAGCATCTAACAAGTCAAAATCACCCTGTCTGCGAATGAAGGGGAAAAAAAAGGCAGGTCCCTCCCTGAAAGCCTTGAGAGCTTCCAAAACCAGGCTGCAGCCCCAGCCAGGGATTGCTCAGCCAGGGCCAGCACCAGAGGGGACCAGTGGCTTCCCAGCCACTCCTGCCCAGCTCCGGTGCCCGTGGCCAGATGGGCCGTGTCCCCCTTACAGGAGTAAAGCATCTGACAACCAACAACAGTGATAATCCCTCCAAAATTCAGGGTGAAATTTGATTTTGCTGCTTCCAGCCCAGCAACCCCCAGGTCAGGAAACTCCCGACCCTGCCACGTGTGCTGAAAGTTCCCATGGCTCCTGCCATGGCTGGGGTGGCAAAATGGGCCCTATGAGTGTGCACACCCCAAACTTCAGCACCCAGCTGCCTTCTAGTCCCCATGATAAACCTATAGGATCATCCCCATTTTCTCAGGAGCCTCCATGGTGAGTTTGGTATCTGCAATCTGACACTTTCCGTCTCCAGACAGCCCAAGAACAGCAGCTGCTGGGGTACTGGGATGGCTGAGGATGCCAGAGGGACCCTGTTATCCCCACAGCATTGGGATGAGGCCCTCTGTACCTTTCCCAAGAATTTGGCCTTCTCCCAAGCCCTGCTGCAGGAACGCTCCTCATGCCGGCCGCTGCCTCCCACATCTGGGAGCCAGGAGAGGAGCAAGGGGGCCAGGGATGGAAAGTTGGGCTCAGCCCCGCTGGCTCACCTGTCTCAGTCCTGCACAACCCCCCCAGCAGACACTGGGCCCCCCTCTCATTGTCAGAGCCCCCCCAGGAGCTGCCATCCCAGGGGGGGAGTTGGGCAGGGGAGGCAGAGCTGGAGCCGGGGGTCCCGCTGAGCCGGCAGCTGCCCCACTCCTCCGGCCACAGTCCCAGTGTCTCCCCGTGTTCTGTGGGCCCAGGCAGCGTGTGCATGAGCCCACACGTCCTCCAAGAGCCCCAGCCAGTAGCCAAGAGACTCCAGATGTTGGAAGAGCTGTGCACAGCTGCTGGCCAGCAGCAGCAGCAGAGGGGGAAATCAAGAAATAAAGAACTGACACCCTTTCCTTTCCCTTTTCCCTTCCCTTCCTCTTTCCTCTTTCTTTTCCTTTTTTTTCAGTCTGGGATACGGAAAGGAAAAACACCCCTGGAGCTCAGGCTGCCCTTGCTCTCTCCCAGCTCCTCATTCAGCAGTGGTGATGCCAGACCCCAGCCCAGCAGCAGAACATTCCTGTGTCCCCTGCATTCTCCTCGGTCCATCCTCCCAAGGCTGTTCCTGAGAGGTCACCCCAGGCAGAGCAGCATTACTGGAGAGAGAAAAATCTCCCTCAATAATAGAACAGGAGCCCAGTGAGCTCAGCTGTGCACGGCCTGCCTGAGAAATGAGAGCATGGAGCAGGAATGTCAGGTATTTCCTTCTGCTCCCCAGTGCTAGAGCACCCCCCCGGTTACAGGCAAGGGCAGAGAGAGGGACCAGGACTGCTTCCCTGCATCCCTTTGCAGCTGGGGAGCTCTGGGGCAACTTCTGAATCACAACCAAAGCTTCAGGGCTGGAAGGGAGACAGTGTCTCACTGGGGACACAGCTCTGGTGGTGTAAGTTCTAGCGGGAAAGAAAAAGGAGATAAAGCCTGCAAGAATTGCAGGATGTTTTATTAAAAAGTTAGATCAATGGAAAGCTTTCTGTAGTGTGGGAGAAGGACACTGGGGAGCTCTGAAGGTCCCAGCTCTGTATTTAAAATGAAAGCATTTCCTGCCCAATGTCATGGGCATGATAGGGATCATGCCCTGCATGATGAGGATGGGATGGGTTTCACCCAGGCACCATCACCAGGGATGCCCACAAGCCCTTGGATACCACTCTGGCAGGGCTGAACATCCCTGGGGGGGATGGAGAGGAGTCACCCCTCACAAGGGAAGTGGGGATGCAGGAACAGAGAGACACCAGCCCTCCCCCTGCCCCCCCCAAGTTGAATTGAGGTCACAGCCCCACTGCCCCTTGGGTTTGTTCCTTCCTTTGCGTGGCTTGTGGTTGAAACTCTAACCCAGCTCATCTGGCTGGCCGGCCGACTGGGAGCAGGGCTGCAAAGCTGGATCTTGGCACAAGCCTCCCCTCAGCTCTGCACAACCCCCAGCCTTTTGCACATGATGGAAAAGCACAGCAAAGCTTTTCCTTCCGACTCTGCACAAGCACTGCTGCCCTTTCCCGGGAAGATGGGGAGGGTGAGAGGCAGCCAGGACAGGATGGAGAGGGGCTGGCACAGAGGCACCGTGGCAGCTACAGCCAGGGGGTGCTGGGTTTTCATCCTGATGAGGGCCAGGACCAGTGGGATTTTTACCATGGACACCATGGACATGGAACCCAGCTGAGGCACTTGAAGCACCCGCAGACACACAAGTGTTCTGGTACCCTGCTGCAGAGCATGGCCAGCGCAGACTGCAGCCCAGAAATGCTCCCCAGCTCCCCCAGTTTTCCCAGACCAGTGTTTCCTAGTGCTAGGTGTGCAAACACAGTGCTTCCCTGCAGCTGCACAGCAGATGAATGGTTTGCTCATTGCTCTGCAATGCTCTGCCCCTGCCTACCAACACCCCCTGATTACACAAGTGCTTCCTAAATGCAACCAAACAGCAAAAGAAATGAGCAGCTCTGTCCTTCCCTTCACTGAACTCAGTGGCTGAAACATCAACACCACTGTGTTTCCACCCATGGGACAGGTCCCCCATTCACCAGCTCCCAGAAGAAGATTGTGAGATGGGAATCAGAGGGAATAGAGAAAAACAAGGTGACCCCCCAATTTGAAATCTGCTATTTTGCTTTTACCTTCTTCCTCCTTATGTGTGTGTTTCTGAGCATCAGTAGGAGACTGGCCATGCCAGCTATCCCACATCTGAGGTTTGGCTTAAATCAACAGAAATCCAGCTGCTTTCCATGAAGAATATTAAGCTTTTCTTAAGGAACTGCAGCTGAAGCTTTTGGGTTTGGGACAATTTCCAAATCCCTCCTGGTGGCTTTGCAGGCTGGGGCACCCTTAGCTCTTCCTGGGAAGGTCTTGTTGCATGAGTCCTGCCCTGCCATCTCCTCCTCTGTCCCTGGGAAAGGGGGGAGAAGTGACCTTGTTGTGGTTATCAAGTAGCTGTGACATCTGCAGGTGCTCTGTGTGCTGCAAAGCCCTGCAGTGGTGGTGCCTGTGTTTGCCTTCACTGCTCTGCTGAGGATGCATCTTGCGGCTTCAACTCTCCCTAACCTCATGCTTCACAACTTGATAATTCCCATTTTTTAACTTTTCCCAGACTTACTCCTCCCCGGGTGTCAGTCCTGCCTGTTGCAGGATCCCCCAGTGTCCTCTGATCTTTCATCAAGCTCCTCACCACAAGGCAGATGCTGGTGGGGTTGCTCCCACCTTGGACCTGGGGTCCCTCTGCCTCGCCCTTCCCAGCCCCTCCTGCTCTGCTGACACCCGATATGGCTGTCTCCACTCCAACCTCCTCAAAAGCCATTTTCCACCACTTGTCTGTTCTAATTTGGGTCTTGTGCAGGACAAGTCTGTCTCCTTGCCAGGAGCTGATCCAGCCCATGCTCATGGCCATGGCTTGAACCCGTCTGCACGTGAGCAGCGTTGGCTCCCCCGGGAGCAGAGCAGCCCAGGCAGGGCAGGATCGGGCCCCTCTGCCCCACCAGTGTCACACTGAAAGGTGTCAGGTGATGACACAGCTTGCTGACCCGGGGCTATGGGACAAAGCCTTTGGCAGCAGGAAAATGAGGACACAAAGCAGAGCTGGTGCTGCAGGTGGATGTGTAAAGCCCAGAGGCAGGGGAGCCAGGGAGCTGGTTCCCCATGGCTCTCATCTTTGGGGGTCTCTGTGTGTCCCCATGGGGTTGTGAGGTTTTCCTTCAATAGGAGCATGTGTTTTGCTGTCTCTTACAAAGCCAAGGCATGCAGGAGTTTTACCCTCCTGAGAGCTCTGCCCACTCTTGAGCTGGGCTGGGACTGGGTGTCATGATGCTGACACCTTGGCTGCTCCCGTCAGACAGACAGAACGAGATAACGTTAATGATCCAGGAGGAGCAGGACCACTGCTGCATTTCTGAGGGAGAAAGGGCTGTTCTTTTTCTAAGCACTAATCAGGTACCTGCCAGGAAAAGAAAAAAAAATCCCACAACCATATTTTCCATCCTCTCTTGGCCATGGAAGTGAAGCTGTGACAGCCATGGAAAATGGGAGGGATTAGGTAACATGCCAAAACACAGATTAATAAATAAATGAGGGATTGGAGGCTGGGGGGGGGGGGGAGGGGAAGATGCCAGAGCAAAGCCACAATCTTCCCTGCCAACCTCTTCCTGACCTGGTCCCCCCCATAGCCCCACAGCCTTTGGGATGCTGTGGGGAAGAGGATGTTTCCAGGCATGCTGTCCCACTGCCTGCTGGCACAGGGAGCACATTTTGAACCTTGGGGATTGATTCTGGGAGCCATAAAACAATCTTCTCCTCCCCAGCCCTTCCACTCACTCCTCTTTTTTTTTTTTTTTTTTTTTTTTTCCTTCATGTGCTGCATTTCCTACAATCTCATTTTCCTCTCGCTGGCAAATCCAGGTTTCAGCTTCCTGAGCACAGGGCTGTGGTTTGAGAGGAGTAATGGAAGCTCCCTTGTGGTGGGAAGAGGCCAAAGGCACGGGGGGGCAGAGGGGAAGGGACACAAAGTTGTTCTTGCTGGGGTGTGGAGGCTCACAGGGGCAAGGACCTAACCCCCCCCCCCCATGCTCTGCTCTCTGCTGGGCACATTTTTCATTCAGTCCCTCCTGTCTGAGGCTGAGTTGCTGCACCTGGAGCTGTTGGCACCTCCCATGTGGGAAGAGGAGTCCTCAGAGAGTTCCATCACCCCAAAGCCACTCCACAGGTGACCCACAGGATGGGGTTTGCCAATGACCCTTCCCTGCTGCCACCTCCATCCCCTGCCCATCCACATCCCCTGGGTACTTCCCTGCCTGGCTGATGGCCAGGGTGCTCGCCTTTCCCAGACAGCTGGGAGAGAAGTGAAAGTGCTTCTCCCCCATTCCCAAGCATGATTTTTATTTACAAGGATTTCAAATATTTACCTAAAGCACGGGGCTCCAGTGAGGACATCGGACACGGCAGTTGGGTCCCCCCCCACAGCCCTTGTGGGGTCTCACAGCTCCATTGTCCCTCCTCACCACCTCCTGCTCTTTATTTATTTTCTTGAGGAGCTTCTCTGCAGTAAATCACTGCTGGTGGGGTTGGTCCAGGGTGACAGGATTCAGCTGCCCACTGGGATTTTGGCTGGGATCTGCAGGAGCACCCTTCCTCCTGACGGGGGTTGGATTAATCCTCCAAACAAGGAAAAGCAATGGGATCTCTGAGGCTATTTGCCTGGACTGGAGAGCTTTGAGGCACTTTGGACAAAACCTGGAATGCCATCCTCTTTCCTCTGCCTCTCACTACCTGGGCATTTAATCCACCATGAAAATATGGTTGGGGCAGCCCCTCCTTGCCTGCAGCTCAGCCCAGAGGGGACCAGGCTCTGCCTGCTGACTGCAGCCCATGCTCCCATCAGACAAAATATCCAACAAGAAAGAAAAATGAATTTCTGACTTAGACTCTGGCATGAATAAACACTCGTGCTACAATTTGCCAGCCTTCCAGGAACTGCAAGTGTTTTCCCAGTGTCAAATGTTCATGCTGATAATGCATAAATAATGAGTTCAATTATGTCAGATATTACAATGAGCAGAGCATGAGGGCTTTGGTTCCTAACAGTATCTGCAAATCAGTGTGTGAACTTACTGCTCTTCTTAGTAGATTCCTCATGCTCCAGCATTTTGAGGCCAAACTTCTGTTTCTGGACAGAACCATGCCACCTTGCACTGGGACAGGAAGGTACCTGAGGGAGCTGGGGACACTCCTGGCTGTGATAAGTCACTGATCTCTGATTCCCCTTGGAGCACATCTGGGATCTGCCCCTTTCCTGTTGCCCACTGGAGCACCTGGAGCTTGCAGAAATAGATGTTCCCTCGCCTTGGTCCCAGGAGCTGGGACACGGGTGACCAGGAAGAAGCTGTCTGCCAGCATCATGGAAAAGCACCAGATCCAGCAATTTTGCTGCTTTTCCAGCTGGAGAAATGACAGCCACAGGCTGCGGATGAGGAGAGCACCAGTGGGAAACAGCAAGGAGAATGTGAACTGGAGCTAATCTGAGCCTCTGGTTTTTCTCCAGATTGCTCTATTTATTCCCAGTCATTCTTTGATAAAATTGGTAGAAAATCAGAGGCAATGTACACTGCCTTCCAAATGCAAAGGGAGGAATGGAAAGAGGGCCTGGGGGAGAAGGCAGCTCCAGCAAAGAGTGTGATGCAGAGGGGCCATCTAGGAGGCACAAAAAGAGTAAGCACTCAGTTTGAGAGCCCACCTCTCAGCAGCCTCCATTTGCTGCTCCATCAGTGCAGGATTTTCTCATTGATGTCCAGTGTTTAAATCTGCACATTAAAGAAAGAAAGAGAAAAAAAGAGAGAAAAAAAAAAAAAAAGAGGTGGAAAATAAAGGCCTTTTGTTTTCAAGGCTTGAAGCAGCTGGACAAACATCTCCCAAAGATGCAAAGGTGAAACCAAAGCAGGCACCAGGTTCACACCAGCCTGGAGCAGTGTCCTGGAGCTGGTAGCCTTGTTTCCTCTTCCACTGTCCCCTCCTCCTCTGCCCTCAGCTCATCAGGACCTGGCTGTGTGCTGCCCAGTTGGGATCTTACAGCAGGAGGGACTTACCAGCAGGTGGGAAATAGGGAGGATATTAGGAGAGACTGCAGAGTGGGAGACAGGCTTCAAAAGAAAGAATTTAAGAAAGAAAAAAAAGATTCTTACAATTTTCCAGCCTTTTTTTATTGTAGATGGAACTGGTAACCCCATGTGTAATGGAAGCAGTCTGCTGTTTCCAGTGACAAGACTGATTCCATTTGCTTTTAACTTTCTCAGACTCAAACCACTTGGCCTGAGCATCTCTAGGCTGGCTGCACATTAGCTGGAAGAGCCCCACCAGTTCCAAGGGCAGGGTTAAGGAGAAGAGTTTCCAGCAGCCTCCTGCTCAGCAGGGAGATGGCTTCACCCAGAGATGTGTCTGCTGGCCATGAGATGAAAGGATACCCAGGTTATAACCTCTGGAAAACTGAAGTCTGGGGGTTGCATATGGCAGATGAGTGGAGAAGGTGGGTTTCAATTCATGTCTTCTAGAGCCCAACGTAGAAGGAAATGTTGCAGCCTTGCTCTGAGGCTTAGAAGGTGTTAACACTGAGCCCCAGCTCCTGTCCAGAAAGCAGAGCTTCCCCTGCCATGTGGCAACATGTTCCCTAAAATCCACACAGAAAATTCACCCTTTCAGTCCAAACAGGGGGTCTGCTTTTTTTCCTCCTCAGTCTCCACCTTTGAGGAATTACACTCCAGGAATGAGCCCAGCCAAAAACATGGGGAGCAGCAGGGACCCACCCTTGTGTACCCAGGCTGGGGTCTGGAGGAGGCTGGCAGTGGCCTGGACCAGCTGAGGAGCTTTGGGGAGCCAGAATGGCAGCAGCAGTAGAAGCCAAAACTGCAGTGCTATAAACCCCTGGAAGGAGCACCTGGTAGATGCTCAGCCCAGATCTTGGCTGTGGCACCTGAGTTTGTCCTCACCTTGGCTGGGAGCACCCACGTCCCTTAGCAACCACACTTCAATATTTAGCACCAAGCAGATGTGCCCAAGTGACCTTCCAGGTCCTTTCCACAGTGTTGCTGCTGAGCTGGCTCCAGGAGTGCTGCAGCTCCCAACTGAGTCACCTCCAGCTCAAGATTTCCTCTGCTTCTCCCAGATCAGCACTCACTGGGCTTGCTGTGTCTCTGCTCAGCACTGGTGAGTTCACAGCCAGGGTGGAGCTGCCAGGAGAAACAAATTGAGATGTCCTACCAGGGAAGTTAGAGAAAGCCAAAGTCCAGGGGGTCCGTGGATAGAGGCTGTCCTGTTATAGCCATCAGATGGAGAGGAAGATGCTTTTGGAGGTGCTAAGGGGTAGAGTGAGCTGTGTAAGAAGAGGACAGGACAGCCAGGACATCCAGGGATGATGCAAATTGCAAGTGACAATGAAAATCAATTGGGCTGCCAGTCAAGATGAGGCAGAGAAGACAGGGAGATGTGCTGAGGAAACGTGTGGCCATGAGCTGCTCACTCCAGTAAGTGGCTGCTTGTTCCAGTTGTCATGGAAAGGAGGTATGACACCACTGTTTGAAAATTTTGGCTTTCCTTCCTTCCCTCCTTCCATCCATCCTGCCTGTTCCTGGAGTACCTAAGCACTTCCAAAGCAAATTGTGTTTATTATCTACAGACTCAAGCAGGAAGCCCTCTCCTCCAGGCTCCAGGGTGCTAAGGAGAAAGCACTGAGGCACACAGCCCCTGGCCCCTGCTCTGGAGAGGTCAGCAAAGCCCACAGATTGCTTCATCATAGAATCCTAGAATCATGCTACATCTTGATGACCAAAGCAACCACAGTTCCAGATAGCTCTGCCCTGCTGTTGTCTCCAGCTTTTGGAGGGCTCCTCCTCACATACAGACACAGCATTGAACGCTGGCCTTCCCTCCCACAAACTAAAGCCACAAGATGAGATTTTGGGTGCAGGTTGCCCAGTTCTTGTCATCTCAGAGGTTGCACGAAGCCTCTGCAGACCTCAGAGCTTGGACCCTGGTGAATCCTCTGGCTTTGGCCCCAGCACTGCACCTGTCTCCAACCTGAAACCTCCAGACACCCCCACCCACCCCATACCCCCAGGGACCAGTGTGGAGGCACAGCCTCTGCACTGAGAGGAAACATCCCTGCCCTGAGCAGGAGGTGGGGGATGTTTTATGAGCAGCAGTTACAGCCCTTCTTGGAGGACTTTGGCTCGGAGCCCCTCTGCCACATTCTTAGGAGAGATCATATCAAAAAAACCTATTTTTACTAAAACTGTCGTGGTAACAGGCTCCAGATGTCTGTTGTTATGTAATAGGGTTTGTTTTAATGGATCCGACTTCCAGATGTGCAGCTTGGACTCAGGGCATCTGCTTGGTCCTCGGGGAGCAGGAGGGAGCAGCCAGCTCACCCTGCCCTGCCCCCTGTTACCAACAGGATCTTTCCTGGCTCCTGTGTGTTTCCTCAGCATTGCTTTTCCTTATCCTTCTTTCCAGTACAGAGTTGGTCATCCTGGGCAGCCCTCCCAGGTCCTGTGTCATGTCCTGGGAGGAGGTCACTGGGAAGGGTCACTGAGCACTGGTTTGCTCAGCTCCACGTGAGAAGGCAGCTCCTGGGCAAGGCTGGGGTTAGGAGTGATTCCTGGAGGCACAGTGGTCTCCCATGGGATCCACTGGGACTGTCTGTAGGCATCACATCACCATCCCATAGATCAGAAGTGTTGCATGTTTCAGGATTCACAAGAACCAGGGACTGAGGACTGGAAGCTGAAGAGAATTAAGGGACTGACCATATCTTGACTCTCCAGAGCCCATTCTGTGCTTTCCAAGATGTGAGAAACACCCAGGCAGGAGGAGGCTGGGAGGAAGGAACCAGACAAAGGGTTTCCTCAGATAGAAATATTTGGGATCTGGAAGTGGAGAGGTAAACTGGGGACACCTGAGGAAAGAGACTGATACCTTCCCATTGAGCCTGTGGGAACAGCTCAATAAGCATCCATGGGACCAGCTCAGGCACCCTTCTGGACCACTCTCTAAGCTGTTTGGGGCAGGATGGTTTCTCCTTCCTTCAGGGTAGGTCTGGGTGCTACAAGTTCAGTGTCTCCCTGCTTAGCAGGAAACATTGGCTGCTTCCCCCTTTGGGAGGAAAAGCTCCAAGCAGGGGTGCAGGAGTTGTCTGCATCCCAGCAGCTGGCTGGCCAGGGGGGTGAGTGTGCATGTTAAGCCAAGGAGGATTTGAATTCAAAACATGTGGCTCTGTGCCATTGCTATTAGCACCTGCTAATAAAATGCTAAGACTTATTAAGTGCCCAGATCCCAGAGGGAGATTGAAAGGGGATCAACTTGGACTAAGAGCCAGAGGCTTAGGTGCTTCCTGGAGAGCACAGAAATGTGAGTGTCCAGGGGCCTGGCTTTCCCCAGGAGCAAACCTAACAGCTACCTGGAAACAGAAGGAAAGGGCTAGGGAGGCAACCCCAACCACAGGACACCCCACAGGACACCAGTGTTCTCCTCCAGAGAAGTGCTCAAAGCCTGGGCTGGTGGGAGGTGTCCCTGCCCATGGAGGGGATTGGAACAGGATGAGCTTTAAGGTCACTTCCAACCCAAACCATTCAGTAATTTTATGAGCTCTAAGAAGAAGGAACTGTGGAGAGTGACAAATCTGCACCCTGCAGAGGGGAATCTGGTCCTGCAAGTTCAGGTCCTGCCCCAGCATCAGTGACCTCCCAGGCTGGGATTTCTGAAGCAGCTGAGGCATAACTGCAGCGAGGGGAATTCCCTTTGGGTTTGCTCTGTCTCAGTTTAAACCTCCCTGGTGTCAAAAAATAAACAGAGACTGGTGGGACAAAACCACTGCTCAGCTGGAGCCTGGGAAGTCCAGGGGATAAAGAACTGCTCAGGCCTCTCAGGTTCACATCCCCTCTTGGGCTTGATTTTATCTGCCAGGAGACTTTTGCAGAGCTGGTTTTGCTTTGTGTTGCAGTCACGTGCTTGGCTCAGAATTTTGATTTTCTTCAGCCTGCCTCAGCCACTGAGCCCATCAAAAAAACATCTGCTTCCACATGAATGAGATGTCCACAGTTTTGTAAAAGAAATTGACTCTTCTATGTTGTTGTTGTGGGGTTTTTTTATTAGAAGAAAGGGGGTTTTATTTAGAAGAAACCATAGGTGTGCACAGGGGCTGTGCCAGAAATGTGGTGTTGGTCAGAGGTGATGCCCCAAGCTGCCAGAGCACAAGGGCCCCTTGGAGGGGTGAAAAGAGAGGGAAGGCAAGAGCAGATGGAAGGGTGTACCCAGCCCAGGAGACAGACAGAGGAAGGTGTGGGAATGAAGCTGGGCTGGAGAAACGAATGAACACTTCAGTCTGGACCCTCCCTACCCCCCCAGCACGTCTGTGTGAAATATGGAGATTGGGTGGAAAATCCATACAGAGGGGAAATGGATGCCTTTAGCAGAGCAGGGCTGTGGGCTTGGCCAGCTCACTGCTTCCAATGAATGTCCTGGCACACAGAAAGTCCTCTCTGTTTCTTTTCCTCCTTCAGACAGTGTTTCTGCTGTTAACCCTTCCTCCATGGGAGGACAGTGGTGGGAGAGAGGGGACAGTCCCCAGAGCCATTCATCAGGAAGGGTGAGCAGAAGGACACAGCTCCCCCCAGGGCTGTGTCACCAGCCATGCCCACCCTGTGGGCACAGTGCAGCCCCCAGACCCAGGCTGGGCCACCAGAGGTCCAGCACCCCCTGCCCACCCCCTTTGCAGGACACTCCTCTTCAAAACTTAAATCATAGAAAAAAACCTGGGTGTCTGCAGAGAGCTGGGGCAGCTCCAGGGCTGCTTGACCAGGACAGAAATGCCTGGTCCTTCCCAAAGCTTCCAAAAGTCACAAGGAGGGGAAACATTTCGAGATGAGATGTGAGAGGTAAACACATTGGGCTGACAACAAACAGCCAGGAGGAAAGTGCTCTTTGCTTGTTTTCTGGCAGCTCCTGGACTGGCAGGGCTGAGACAGGGAGGAAACTGAATTAACTTCTAGGTTTAATCATCAGTCACTTTTACAGTGCAGATGGATTTCTCCAAATACCTTTAAATGGCAACACTCCTGGGGGAAAGGGAGCAACACCCTCAAAGAGGGTGGGTAAGTGTGGAAAGATGAGCACGAAGAGGGTATTGAGGGAAATGGACACCACCTCTGCAAGATGCTGGGCAGAACAGTGCATGGCAGGGAGCAGAGCTTTGCCTTGAGCTATTCAAACCCTATGGCCTTCAAGAAGGAGAGAGATGCACCAAGGCAAGGGAAGGCAGTGTTGGCAAACACAGGCTCAGCTCACAGGTGGGGAAAGCTGCTGTCCTGGAGGATTTTCTCCTGGGTCACAGCAAGCACCAGCTCTCTCAAGAGCCAACTCCTTTGGGGTCATCAGTACCCAGGACCTGAACTGCTCAGAGTATTTTGGGAAGGGAGAAGGAAACATCCACATGATGGGTGAGCAGTGAGGCAAAACAAGGAGTGAGGCAGGCAGTGCCCTGCTGGAGATGGAAGGGTCCCTGGTGAGGTCTCAGCATCACATCTTGCTGGCAGTCAGGTGGGTGTGAGAGCCCAGATCTGAATGGATCCATCAGATTTCCCACCAAGGACCACAGGCAATCCCTCCAGCATCCTTGGTGTGGGCTGGAGAGCAGGGGATGGGTAGGCTCAGCTTCCCAGAATTTCCTGCTGTAGTGCTGAGTTCCCAGCAAAGGAGACACTGATTGCTGCAGCTGACAACTGCAGTGGTGGTTGCAAGCTGAATCCCCCAGCACAGGATCTCACCTTGTCCCCAGGTCTTCTGCTGGTCACCAGACAGGTTAGGGCAAGGCACATCCATGCCCTGGCCACCTCTAAACTGAGGGCTAGAGTGAGGGAGGAGCAGGCAAGCTCTTATCTTCTCCTTTTTCATAGCCATGCTCAGCACCTCTGTCACAGACATCTATAACCCCCCCACCAGCTCACATCCACCACCTGGGGGTCCCAGGAGGTGAAGTAGCAGGGGACAGGAGGGCAGAGCCCTGCCAAGGCTGGTGAAAACACTGCCACTAATTGCACAATGGGTTCCTTATGCTCCCTGGAAATGCAATACAAGGGAGGACTCCCAGCCAATTCTTGGTTTTAGGACAAATCCAGGCGATACGTTACTCGACTCGGCTCCTAAATTTGGTCATACGTTAGTTGGTGTTTTCAGACATTTTTGAGCTAGGTTGGCCAATGCCACAGAGGAAAGTGATGGGGCAATTATCCTAATTAGGAACAAATGCATTACTTCTGCAAGTTATTTGGTGCTTGGAACGAGCCCTCCCCATTGTGTGATGACTTTGCACAGAATTAACTCCTTCTGAGACCTCCGGGAGGGGGGGCTGGAGGAAGGGCATTTTTCTGGAAGGTGAGAAGGAAATTCAGTGCCCATCAGATTGCTGGGGTTAAAAGCTGTGCAATGCATGAAGCTTTCACAGCAGCTGGCAGCAGACTCAGCAGCTCCACTGGCACTAGGGGAGCCTTCACCCCTTCCCAGGGGTGAAGGACAGGGTGTGTGTCCTGCAGGGGGGTGAGGGACCAGCCCAGGGCAGCCCAGCTCCTCCAGCAATCAGCATCTGTTGATAAGGCAGCACCTTCCCCAGGTGGATGAGCAGGGCTCCTCTTGCCTCATCCCTAAATCACAGCCTACAGGTACCAGTGAAGCCACTTACATGCGGACCTGGTTTTGGGACACTGGAGAAGAGTAGGATCAGCTCAGCCAAAGCTCCAGCCCTGCCCAGACACTGGCTGTGTCCATTTGCTCCTCTCTTGCCCCCAGCACCCCAACACCCAGGGGGCTTCCTGCAAAAGAGGGGGCAGAAACTCCTGGCCCTCTTCACCCTCACATCGTGCCCTGGTTTTCCCCAGAGTGATGTTAGAGGTGATAAGGACCATCCTGCAGCCAGCTCTGCCTGTATGGGCTGTGCTGGGTTCACACCAGTGCCTGCTCACAGCAGCTCTTCCTGCAGCCCTGTTGCAGACCCCATGGGCCAGAACTTTGATGAGACCTCCAGGTTCTCATGTAGCATCAGGCAGTGAGGAGACAGAACATCCATCCTTCAGTAACAGAGCTACCAGCCCTGGCATCCTTTTGGGGTTCCAGTATTGTGGCTGGGGCTGGCAGCTGCCCCCATGGCCAGGCAATGCTGCACCTTGTCCAAAGCCAGCTCCCCAGTTTCTCCATAGCTACCACCCTTCCATCTGAGTCTGTGGCCCACACCAAACCCTCACCACTTGCCTGAGTCCAATGGGCAAACCCAGGGGGTGACAAGTGAGATGGTGGGGGACTTGCTGGGAAAGGCAGAGCCTGGCAAACCCTATCCATGACAGAAGCAGGGGCACAGTCTGCAGGAGCTGCTTGTCTCCCAATCCTTTTTTTTTTTTTTTGCTTTTGCATTTTGTCTTTCCTCCTTCTCTTCCTGCTCTCTCCAGAAGGGCCCAGATGCCTTTGCTTTGGCTGAGCTCCCTTGGCCAGCAGCCCGTGGAGGCACCGGCAATGCTGTGTGTGAGTGTGTGAGTGTGTGAGTGTGTGTGTGTAATATTAATACACAGAAATGGAAGGCAACCAGCATATAAACATTCTTTACTGTTTGGGTCACAGCCCAGGGAGCTGTAAGAGCTTTTGTGCTGAATTTTGAACACAGTCTAAGCAGAGAGAGAGAGAAAGAGAGGAGGAGGGGAAGCCAGGGAGGATGAGAGGGAAGGAGGAGCAGGGAGGACCCTCTCCAGACCATGGGCTCTGATGGGAGCACATGGGGGAGGTGTTGGTGTAAGGCTGGATGGTCCTGAGGACACCAACATCTGCTGCCCACAGAGGGCTGGACTGGAGATGGGGAGGAGAGCAGTTTGGAGCTGACCATCACGCATGCGTTATTTGCCTTAAAGCAAAAGTTGAATAATAACAGCCATAAAAGATAAATTATAATCGTGACAAGAGGCTGAAGGGTGAAATAACCCGGGGTTCCTGTGCAAATCTCGTTAGAGAAGCTGCAATGTCTATTTGGGATGAAGGAGGAGGGGGCTGTGCTGGCAGTGTTCCTGCAGCAGCCCACGGCAAGGATGGTCTCTCTGGAGCTAACAAGACCCAGCTGGGTCCCTGCTGCAGCTGAGAGTGTTAAATCAGAAAGTATTCCGTCAATAGCCAGTTTGGCCAAATATGAAACATTTCCAGGGAATCAATGGCCGGTGCTGGTGACGCAGAAGCCAATAGTCTTGACTTCTTTTCCAGAACCTCCAGAAATACACTCATCATTTTGGGCTTAAAGGGACAGACTGCGCTTTCTACTCTCATCTCGGCAGCTTTTGGATGACAAATCCACATCCCAGCAGCAAAAGCAATGGCTGGGCTGGTTTAATCCATTGGTTAATGCTTGCAAAGGGCCCCACAGGAGCTTTTTGGACCTGCCGAGCTGCTCCACATGATGAATCCAAACTGGATGCATCCTCCCCAAATCTTTTCCATGGAGATGAGCTCAGACAGAGGACTTGAGCTTTGCACAGCTGAGCATGGACCACAGTTGCTCTCATCCTCCACCAGTGTCTGAGCCTTCGACCCTCGCCTGTGCAGAGCCAGATGTTCAGGCTTTGCACGTGAGGGTCCAGGAGAGCAGGGGGTCAGCAAACCCCCCCAGCACAGGCAGGGCTGACTGGTGTCTGACTTTGTGCTCAGTAACACATTTACTCTCTTGGTCTGCAAGGGGGAAACCTCAGCAGCAGCAATCAGCAGCACAATAAGTTCTTTTTTTTAGGAATAAAACAGGGGAAATGGTGTAACTCTTTCTCTAGATCCCCAGCCCTTCAGGTTTGCTCCCACTTTCCAAGGCACTGGGGCTTCCCAATGGCTTATCCCAGCCTCCTGCCAGGCTGGGTCATGTTTGATTCCATCCCAGCAGAAAAACAGCATCGGTGGTGTATGCCAAGTCACAGCTCAGAGAGACAGATAAATCATTACAGTATGAAATAACGATCCCTGGTGATAACACAGAAGGCAAAAAACTGGCAGAAAAGAGTATTGAATAAATGCAAATTACTCAGACAGTGGAGCAGTAAGGTCTGTGGAGCAGTGAGTGCTGCAGATCAGCCTCTAGTGCTGTTTGGAGCAATGCAAAACCTGCCCAGCTCTGAGCTTTGCTGTGCACAATTCACCCGTGTCCTCAGACATCCTCCCTGACCCAGAGAGATGCCCCCTCCTTCCTGTCTCTAAGGGGTCATGTCCTCCATCAGAGGAGATCTGGCTGTGCTCTCTCCCCCAGAAGGCTGCATTTTAGCTGAGAGCATGCCCACAGCTGCAGTTTTACACTGTAAATAGCTCTGAAAACCAATCCCCCAGCACAGCTCACCACTTTTTTTCTCCATGTAACCAAAAGGTGCTGAGAGGAGCACAGCAGAGCAAAGCTGCCCAGGTGCTGGGGACAACATTGGGGTGGTCTTGTTTTGCCCAGGGGGTGCTCAGGGTCTTTTTTTGCCCTGTATGGCTCATGGCTCCCAGCCCAGCAGGAGAAGGGCACTCTGCATCCACAGCATCATTAGCTGAATGGGAATTCCCAGTGGTGCCTGAACTTTAAAGTCCTGGTTGGTGGTCTCCTCCGGTGATCATGGCTTTTATCAGGGGCCAGGGAGCTGGAAAAAGGAGCCAAGCATCTTGTTTCTCTTTCCCTGCTGTAGGCAGCCCGTATTCCCACCAGCTGTTCCGGCTGCAAAAAATAATCCTGGGAGTTCTCCTGTTAAGCAAGTTTGGGGAAAAAGCAATGGAGGTGGAGAGGTTAACATGGGGTGGGGAGGGGTGCACTCAGCAGCTGCGCAAAGTTAGAAGCAGGAGGGAAGAAAAGGGCTCTGCTGGGGCACGGCAAGTGTTTCCCAGCCTTTGGGGCTGACAACAGAGCACCCTGAATCTGGAGGACACTGGGGTGACAACATCCTCAAGATGCCAAGGAATGGCTGCCAGGCTCCTGGGGTTCTTCTGAGCAGGGTAAAAGCTTGGGATTTGGTCTTGCCTAGCAAGGGCAGAGCATCAGCAAGCTTTGTCAAGCTGAGGGCTGGAGAAGGAGCTTATGGATGTGCCAGGAGGGAAATAGAGGAGCCTGTCTATGGACCATGTCCCAGTCTATCCCCTGAACCCCACTCTGTCTGCACCTATGGCTGATGCTGCTGACTCCCCCTCCACTCTGTTTCCAGAGGCACTTCCAGCATGGAAAGTTCTATTTAAAGGGCATTTTTTTCCTCCCTCTTTCTTTTGGTTTTTTTTTCCCCTTTTGGATAAGAAGCCAATGGGCTGTAAAATGCAGTTTCCCACCTAGCTGAACCAGAGGAAATGATGCTGACAAAAAAATTACCCCATTGCAGCAGTAACAGGCAGCAGTTTTTGGAGATGGACAGAAAAGTGAGAGTGAATGAGGTGGACTTTGGCTTTGGAGAAGAGGGGTTTGGCTCTTCTACTCCGTCCTAAACAACATGCAAGGCAGAGCTGGAAAGATTGAGGAGGTGCAGAGATCTGCCCCATGGCTCTCCATGTGCTCCAAGGGCCAAGGGGGCTGTGAAACACCTCATGTCCCCAGGCACTGAGCAGGAGACCTTCCCTGTTGGAGCTGAGCATGCCATGAGCTGAGCAGAGCAAGCTGCAAGAGTTGCATTTCCCATGGCCTCAGGCCACCTCTCTCCCATTGCTTTCTCATCCTGGTAGTGGAAGATTTGCATCCCAAGCACAGGTGCTGGATGGAGCTGCCCAGACCCAAGGGGATGTTCCTGACTGGGACAAACCCTGCTGCTCCATGCACAGAGATTGTCCTGTCACCCCCCTGCCGCCTTCTTTTATTCAGAACAAAGCAAAAGGAATTACCACCTTCAGGTGTTTTGGTTACTGTTGTAACCTTGTTTGGCATCCTCTTGGGTGTGAGGAGCTCTGCCTTGGCTCTGCACCATCCTCTCTGGACCATGTGCTAGATGCACCAGCAGTGGCAGCCAAGGCAAGACTTCTCCTGGGATAGTATCCTTCCTGCTGGCTGCAAACATCCTTGGGGAAATTCCCATTGTTTTGCACATTAGACCTCACCAAGAAGACATTTAAATTCAGACTCCCCATGGCGAAACCCTGAAACGTTGCAGCTGTGCCCCAGCAATGCCTCTGAGAACCAAACCCTTCCAAACTGTTAAATATTTAGGATCTAAATCCAAGGAGCCATCCTGCCCCCCAGATTCGGAAGCCCAGCCGGCTTTGCACGCTGCAGCACTGGGAGAAAATGGAGATAAAAACATCCTGTAGGGCATGAGCAGGATGGTGATTAATCCTGGGAAAAGGCTAACTGACATGACCATCAATAACTACAGTAACTTGTTATGGTTGCCTCATTCCAGGAGGATTACATGCCTGAACACTCCTTAAAACATCTAATGAATGTCATTTTGTTTTTACTCTCGGTGCTCATGCAAGTGAAGGACTCAACAGGGCTGGCCAGAACCATGAGGAGAGCCAGCAGGGCTGCTCCCAACTTCCCACACAGGATCCTCTTGGAATATCCTTGCTGGATGCTCCCACCACCCTGCAGCCAGCTCTGCCCCATCAGGAACCTCATGGGTGGCCACAGCCTGGTCCTCGGTGTCTTCAGGTGGCTTTGGGTGATGTCCCTGCAGGACACCTGCCCCATGGCACTGCTGACACCTCGCTCTCCACAGTGACCTGAAAGCAGGTTTTAAGCAAGCAGAGGAGGGGGCAGGATTGTCCTGTCTGGTTCCTACTGTGTTTCTGGGGCAGTTCTTGAGGATGAAGATGGCAAAGGCACCAGCGCTGACCTGAGATGGGTTTGTCTGCTCCACCTTCACACTTCTCCTCCTCCTCTTTATTGAGAGAACAAAACCAAACCAGCAGTGGATCTCCCACTGAAAGCCAACGGGATGAGCCCTGCAGGCACCAGCAAAGGGAGGTGCAGAGTGTCTGGAGAGGGTTTCCCAGTCACAGCTCTCTGGGTACGCATGGCCCCAGGAATGCCACTGTCCTGGGTCTCTGAGATCTGTGCTGATTGTCAGTCCTTTGAATTTGGCAGAGGGATGTTATTTAGAAAGGAAGAACAGTGAAAGCAGAGCTGCAAATGGCATTTTTTGCACAGAAGGACCAGGTAATTTTGCCTTTCCTGCACAGACAAGCCCTGATGCACTGCCTCCTGCTGCATCCCTGGCAGACTGGGACTCACCCAGCTTCCATGTATGGGATTGCAGGAGAGGGGGAGAGGAGACTTTCTGTTCAGCTTGAGATCCTGAGGGTTGCTGCTGTGCCTCATTTATGCTGCATATTGTCACAGACATCACCAGTGAAACAGGGATTAGTGTTTCTGCTGTCAGATCCTCCAAAGCCCCTCCATGAATCCATCGAAGTCAGGGAGCATCCTGGTTAATAGCAGCTGATGATGTGGTCTCCTAGTTCATGGAATGGTGATTTTCAGTCACTGCAGGTAGCAGCTCCAGGGCATGTCCACATTTCAAGTGTCCTTCTCTCAAACAGGGCTCCAGGAAAGGCATTATTTTCTATGCTGAGCCAGCAGTGCTGCCTCACCCCCCTGCAGTCTCATTCTTTCTGGGTGCTGGCAGCTTCCTGCCTCCTGATGACATGGGGAACTTTCTGGGCCCTGAACAAAAATTTTCAAGAAGGTGTGGAAATTCTCTTTGGACTCACACTGCCTCACCCCACCTTCAGACTGCTGTCTGAAGCCATCTGAAGAGCTTCCTGAGTGCTGAAGAGGACGTCAAGGCAGACCTGCATCTCAGGATCCCACCCCACTCCTCCTCGCATCCCACCAGTATGGTCAACCTCACCAGTTACTGCTAGTAACTACCACTGGTATCTACCAGTTACTCCTTAGACACAAGGGCATCTGCAGAGCCACATCCTGAGCCCAGCCCAGGCAGCAGCTCACACCTGACCTTCTCCAGTTCCCCTTGGCTTTTCCTATTAGCAGAGGACCTTTTTGCCGCTTCTCAGCCTCATATTTCAAATTCCTTCAGAGCTGTATCTGGTTTTCATTTAAACATATTACATATATATATATATATATATATATATATAAAAATACAATGAGAAAGGATTTTCAAGGTAATAAATGGAACATGCGAGCCTAATTATTCGGGATGACCCAATGCAATTCAGTAAGTCCAGAGAGTTGTTTATGTTGGCAAGATGAGAACAAAATATCATTGGATACGGTCATTACTCTTATAAGATTTCAATATATATACATTGTCAGGAGTCCCTGAGTTATGAAGTCAGCCTTGCTGGAGGAATAAACATGCTGGGCAGTAATCCTGGAAGCAATCAAAATGCTTTCAGCCCCTCACTCCCGTGATGTCTGCAGTCAGCCCCCAGCCCGTGGGCTTCGGGCACAGCCCAGACTGACAGAGAGAGAGAGACAGACAGCAAGACAGACAGACAGACATTTTATCTCACTCTGAGGCCACGGTGGGCGAGCAGAGACAGAAATAGGATTCTTGGCATTTCAGGTTGAATTACTGGAGCTGTCTATGACTGGCCCCACTGGTCACATAGGAAAAAACAACACCAGGGAGCTGGTTTTGCTCTCAGTGTGTTGGGAGGAGCCTGGAGGGTGCCTATTCCTGCATTGTTGGCCTGGGCACAATGTCCTTCAGAGGTTTTGGTTTTGCAGAGCAGGAGTGGGTGCTGTGCAGCCCATCCCAGGTGCTGCTGCCCCCGCTGAGCTCGCCCAGGCTGCAGCTCCTCTGGCTGGGGATGCACGAGTGGGCTGGGGCAGGCTGCTGGGGAGGAGATGGGGAAAGGGCTGGCCTCATGTTCTCACCTCCAGAGCACACCTTCCTGCCCTTCAGAAAAGCCTTCTGAGCATCCTTATTCCTGCAATCTGCTCGTGATCCCCAGGGCAGTGGGGCACAGGGGGTGGGGGTCAGGGCAGCCCTGGGACAGCAGATGTTACAGCCCCTGGGCTACCATGGGACACCTCCAACCACATACAAATCATTTTGTGGTGATGACACCCAATCTCCTCCCAAGAAACAGGGACAATAGCAGCTAAGCTGCCCCCTCCCAGCTCTTGTGGACAGCCCTGGGTTTGCCTCCACAGGGACAGTGGGGACTGTCACAGGGTGCAGGGGCTCCAGGGTTGAGAACCCTGCAAGTCAAAGCAGGGGTACTGCCCACCCCCCACACTTAAACCCCTGCTCCTTCCCAGTGGGGAAGCCAGAAAAATCTTGTCAAGGCTCTCTGATGGGAAAAGGACCCATTCCCTCAGCTGGTCCTGTGTCTGGGGGTTGTAAATCAACCCAAAAGGCAGCGTTTCTCTTTCAGGGAGAAGTTAACCTTCCACTGAATCACTGAGCTGACAAGCAGTGGAGCTTTGGCTGTTTACCCCAGAGCTCAGGCCTCATGGCCCGCATGGCTGGAGGTCTCAGCAGGGCTCTGTTCACTTTGATTTTACACCAGGGTTAACCAGACCCCAGTAATTATCCCCTTTTAACAAGGCAGTGTTTACACCTATGAGAAAGGGTCAGCTCCAGACTTGCTCACTGCAGTTGGAAGGAGAGTATTGCTCGTGGCAGCTGGAGAGGGGAAATGACCATAGAGGGAAAAGAAAAGATGGGAAGAAAAGAAAAAAATGGGAAGAGGAAAGGCGATCTTAAAGCTCAGATGAAAAATATTCCCCATGATCCTTGACTTCACAGCTTGCTCCCTCCCCATCACCATGCAGCTATGAGGCCTCAGGGTGCACACACAGTTGAAAGCTGGGCTAGGTTGTTGGATTTCTTAGCTTCTGGGCTATTAAGTGTCTGGACCAGCTAATTTTAAAGCAAACAAGCAAAGGCAAAATGACAAATTGTTTGGGAGGCCCTTAGGCAAGAGGATGGAGCTTTACGACCACCAAGGGCACTGTTGCTGCCATTAAAAGTTGTGGACAGGGGGGAAAAATAAGACCTGATTTATTTGGTGACAGTGAAAAATATTATCCAAGCTGTAATTTATTGATCATTGCATCCTCCTGGTTTTCAAGGCCTCTTTCTTGTGCATATGGAACATGTAGAGATTTTTCCTTGCACATGAGGCTGAACATATTCTTGCTCTTGCACCAGAGGAATTTTTGCATGCAGGCAGCAATGCCATGGCCTGGGGCAGGTCTGGGGAGCAGTTTCTGAGAGGTGGGACAGACTACCTCCGTGCTGGGGCTGTGGGGACAGCCAAGAGCCATGTGGTTCCAGGTAGTAACACAGGAGCTGATGGTCTCATGGGATTTATCCAGGTCCAACACCTCTATCCAGAGACCTGGGCACCTCTCTGCCTCCTCCTTCTGCTGCCCACTGATCACCAGACCACCACCATCACCTCCTTCCTCTCCCAGTCTGCCCTCCTCATCTCCATCCCTGCCCTCTCTCCTTGTCCCCGAGGTGTCCTGGAGACACACAGAGCAGCACTGTCCCTGGGGCAGGGACACCCCTGCTGGGGACAACACAGACCATGGGGAGGTTCTGCATCTGCAAAGGGCACCAGGGACACAGTTCCCAACAGCTTCCAGCCACAGGCTGGACAGGCTTTACACTTCTCAAAGCAAACTAGGGCTGGGTGCCTCCCCAAGGGGACCCACTGAGCCCAGCTGCCCCCATCACTGCTTTGGGGTGTGGGATCTCTTCTTGCTGTGAGCCCAGGGGGTGGGAGTAAAACTCAAGCTGGTAAATGGAAAAGAGGGCAACCTCAGGCCCCCAGAGCCTCACTGGGGCTGGAGGCTCTCTAAGCTCATCCATCTGGTGAAGGGAGAGCTGGGCTCTGCAGGGATAGCCGGAAATAACAGCAATTTCTGCAGTTATGGTTCCAGATTTTGTTTCTCTAACCATCAAATAATACCATGAGGGGGAAAAAAAAAATTAAAAAAAAAAAAAAAAGAGAAAGGAAATAGAAAAAGTAATATAGGGAGCAGCGTTTTTAATTCTCCTTGTGTTCCCAGAGAAGCCCAGGGCCCCTTTCCACCTTTTAACTCACTTCTGCTCTCCATTACAGCCTCCTCCAGCTGACCCAGTGAGAGGAGCCCGACCACCCTGCACACAGCCTGGGCCACCCTTGCCCTGTGCACAGCCACCAAATGAAAAAACCTGGTCCCTGCAGCCTTCAGAGGTGACCTGGTGGCTCTTCTGTGGCAGGTGCTGTTTGCAGATGATCACATCCCCTCCATCCCAGGGAAAGCAGCAGCCACTGCTGGGTGATCCCTACGAGCTGGGAGTTCCCACCCTGCCAGGTCTGATGCTCACCTCCAGTCAGGAGCTGCATTTCCCCAGGGTGTCCCCAGGACTGGCTCACAGGCAGTTATCATCACAGCCCCTCTGTGCAGTTGCTCTGTCTGTAGCTGCAGTTCCAGATCCCTGGGGAATTCAAACAAAACAAAATAAACCAAAAACCTAACAAACAAACCACAAAACCCAAACTTACAAACAAACAAAAACCAACAAAAAACCCCAAGCTAAACCAATTTATAGGCAAAGCCTCCCAGGCTCTGCTCTCCTCTGAGCCCTGCACAGCCTGTGAATTTTCCAGTCTGCTCCAGAGCTCAGGAGGTGTTTCAGCTGGAAGCAGAGCCCTTCTTGCACCCCTCACCCACCTGAGGGGAGCAGCCCAGGGGACAGCCACCACGGCACAGAGCTGCTCTGAGCTCCCCTCCAGCATCCTGCTTTGGAGAAGGGTGGAAGAAAACATCAGGCAGGAGGTGAGGGAGGCAGAGAGCTCTGGGAGCACAGAGCCCACCACTCATTTGTTTTCCTTGATTTGAGGAGCAAAGGCCAGGGGCAAAGGTGGGTCACCCAGACCACCCACAGCCCTTGGTGGTGACAGGGAGTGACAGGGCCAAGAGGGACGTGCTGTCCCCTTCACATCAGGGGATGCAGAGCTGACAAGCAGGGATGCCTGTGGTGATGCCCAAGGTGCCACAGCTCCCAACAGCCCAAGGATGGAGAAGGGAGAGGATTGGCAGCTGGGCTAAACCCAGCAGTGAGACATCACACTGCACAGCTAATTCTTCCCCCAGCATCTGGAAACAAGGTGAATAAAACATTTTTTGGGTGGCCTGAGGGTTCCCTATCCGGCTGGGAAATCAGGGAGAGAACTGAAAGCTGCATCCTCCCTCCTGACTGGGAAAAAAATGAACAGTGCTCTGGGAGCTGCTGGCGCTCCTGTACCCCTGCAGAGTTCCAAACCTCCTGTAAGGGAGATTAAGAGACCAGGGAGGGAATTTGACTGAATTAACATCCCGATGGATGCCTCTTCCCAGGGCTCCTTTTGTGCTGGGGGAAGAGGACGTGGTACCCAACGGGGCTGTCCCACAGCAGCAGGGCCCTGGGAATGAGAATTTTCTGCCTCAACTCTGAATTAAACCAGAGAATATTTTCCCCTTTGTTTTAGAATGAAGTGGGAAGAGGGTTGTGCTCTTTCCAGGAGAGCACAGTGCCTTTCAGTGTGCTCATGCCTTGGCTGGACTCGATGCCCAACACTTGGTGTGGGGCTCCTCCCATCCAGACATCCTCCAGACCTGCTGGATAGGGGTCTGGGGGGAGAAACAGAGAAGGATGAGGGTGAGCCAGCCCGTCAGCACAGACCCCCCTGGCTGGGAGCAGGCAGAGGACACACAGCTCTCGTGCTGAGCAAACAGAAGAGGATCTCTTGGCACCAGAGCTGTTTTCCCTTCCCAGAGTAAAATGCCCAAGTACTCGCTATATTTAGACACCAGGGTTTTTCAGGAAACAGAGGCTTGCACAAAACTCTCTGCTCACCTCTGGAGGTGGCTCCTAGCCTCCCAACCAGGGCTGGCCACAAAGCCCATCGCTGCATCAGTGCCAGTCCCATGTGTCCTTCCTGCCTTGCCAGCCCTTCCCACAGACATTAGGGGACCCTGAAATGCCCTTGGCTCACCACTTGGGGAAATGCTTAGAAATACTGGTGGAAGGCCAGGACTGTGATGGGAAAGAGGAGGGGGCCTGAGCCCAGCTGCCACCCAACCTTGGGAGCAAGGGCTGCTGGATGGCAGAGGGCACTGATGATGGGGAAGCCATCCCATAATGGGAATTTCTCCAGCTTTCCTGATGATGTGTTTTGGTTTTTTCTTTCCTTGAGTGTGAGAAAAGAGGTTGTCTTTTTAGTGGATTTATTGTTAAAGGCTTGTCATCACTCCTGGCAGTGCCCGGGCTGGGGTCCCCGACCCTGCCACCCACCCCATCACAGGGCAGCCCTCCCTCTTGTGCTCCCCCTTTCCAGCTGGATGGCTTCCCAGCAAGGAGCAGCAGGAGAAATCTTGGCTCCTGGTGGGGAAAAGCAGCCAGCACCGGGGAAGGGTGGGGAGGGAAAGCGATGCATTTCCAAGGCTCCAGCACACCATCCTCACAAGCATCCCTGTAATTGCAGCCACATGCTGGCTCTCACAGCCCTCGCCTCACTCGAGCCCCACATCCCCTTCTCCTCTCCTGGGGCTGCTGTGCAGCCTCCCCCAGCCCAGCCCTGCCTTTCATCTCCTGCTTTCGGCCGGCAGAGAGCTGCACCCGTTCTGCATCATGGACCCCTGAGCCCAGCAGGGCTGGTGGGGAATTTCCAACACACCCTTAAACAGCAGAGAAAAAATGATGGACCCGGGACTATACCAGTCCCCAGACCTTTCTCTTTCTTTCCTCCAGCATGAATATTTATCCCTTTGCCTGAGCTGAATATTTATGCCCTCTCCTGGGCTGCCTTCGTGCACCGGCCATCACCATTCCTACAGGAATTCCTCCTTCTCCTGCCACCGAGTGCAGCCCGGGGCCGGGGCCAGGGGGAGGCAGCTCTTTTCATTTCCAATCCCCCCATCCTCGATGGAGAGTAAACATTGTTCCTCTCACAAAGGAGGGTATTGTAGCAGGACGGGGTGGGGGGGAGGAAGGGGAGCCAGAGGAGGCGAAGGGGATATGAAGTGCAGGAGGGAGGGAGGGCACCAGAGAGCCCCCTGAGAAGAGGGTGAACGGGATGTGAATATAAATTCTGTAAATATTTTCTTTAAGGTGCTGCATGTAATCCCAGGAAATAGATCCAGTTTCGTGGGAGAGTGCAGGGGGGGGGGGGGAGAGGGGCTGACTTTGCCACTTGTTTTTCCACCTTGATTAAAATCCTGATGGAGAGGATGGATGGGGGAAGCATCCTGGGCTGCTCAGGAGAGCACCAGATCTTTACCACCACCACCTGCCTGCCTTCCCCCTGGTCTAGGCACTCACAAGGCACTGCCTTTTCCCTCATACTGTCCCCACTTACCCTTCTGCTCCTGGACAACACATGGCCAGGCTGGCAAAGCAAAGAAAAAGGGGGTTTGAGTCCTATGAAGGGCTTACTGCCCATCAGCCACATTGCCCAGAGCAAGGACAAGATGCCAAGAGAGACATGTGGCACCACATGATACAAGTCAAGCACAAAGCTTGAGATTTGCCTGAAGTAGACACCCCTGGGGATGACTCAGGGACTGCTGGTACCTGTCCTGCCCAGGAGCTGCTGTGTCAGTTCCTTGCCCACCCCTGGACCAGCTGCCCTTTGCCCAGGGAGCAGAGGGCAGGCAGGATGCCCCAGTAGCTCCAGTGGCCACATGGGGGGGGGGGGGATGGGGGCAGCTGCTTGTCCTCACTCAGTGGAGCAGGGGCTGTCCCAGCCCTCCCATGGTGCAGCCCGGGAGGATGAGCCCATACCCGGTTCCGGTTGGATGAGCTGTTGTGTCTCCTTCAGGAAAGGATTACCAGAACAGCCAATTGCATTTTCCCTTCTTGTCTCGCCTTTTTTTTTTTAATGCTTTTTGGCACTGTATGAAACAACTGTATCCAGAAACCAGGATTTCCATGAGCTCTTGCTTGGGTGGTGATTCTCCCCTTGCCCAGCTCCATCCCAGAACCCCATGTACCCTTCTGCAAGGATACCCCATCCCACTTGCCTTCGGGGTTCTGACCAAAGTGCTCCTGGGCAGGAGCTGGAGTCCTGGCATGGCTGGGGACCATCCCTGCATCCCACTGTTTGTGCAGGAGCTCAGCCTGCATCCCTGATTCAGGCTCACAGGACAGGGGACCTCCTGATGTCTTTGCCACCTGGTCCATCCCACAGCATCACCGTGCCCCTGCCTGCTCCCCGAGCCACGTGCAAGCACAGAAATTCCTAATTCTAAAGACTTCTAGGAATTCAACAGTTACTCTCTATGAGTCCTATTATTATTTGTCCCCCCAACCTTGCTCACAGGGGATCCCTGCTCCCCCCACAGGTCCAGGGGAGCGAATGCCTTGGCCACAATCTCCTTGCACTCGGGGCACCCTGAAGTGTGACATTGGCTGGTGAGGGTGCTGGGGAGGTCAGAAGTGTAACTGCATTGCAAAAGAGATTAGAGCCATTCAGGGAGGTCCCGGGAGGCTCAGGGGCTGACCCAGAGGTGTGCCTCACCCTTTCACTGCCAGCAGGATCACCACACACTTGCTCCATTCCTCCTTTCCCCACTCCCCGTGGCTGGCTAACATCTGAGAGGGGACATGGGGCTCCACAGACCTTTGATCTGCTCCAGCACAGCTGTTCCCAAACTTTTATGTAAGGGACAAGAAATGTGACTGAAATAACCAGCAGAGTGAACAGAAGCAAGTGTGAAAGACTATAAATAAATATGACACAATGACTGTGATCATTGCTAAATAAGTTTTCACTTGAATTATGGTATAAATAGAGCAGAAAGCAAAGATGCCACCAGCAGGTGACATGGATTTGGTGTGAGGAGCACTCAGGGTGATGCAGGTGCAAACACAGCAAGGCTCCATGAATGATCTGATGCCCAATCCATCCCCTGTTGTGGCAGTGGTTATTGCACCCATTCCTGCTTTGGAGGGAGAGGCTGAGCTACAGCCAGGATTTGGGAGTGAGTCCTCCCAAGGTGAGGGTTCCCATGAACAGAGCTGAACTCAATGGGATAGGGAAAAGCCCTTGGGGCCCAGATGCTCCTCCATCCTTTCAGCTTCCAGGTGCTTTCCTGTCCTTACTTCCCTTTGTCTCTGCTGGACCCAGAGGAACTGGGCAGGATGGGATGTGCAAACACATCCCTTAAGGGGCATGAAGGTTGAGACCCCAGACAACCCCTCTCTGTCCTCCTAGAGCTCACGTGGGCAGCCAGCAGCCTCACACATGGACTCCAAGCAGCCATAAAATGGGGTTCAAATTTCAACATTTAAAGTTTCTTCTCCCTTTTCCTTTCCCTTCTCTCCCCAGCAGATGTGATAACCCCAGCTCCAGCAGACCTTGGCCCATCATGGTGTGACCCTGCCTGCAGCAAGGGCTGGGCCTGTGTTGACTCCCTGGCTGATGCAGAAGCTGTGCAAGATCCTTAAGAAGGCCTAACTTGCCTTAAGGCAGTGCCTTTGCACCTATCCCTCTCCTTGCAGGTACCCAAATGCTCCTGGCACCTCCATCCCTAACAAACATTAACGTGCTGCATCTCATATAAATGCTGCAGCTCCCACATAACTGGGACAGCATCCCCCATCCCTGGCCCCAAAAAACCAAGACCAAGAGGCAGAACCCAGGGACCTTCCCCTCTCAGCATCACCTAAGCTGACTTTGCTGTTCTTTTCCACCTTTCTCACCGTGGATCCAAACCAAATCTGCCTGCAGCAGTCTCCCAAACAAACAATATTTGGGCAAACACCTCCTTGGTAGGAGAGGATCCAGCTGGGTTTGGGTCAACCCAGAGCTTGAGCCAGGGTAGGGAGAAGGGGGGGAGCACGTGTGGGAAGGGGCGAGGGGGCTGCAGATCAGGGCTGATATGGCCTGGCATTTTGGCAGAATTTTCTAGGCCAGTTTGTACAGTGCCTTCCCCATACAATGGCTGTGTCTAGCCACCACCCTGCAGCTCTCATTTCCATGAGCAAGGAATTCAACCGAAAAGTAAACAGGAAAAAACGTTACGTCTCGCAGTTTATAAATATATACTGAATTATTTAGGCAGTCAGGCCAATTTGCACAGATGCCGTGTATGTGCTGTGACAGATCTCTGTGTTGTTTTGGAGCCACCCCTTGTGAATGGGTTCTCGCCATGTCTGCAGGAACTATCCGGGTCCTCCTGCCAGCAGCCAGTGCTGGGCTCTTGGGAACAGCCCTGGGAGCTGATGGGAGCTATTTGCACGTAGTAGTGCTGAGAGACTCAAGCTCCACATTTCCAGCTTGGGCTGCACCGGGCATTTGGAAGAGGCAGAGGAGCTTCACCTGAGGATTTCATGCAGTCGGGGTGATGGGACAAAGCTTGCTGTGAGGGGGCAGGACCTGCCCTGGTAGCATTTTGGACTCCCAGTTCCCTGCATCCAACAGATCAGAGCTGCTGGTTCCTTCCTCTGACTCCACACAGGGCACCAAAAAATTGCTGCCTGTGAGACCAATGGACCCGGGCCCCCATCCTAACAACTGCTCCCCAGCAAGCATCCCAAGGCACCCTGAGCCCAGACACACATTCAAATTAAAAAAGATGGGATTGGGCTTTTCCTAGCAACATCCCTTCCTCCCCCCCTCACACCCAGCTTGAGCCTGGAGATTTATTCAACCTGACAGCCAAGTGACTTGATCATTTGAAGCGACGTCTTAATTACAGGACATCCTCCATGGTGTTTTCTGGCTATGGCTGGTTAAAGAAACTTCTCTTCCCTGTCTCCCTCTGCTCCCCCCCCAGCTCTGCTGAGCTGTACCAAGCCACGAGAGCTGCTCAGACAGTGGGGATATTGTTTTGGCCATTGCCTGAATGGCCCGGCCTCCTCAGCTGTAAAATTACCTAGAGGATAACTAAACAAACCCCAGACAAACACTTCTTTAAAGGCACTGCTTACTTTGCAGCAGCAATTTCCCCCTGCCTGCCACATGTGCTGGGTTTTCTTTTCCTCCCTCTCAAGTGTGACAGGGCTGCAAGGTCCTTACACAGCATTGCAGGGGAAAGGGGGGGGGGGAATGGGACAGTGAAGAGTGGGGGGCACACAGGGGATGCCATGGGCTGGAAGGACCAGGTACTGCCCAGCTCCAGCTCAGGGCTGGAGACTTCACAATGCAGAGGCAGTAACTGGTTGGTGTCAGAGATGGGAGCCACAGAGTTCTTTAAAGGGATCCATCCTGACCCCTTGCCTGGGGAGCTGGAATTTTCCCCAAAATAACTTTGCTGTCCCACAGGGGAACTGGTCCCACCAGCCTGGTCCAAAGTCCACTGAAGGCAGTGGAAAAACTGGCCCAAACACCAGAATTAGGCATGGCTTGGGTGGGACTGCCAAGCTCCTGGGGGACAAAAATCAAGTACTGAGGGGTGATAAAACCCCTCCAGACTGAGCTGGATGAGCAGGGAGGTCAGGACAGGTCCCCTCTGGGAGGTCTTGCCATTTCCAACTATCCCTCACAAATAGGAGAAAAGTTCTGGCCAAATCCTCAGAGTCAAATCTAAGCATTTCCTGACTCAGTGTTGATTTCACAGATTAAAGCTAGTCAAAAAAAACAACCTGGTCAAAATCCAACCAGCACTAATTTTTTGGAAAAAGACCTTGAGGAATTTCATTCTAGTTTGCTCTGAGGGGGAGGGGCTGTGCTGCTTCCACCCAGGAACTTGTTTGCTCTTGAAATCTGTGCAATAAACACATGGATGCAGAGCCACAGCTACAAGCAAAGAGGCTGCTTTCTGCTGAAAAAGCATTAATTTTTGTAAAAATGTGGGATATTAATCAATCTGTGGTTATGCCTCTAGTGCCAAGTCTGCCAGCCAGACACAAACCCAAAGCTTTACAACTGCACCCAAGTTTCCACGTTCACAACCCTGCTGCAGCCCTGGGATGTGAGACAGGAGTTTGGGATCAAAAAATCTCATTGATCCTAAAAATAAAGGAGGGGAGGATGTTAAGCAAATCCCTGCAGGAGAGAGCTGCAGAGATCCCCCCCTTTGGATCGAGCGTGTCCTCACAAAGACAGGGCTGGAAACCCAAAACACAGCACTGCAGTGTGTGCTCTGAAAATATGTGCAGTCCAACTGGGGCAGATCCCTAATTCTGGCAGATTCCTAAGATCAGGAAATTCCTTGAGAGTTTGGGAAATTCTCCAAGACTGAACCCAAGCTATTTCACTTGAAGAAGATATCAAGTTCTTCTCCTCCTTCTCTTTTCCCCCCCCCTTTTTGGTGATGGGTCAGTGGGACCTTGGCGAGCAGACGCTGCTGTACAGTGAGAAAGAGGTTCAGCAAAACACTGCAGAGAGCCAAACGCAGATGCAGGGCCCACAGGAACAGCTGCTTGCAGAGGGAAGCCAGCAGAGCCAAGGATCAGCCCTGATGTCCCAGCTCCAAGCAGGTCTGGAAAGAACCCAAGCTGGTATCAGTTACACTTTCTCCTCTGCTCCTTTTGCTCTGCACAAAGAACCGTGCGGTATTTACGTCCGTTCCCCATCGCACGCCCGACACGTGTGCCTCTGGGGTCAGCACAGAGGACAGGGGAGGCTTGGATCTGGCAGGAGGACATGAAGGGCCTCTCTTAGTACCCAAAAATAACTTTTCTTGTCCCCTTGCCTCGAGCAGCCTGGAGAATGGCAGGGTTTCAGCCCAGCTCTTGCACCGTTGAACCATCCAGGAGTCACCCAGTGCTCGAGGACACGTAGAAGCCACACTTGGAGCAAAGAACCCCAAGGGGTGGGAAACCTCTGTTCTGCCCCAGGATCCCATCACCAGGCAGAATGGCCACAGCTGGACTGAAACGGGCATAAACCAGAGAATCAGGTGTGTAGGACAACTTGTCCCAGGTAGGCTCATAGGATGGGTCTCCACCATCCACCCCAGAAAAACACATTTGCCACTGAGACAATCCTCATCCAAGCAGGCTGTTGGATCCAAGAAGCCAGGGAAACTCCATGTGGATCCTGCCTTCAAAATGCAGGAGACAGAGGATAAACCTGACACTGCTTCTATGCATTTTACTGCTCAGGCCCATCACATCCAGGGGAACCTGTCTCAAAGACACCTCTGCTCTTGCTGATGTCACCCCAGCAGATTCAGCTCCCTGCTGGGTTGTTGCCCTTCACCCTGCCAGCCCTGCCCAGCACCAGCACTTCAATCCTGGGCAAACCCTTTGCTTTACAGGAGGTGTTGAAGGAGAGCTCAAAAGTCATCATTACCTCAACTGTGCATTGGTGCCAAGTGATCTAAAGAAAACAAAACAAAACCAAAGAGGTCTATTTGTACTCACGTCCTTCAATATTCTTCAGCTCCCAAAGGGAAAGTATTTTCTTTCTGCTCTTCTGGTGTTTTTCTTCTTCCACTGTGTGGAGTTATGAGGTTTAGTGGTTAAACCACTGGGCTGCAGCCATCATCCCATTCCCAGGAAAGGCAGAAGTTGGCCCAGCTGGACATGCAGCCAAGGAAGAACATGGATCTTCCTGAAATCCAGAGGAACTGCCAGAGCCCTGGAGAAGCAAACAAAAATGCCAGTTGCAGGGGCATTTCTTTAAACCAAAATGGCAGGCTGCTGGTCTTCCCACTTCCAGAACAGCAGTGCCCTGCACCAGGGACAGTCCCTAGAGAAAGGCCATTTATGCAGGAGAGATGGGAAGGATGCTCTGAAGTGCATGAGCAGAGCTACTGCAGCCATGTGGAAATGATTGAATTATTTCAGTAGCACACAAGGTCAGCTTCTCCTGCTGAAGACATCCCCTCTGCAGCCTTGCAGCTGAGATGCAGCACAGAATTGCTTTGGAAGAGCCCTCCCCAGGCTGCCCTGCTGCAGGTCAAGCCAGGAGGTAGCCCTGGGTCCTTGCAGTTCCCCCTGAACCAGGGCTCTCCAGGCAATGCAGAAGAAGGTTTGTAGGGTAATGGGGGAGTGGGGATAGAGGGGAATGAACTGGCACCAAACCCCTCTTCTGGAGCCATAAGATGGGCAGCTCAGACACCTGATCTTATAGCTGACTCTGCTTCAAGCAGATTGCACCAAGGACCTCCCTTCCTAGGCTGAACAAGCCCATTATCTACTGCCAGACCCCTTTCCAGCAAAGGCAGGATAGACATTTACTTCTTCAGAAGGGTTCATGCTGGAAGGAGCCCTCCTGTAAAAGCCTCCCAGTTGCACCAGTGCCTCCCCTTGCAGCACCCAGCTTGAGCCCTCTTCTTAGCAGCACAGCTCTGAACCTGACCCCCACTCTGAAGGCATTTTCTCCCCATAGCCCCCCTGCCCTTAGCTTCAGAGAAAACCTTACAGGTAGGTAGGCACTGAAAAAGACTTTTTCTTGGAAAAAAAAACCTCTCTACTTACCTCAGTTCTTTATCTGCCTGCAGAGCAGCCTCACACTCACACTCCATCTGTAGAAACACATAATCCCCACCCCAGGCACCCAGCCTTTTATAGTGTTCTCAGGCTCCTTCTCAGCTGAGCCTGAGCTGATGGAGAACAGCTGATATCAGGGCTGCTCCTCTTTGGGACTCACCTGGCCAGCCCACCCCACCACAAAGCCTGGGTCCAGACGTGTCCCCAGTGTCCCCCATCAGCATGCTGGGGTTTACTGGGAGGGTGTCATCTCCTCCTTTGCTTGGCTTTCACCCTCCTTACTCTGTGTCTGTGTGCTGCTGAACCCAGCTGGGACTGCCCCTGGAGACTGCTCCTGCTCCATGGCTGTTGGTGATCAATATTCGCTGGCATGGTTGGAAAACGTGGGTTTTTTAAGCACATCACCCCTTTCCCACAGGAAGACCCTCCTGCCTGCCCCTTGCCCATGCTAAGCCCCCCTGCACATTTTCCTGGGGGAAGGACACTACGGATCCATCAGTGGAGCAACCTGTGCATTCTTCCCCCTGCTCAGAGCTTGTGTAACCTGTGGTTGACCCCTCCGAGTCCTCCTCAAACCACAGTCCCCCAGTCTGTGCTGCCTGCCTGCTGCTGCTGCTGCTGCTGCTCTGGCATTTTTATGAATGGCCCCGAGCCCAGGGAAGAGACGTGAGCAGGGATTTGGAACAGCTCCATCCCTTCCACCGCACGCGCTAATCTTGACAAATGATCAGCGTGTGGCTTTCGAAACCAGAGATAAGGGTGTCCCACCACTTCAAGTCACTCCACTTTCCCACGAAGAAAGGGAGTTTGTTCTCAGCCCCTGGCTGCTGCTTCCCCCAGAGCCTGGGCAAACCCGGGTGCCCCCACCCCAGGGCTTGGACACACACAAACCCTCCCTCCCTCCCCAACCACACACCTTGGGAGTGGGGCCAGGGTCTTGTTCAGAACAAAGCCTCAGCAACCTCCAAACGAGGCAAATGTTGTGATGTTGCCTGGGGTTCTGATGCTACTGGACCAGGACCTGTATCTCCTTCCTCTTGAGACCGGAAGAAGTGGTCCATGCCTAGCTGGGAGCTGGGATGTGGGGATCCAGCAAGATCTTCCAGCCCTGCAGCTGAGCCATGACCATGGTGGGATTCCTTGAGTTCAGTCTGACCTGAGAAGTGGAGCAACTGGAGAATTTCAGGCCCTGGGAGGGGCTCTCCTTGCTCTCCTTGGGCTGGTATCTGCTGTTCCATTGCTGCAGTCCTGCTGCATTTGGGACATGCACCTTGCCTGCCAGCTCGGGCAAAGTGGTGTCCCTGTTCCTTGCTGGGACAGGGAAGCATCTTTGGGATAGCTCCAACCCCTTCTCAGGGGCTCCCAAACACCAGATCCAGCCCTGGGTGAGTCCTATTGGAACTGAACCTGGGAAAGCTGGGCTGTCCAGAAATCTCCCTCCCTGGCACAGGCACAACCCCACTGCCAAGGGAAAAGGCCTCTGTGAGTGCCAGCTCAAGGAATGCCTTTGATCCAGTGGGAATCCTCAGGCAGAAACCCTGCCTCTAAATTGAGCTTCTCTCTTGCCTTGCCACTTTGGGAAATGAATTTGTACGTGGAAAAACTCAGACTGTGAGAGACTTGGGAAGACATCCAATCCATTTCCCTACCCCAAATTGGTCCTGACAGATTTTTTTTATATCTAACCTCTCCTTTAAGAATCTCCAGATGGCTCCTCCAGGGCTATATTCATCTTACTACCAGATATTATTTTTATTATTCCTATCCATCTTATACTTCCCTTCCTGCAATCTGCTCCTACCCCATGGCAACACAGAGGGGCAACTCTCCCCTTATCATTGCACCCACTGCACCCACCTGCCCAGCCTGCCAGGTGCCTTTCCAGCAGCAATAGCCTCCTGAGCTATTTAAAGCTCAGGAGTAGGGTGATCCTGGCCAAGAGCAAGTGGAGCTGAAGAGCCCCTGGACTGTCCTGTCACTTTTCCTCTTTCTGGGATGGCCCTCGGGAGGCTTTGGTGGTGTGAGAGCTCACACCCTCTGTGCCTGGTGCAGGCACCAAACATTGTACCCAGGTGGGAACAGGAGATCAGGGGCTGCTGGCTTGTTGACCCATGAAGGAAGGCAATTATTCATCTGATGAGGCTATGCAGGTGTTAATTAAAAAGCATGGGAAGAAGAACAGGTCACTGTTTGGTGTCACCCGCTCGTGAAATGAGCCTGGCTGGGAGTCACCCAGCCCTCCCTGGGAAACAGAGCAAGAGAAGAGCTGCTGTAGGGCTTCTCTTGCTCTCACCTCCCCAGCTAAGCTCCTGTTTCTGGGTACCTCCTGGGTGCTGCACAATGTCTCTGCTTTTTGGCCGAATCTCTGCTGCAGCTTTAGTGGAGAAAAATTTCTCCCTGTTTATTCCTGGCCTGGCTTCCAGCATAGATGGCCAGGGGTAAGAGATGCAACCAAAATAATCAACTCCTGGCAGTCCAGGTGGAGAAGCAAGCTCCCTTGTCACCTGCCAAGCTGATGCAGGAGATGCTCACACTGACGGACACAGCCTCCCAGGTCAGGTGTCCCTTGGTCGGCTCTCAGGTTTGCCCAGCATCCAGCTCTGATCAGCAGCTCTGATCCCATCCCCTTTACTCTCCAGCCAAAGCCAGGAGGAAAAGCTGAGCTTTCCTCTGAGAAGCACCAAAGGTTGGTGTCCTGTGACCCAAAGCCAGCAGGTCTGCAGAGCCTCCCAGCTGCAGTTTAGCAGCAAGGTCCTTCCATTCTGCTGCAGAGCCTGGTGCTCAGCACATGCTGCACAGCTCTAAGGGCTGGGGCTTGGCAAAGTCTCTGTTAGCCCCTGGGACATGCTCATGTCAGGAGGATGTCCTGATAGGAAGGAGTCCTCTGTTTCTTCTCCACATGAGCACTTCTCCAGAGGCAGGATTCTGTGCCAGGCTCCACATGGGCACCTTCCTGTGCCTGGCCAGAGCTTGGGCTGTGGTGGGGACCAGCAGCAGCAGGGCTGAGCATCAAAGAGTCGGACCCGAGCTGCTCCCTGAGAAGTGCAACTTAACGAATCCCAGTTTCCTGCCACTCTGTGTCTCATGTTTGGATTAGCTCACAGCTAATAAGGCACATGAGAGTTTTTCCCATGGTTTGGGGCACTCATAATGTCTCTCTCCTGTGTGGATTCTTTGATGTCTTATAATAGAGTTGACGAGGAATCCACTTCCTCAGTGGGGACCCAAGTTTGGCACTCTCTTGTCTACCCAGATGCCTTTTTTCTCATAAAACAATTGGACAATAGGACAACAAAATGGAATTCAGTCTCTCCGAGGATCCTGCATCGCTATGAAATCTGGCAGAAAGTGACCCAGAGGTTCAAAAGTAGGATTGGACAGCAGGGCCAGGCAGTTGGATGCACACATGCACCCACACCAGTGCAGTAGCTCCCACCTCCTTCCCTTTCACAGCCAGGCTATTAAGAATGAAGCAGCACCCTTAACTCTGCCTGTCGTGCCCGTTCATCACAGCTCAGGTTTTCAGGTCAGGACCAAGGGTTCTTTCTGAAACCATGCAACACCAGATGTTTTTTCCTGAGGCCTCAGACACACACGTGCAGCACGCTGTTGTTAAAACTGGCTCATACTCCCTGTGCACAGGGGAAAAAAATTAAGGCTGTGCGGAAGGTTAGTTCTCAGCTTTGGCATCCAGCATCAAACCATGCAGGCTGGGCTGACTTTTGTTTGTTTTTATAGAGTTGCTTATAGACCATCCCTCCTGCAGCATCCCAGCAGAGCGGAACAATCCCATGCACCAGCTGGACGAGCAGTGCTCCGGGTGCTACCCAGAGGACCATCTCAAGACCAGAATGCAGCAGCCACCTCTGGAGCACAGCCTGACAAGCACTGGGCAGCTCTCAGCAACACCCTGCAGCAGATTGCAGCGAGACAAGGGAGCAGCTTGAGAGGATACACTGCTGCAGTACTCAGACTTCCTCCTCTTGGTTCTCCGCCTGGTCTTTCCAGCCTGCCTCCCATGGGTTTTTCTTCTCCTGCTAATGTTTCTGTATTCACCTCAAACCGAGCCAAAGGCTTCTTCTAACTGAGAAAGGCCATTTGTCTCCATATCTTATCACCTCTGTCTCAGTGTCAGCCCCAGCCTTGATGCCTCCTTCCCCCAGCAGCAGGTTTTGCTCCTGCACTTGGAATCCCTCTCAGCCACCCTTTCTCAACTGCTTCTTTTTTTTCCTCCAAAAGAGCTGGAGAAGCACTGCATGCCTTGCTGTGGTGCTTCCCTGCTTAGGCTGACTTGGGGCTGTTCTCTGCCAGTTGGGTCAGGAGCTGTGTCAAACCCCTGGTGTGGCCTCAGTGGGATGCCCAGGGTTGAGTGTTCCTGGGACAGTGGGATGCTCAGTCCAGGTTCTGCTTAGATCACAAAATCCCTTGCTCCCTAACATGGCTTCACATCTGCAGGTCTGCAAGATGACCTCCACTGGGTAGCAGCAGCAATGATACTCCCCTCCCAGACTGCCCACTGCTCCTGCTGGGGGTCTTCTCCCTCTCACCCAACAGCAAAGGTCTGCCGTGGATAACATCTTACATTACCATGGTTAATGGTGCTGTTGGGGCAGGGCAAGGTGCTCAGCACCCACTGCTGGGGGCACCTACGGGCACGGGCATCAGGGTGCAGGTTAACAGGGGTAGGAGACTTGAACTTGCCTTCCAAAGCCACCAAATTAAAACTGCACTTGGCTGCAGGAGATCCATGGTCTGAAGGGAAAGGGAAGGGAGTCCCCTCTCTCTCGTGGAGCCAGGAACTGGCACCCAAATCAACCCTGCGGCACTGATGTCAGCTCCAAACTAGACCTTCCTGCAAAACCCAGGTGCAGGGTTCTCTGGTCCCCCGGTGATGCTGGGTGCATCAGGCTGGTGCCAGCCAAGTGACTGACAGCTTTCCCTCTCCAGCGGTGAAGAGTTGGGGTCCCTCCAGCCTTTCCCTCGGTGGGGTGAGGCAGAGCATTCTGGGGGGTGCTCAGTGCGGGTACCCCGCGGCTCCAACGGCCCCTGCACCTGCTCCCCCCGCCCGGGGCCCGGGGAGGGGCAGTGGGAGAAGGGGCGGCTTTGGGGGTCGGCCCGGGGGGTTTCATGCCCCCTGTTCAAGTTCCTGTCCAGCCCCTCGGGGACCAGCAGTGCTCTGCTCCCCGGGGGCTGCGGGGGTCGAGCTTCAGCACTGCGGGGGCTGCGCGGAGAGGGCGGTGAGGAAGCGGGTGGGGGGTTTGTCTCCCCGCCCGTGGGGCCGGGGGTCGGTGCCGGCGGGAGGGCGGGAGGAGGAGCGCGTCCCGCCCCCGCCGCCGCCGTACAAAAGGGGTCGGTCGAGCGGAGGAGCGGCGTGTGCCGCCGGGCAGGGCCGGGCAGGGCAGCGGGCGGTGCTTCGGTCCCCTCCGCCGAACCGTCCCGGCGGGGCCCGCGGCCGCCCCGTCCAGCTCCGCCGCCGCCGGGCCCGGGACCATGCGCCGCCGCGGAGCCCCGCTCGCCTGCCTCTGCCTGGGGACACTTCTGGCCCTCGCCGACGCCAAGGGTTCCTTCTATCCCCCCGCAGCCCCCCTGCCCTACGGCGGCAGGTACAGCCTCTACACGGCCGGCTCCAGCCCGCAGCTCGGCCCCGGCAAGCCCGTGGGCAAGCACAAGTAAGCGACCCTCTGCGCGCATCCGTCCGCAGCCGCGCAACCCACCCGGCGGGACCCCGGCTGCCGGCATCAGCCCCGGGTACTGCCTGCCCGGCGTGGTTTCCCGGGCACAGCCTCCCGCCGGACATCCCCCATCCCTTGCCGGGCACAGGCCGCGGGCACCGGGTACCGACCACACGTCTGAGCTCGGCAGACGGAATCCCCGGGGTCACCCCTTGGAGGGTACCGAGCATGGGGGTCCTCTCCCTGGGTATCTGCCGTGGGTATCCCTTGCCCCACATCATTTGACCAGGGACTGGTGTCCCCTCGTGTCTCGGTGCCCCCCCTGCCCTTGGTGTGGAACCAGGCTGGGGATCTGCTCGGTGCAGGGGAATGCAGGGTTTGTATTTCCAGGAGGGGGGGACATGGGTGTACTGCAGACCCGTGTGCGATGGGGCTGGGGTGGTGAGGCTGGGATGGGATGGGATGGGATGGGATGGGATGGGATGGGATGGGATGCCCATCTGTGTTTGGGGGGGGGGGGGGGGGTGCACATACCTCTCTGGTTGACATGGGCATGGCATGAAATGCAGGTTGGGTTGATTTGGAGGGAATTTACCCATTTGCTGCTAAAGCATAGGCTTACTAGAGTTTAAATATGTTTTCAAGTAACCTGGAAAGCTCAGGCAGATGAGTGGATAACTCGTACTAGAGACTTTTTCCATTCAATTGCAATTGGGGAAGGGGGCGGGGGGAGCTGGCTTCCCTCCCTGCATGTTGGGTAGAACCATTTCTCTTGGGCTGCTTTGAAAATAGGAGGATGTGGTGTTATGAACAAGCTGAAATGAATAAAGTAACGTTCAAGATGAACAATACTGGCAGTGCCAGTGGGAGCTTTCCAAAACCCGTAACATTTTCCAGCTGCTCACTCTTAAAACATCAGGCTGGAGCTATAATACTGCTAGCCACAGGTGACTGAGAAGGAAAGGGGTTTCTGAGAAGGAGAGTGAGCCAGAACCACCCTAAACTAAGCAGTCATGGGCAGACAGTGTCTATTAGTAGGGATTAATAGATTTGCCCATGTTGGCTACTAGCTTCATAAGGGTTTGCACTGTGTTTGTAATCAGATCTCAGATTTCCAAATAGACAGAGATTCTGAATTTCCACGTGCACACATAATGTCACTTGCCTCCAGCTAAGAAAAGTGGCTGCCCTTCCCTCTGGTGTGGCCACCTGCACAGATAAAGGATTCTTTTGGAGGAGCAGGGAGCAGCCTGCGGGGAGGATGTGTTGGGGGTGTGGGGTTGGGGTTCCCTGCTGGAAGGGATCAGGGAAAGCTGGGGGGTGGGAAGGAGGATGAGCCTCACACCTTGCTGCTTCACCAAGGGAGTTCTTGTCCCACATGAGCTGTTGGACACAGAGGAGCCTGAACAGGGCACTGGAGAGGTTCTTGGTCGGCATTAGCATGGGTGAGGGGTGTACTTTGTCTTCACGTGTTTGCTGTTTGGGTTTGTCTCTCCTTCACCCATCTATCCCCATGCTGGATGAGGCAGAGCCCTGCTGCTCTGTCCCCAGAGATTGACAGTGAGGGTGCTGTGCACACACACACACACACACACACACACAGTGCATGCTCACTACCCCAAGCAGGAGACACCATGGTCCTTCTAAAACACTTCTGATCCTCTGAGACCATCCCAGTCCTTTCCCTCACCTCCCCCTGCTAGAGATGTCTGAACACCACCAGGCCATCATCATGCCAAGCCCCTGAGAGCTGGGCTGAGGCCCTGCAGCTCATTCTCTGGCCTGCCCCGAGCCTGCTCCCCTCAGCCCACACATTGGTGATGCCAGGAGAGTCCCCTGCTCCCCAGCTTGTGGCCAGGCAGCAGCTGCAACTCACACAGAGAGCGCCAGGTTCTCCTGCCTCACTGAACACCTTCCTGCATCTGCAGCTCATGCCAGCCCATCTGGTCAGTCCTGCTGACCCTCCATCGCTGCCTCAGCATTGCACTGTGTGCCTGTGCCCTCCTCTTCTCCCGCTCTGCCATCTGCCAGGTCCCTGTGCCCTTAATCCCTGCCTGGCCACACATCCCTGCTGTCTCTGCCCCTATGGACCAAGTTCATCTGGTCTGGCTGGCAGCCCTGCCTTCAGCTGGACCAGCCATCTGCTCCCACCTCCTTCCCACACAGCTTTCCTCCCAGCCACCTCATCCTCAGTGCCCAGGTCTGCTGTGCAGTGTGGGAGAGGTTCTGTGCCTGGAGCTGGTCGGTACCCTGTGGCACCAGCTGCAGGTCTGATGGCAGGAGAGAAGAGGCTCTGCTCCTTGCTTTGCCTGTCCAAGGGATCTGAAGAGGTTTCCAGCCTCCATCCAGCTTGGCACCTGGGTCCTGTCCCTGCCTCTGTGCTGAAGGAGCATCCACCCTGCATCTGCGCTCCCATGGCTGATTGTAGCATCACACTTCCTCCAGGTGTGAGAGTACCCACAGCTACATCCCAAGGCTTTTGGGATGGCCCTGGCAGCACTCCAGGAGCTGGAGGAGAACACACCATCCCTGCCAGATGCTGGCTCTCTGAGCCAGTTGAGTGAAGGCAGGTGAAATCTGGGGTGGGCTGAGTGGTCCCTTCAGCTCCTGCCCTGCCAAGACCTTGCCGGCAGTGTTAGGCAGAGCAGACAGACCTGCCTGCAGATAGCTTGATAGCCAGGTGATGGGCTGGTCCAGGAGATGATGGTTCTGGGCAGGGGGGTGACAGTGTCCCATCGTGCTTCTCCCTAGGAGCTACTGTGCCTACGTGGTGCAGCGCAACGTGACGTGCACGCTGCAGGACGGGGCTGAGAGCTACATCAAGGCTGAGTACCACAAGTGCAGCTGGGGACCCAAGTGCCCGGGGAAAGTGCTGTGAGTACAGGGGACACTGGGGCTCGGTTTCCTTCTCCTAGCTTCAGGTCTTGGCTCTCCTTGGGCTCCCAGCCCCCCATGCTACCCTTCTAACCATTAAGCCCTATTTTCTGGCAGGCAGTGAGAGGGACTGAGGGCTTTTCCTGGATGTGGCAGTCAGTGGGAGGGCTGGGAGGATGCAAGAGGGGATGTGTCAGGAGGGAGAGGGAGCTCTGTCCCTCATCAGAAATAAACCAGGACATGATGGGAAGCTGGGGGTTGCACGTGTGCAGGGAAACGTTTTGTCACACCTCTGCAACTTAGCAGAAAGACAGCAGCTAGGTGAGAGCCTGGCCAAGAGAGGGAGGGGACAGAGCCTGTGGCTGGGCATGACTGAGGGCTTTCTGCCCCAGAAAAATATTTCCAAAGCTCTCTGCCAGCTCACCAGTGCTGAAGGGAAACACAGCCCCACACCCAATGGGACCCATGGCCCTGCTATTCTCTTTTGCTTGACTTGGGTATTGCTTCTCTAAACTGTCTTCTCTCTTCCTCCCTTCTCCTGGAAAGGTACCGCACCTTCTTCAGACCCAAATACAAGATTGGCTACAAGACAGTGACTGAACTAGCCTGGAGGTGCTGCCCAGGCTTCATGGGAGAAGGGTGCCATGACAGCCCGACTGACCAGCCTGGCCTCCTGCCTCAACATCCCAGCCCTAAAATGCCTCCTGGACAAAAGATGTTTCCAATCCCCAGGCTTCCTCCCCATCCTAAAAGTCACCCTGACCTCTTCCCAGGACCAAAGAAGAATCAATATGGTGAGATCTTGCCCCTGCCTCACATCCCCAGGTTACCACACCACCAACTCAGTCTCAGTCCAATACTTTCTCCTGCAGCATGGGGCATGAATTTAACAGCCCTTCAACCTCCTTTCTGATCAGAGACATTTGATTGCTTTGAGGATCACTTGCTTTTCAAATCTAGTTTCTTTGAAAACATTCTGCTTGAAAATCACTTTTCCTCCTTACTTAGAAGAATTTTTACATTGGTTATGGGGTCAATAGAGAGTGTCTTAAGATAAAGCTTCCCTGTGCTGTTCTCATCACCTGCTGTTGCACTTGGGAGCAGAGAATTTGATCCCAAGTAGAAAGAGGGTTTCTGATCAGCTTAAGAAGAGGAAAGGAGGAAGGGTGGGCTGATATTTCACTGAAATAGCATTAAGAGAGAGGCAGGAGCTAATCTTAGTATGGAAAATAAGTTCCCTTGTTGGCTATCTTCTAGATTTGAGTTAAAGGAGCACCAGCCCTGACTGTGCCCTCCCTGTCTCTTTCCCTGGGCAGGTAGGAAGCTGCCTGGTCTCTTTGGGGACCGCCTAGACCGCCTGGAGGAGGAGGTGAGGCGCCTTTCCCAGTCCTACGACAGCCTCCACACCATGGTGAGCAGCCTGGGGGACCGCCTGCGGATGGCCATCCAGGAGGACACCACCAAGATGATCGGCTCCTTGATGAACAGCCCAGGCACGCCCGACTCCATGGTGGGTTTCGGCATCATTCCTGACGGCCTGGTGGACGTGGCAGACAAAGCTGATATCCCCACCTACCCTCCCGTGGGGGAGATCCTGACCAAAGTGACGGAGGTGAGCGATGTGCTGAAAACCAAGGCGGATTTGCTGCACGAGGTTCGTGGGATGGTCCTGGACCACGATGGGCAGATCAAGCACCTTCTGGAGTCAGCCCGGCCCTCGCCCCTCACCTCCATCGACCTCCTGGAGGAGTACGTGGACACACGGCTGAGCAACCTGCGTGGAGAGCTGCTCGATGGCTTCGAGAAGAAGCTGGGGAAGATCCAGACCACGTGTGATTTCCGGATCCAAGAGGTGCGGCAGCAGTGCGAGGAGGAGAAAGCTGCCAACCTGCGGCTGCAGCAGACGCTGGATGGGAAGGAGCTAGAGATCAAAAAAGAGATCTCCCAGCTGGAAACCCAGATCCAAGGGCTGACAGTGGTGGAAAGCTGCTGCAGCAACCTGGACTACCTCACCGATCGCATGAACATCCTTGAGAAAGGCCTTCACAGCATCTCTGACTCTCAGAAGAACTTGCACTCAAGGCTGGATGGAGAAATCTCCACTGTCACCCTAGGGAACCTTTTTGAAGGGCGCTTCGAGGACCTGGAAGCCAGACTCAATGCTACAGAGGGAGAAACGGGGAGCTGCTGCTCCAGTATAGAGGACAGCATGAGAGGCATGGTGGTGGCAGAGGTGGATGGCATGAGGACCGCTTTCGAAGACAAAATGCAGACTCTGGAGGACAGGTTCATGACCATCGTGGGGGAGCTGAACAACGTCAGTTCTCCTGTGGGCATGGACGGAGTGGTGGTGCCCGTGCTGGAGGGGGAGCTTGCCAGCATGAGGAAACGCACAGACGAGACTCTGGAGGTGTTGCAGAATCGCCTCATCACACTGGAGAGCACTTGTTCCCTGGGCTGCACCTCTGCCTCCAAAGACGTGGAGACCTTCCGGACAGAGATAGAAGATTGCCAGAACAAGAATCAGGACCTGCTCCTCCGGATGGACAGCAACTACGACCTCCTGCGCAAGCTGAACGCCACCATCCTGGAGATCCAGCGGCGAATTGAGGAGGAAGCATCGGGGGCTTTGCAAGGGGAGATCACCTTGCTAAAGATCAACCTTAACACTGTGAGCAAGTCTCTGACTGGGCTCAAGGACTCTGTCTCCCAGTACTCGGACACCGTGACACACGTCAACTCCTCACTGGATGAGCACGAGCGGAAGATCGAGGATGAAGTCCACTCCATCCAGGAGAAAGTCAACAACCAAGGCTCCCAGCTCTTCTTCAGCAACCGACGTGTCCTGAACCTGAAGGGAGATTTAGAGCGACTCAAAGCCAGGATTGTCAGTGACCTGAGTTCCTGCAAGAGCGTGGCCCATGACCTGCAGAAGGAGATCACTCACTTTGATGACCGGGTGGCACGGGTGGAGAGCGTCTGCAGCAGGTTGGGTTCTGTCACGGGGAGCCTGGATGGCATCAGGGATGAACTGGAGAAACACACAGGCAGTCTGTGGGACTACATGGACCACATGAACGGGACCCTGGCTGCCCACTCTCAGGAAATAACAGGACTGAAGGACAACCTGCTCGACTGCCAAGCCAAGGTCTCAGAGCTGGCAGAGCAGGTCGCCCACTTGGAAGAGCAGGCAGAGGGGAAGCAGCATTAGCTGTGCCCCCACATGCTTCTTCCTTCTCCTCCTCATGAAGGACAGGATTAACTTATATCACACAGACTCGCTCCAATGTGACAACAGCTCTTGGGATAATTTTTTTTAATGAAAAGATAAATTAAAAGCTGCTACACCCTCCCCCCTTTTTATTAAGTCTGGGGGTGGTGCTTTCCCAGAAAGACAATTCAGGAGGAAGCTGGAGGCAGGAAATTTTTAAATTTTTTTTTTTGTGGATCTATCGCCTCTTGAAGAAAAAAAAACCAAAACAAAAACAACGAACACCCTGTAGTTGTCAGTTGAGGAATAGAGTTTCTCTGACCTAAAGACCTCCTGCATCTTAATCCAGGGACTGAGCAGAGCCAGGGCTCCTTACAGGGAGCAAAAACTCAAGGCAGGAACTGTGGATTTCAAAGAACACACGTATCCACACCTCCCCCTGGGACCTGCCTCCCCCTCTCTCAGACGGCAGCTTCTCATGTATGGAAAACCCATTTACACTGCTCACTGCTCCATGCAAACACACATGGCTCATGGAGCACAGGGGGATAGGCATGAGGAAAACACACACATGCATATATATTTATATATATAATGGATATTTTTGAACAACCCATTGTTATGGTGTTCATCCAATTGCAGTTTCCTCTTCCTGCCCTTTGCTGTATTTTGAAGCACCTCCCTGAGCAGCATCCCACCTACTGTGCTAATCCCACCTTGCTGTGCTCTCTGGTCCCACCTGGGGTCAGAGAAAAATCTGTCTTCTCCAAAGACAGACAGTCTGTAGGTCCCTGCAGAGACCAAGCTGGCCATGGAGCAGTCCTGTCCTCCAGCTCTGGTGCTCTCCTGGTGTTTTTCTTAAACTGTGAATGTGGTTTCCCTCCTCCTGTCCTGGGGCAGGAGAGCTGGAGCTGGTCCAGGGGGTGACCGTGGGGATTCACTCATTTGGTGCTCACTTTTCCTGTCTGGCAGCAGGAACCTGTGTCCTCCTCCCTTCATTCTGAGCCTGCTGGGATACCAACAGCCCCAGGGACCTGCACCAGCTTGGAGCATGGGTGAGGAGGAAGGCAGGGCACCTCTGAGAAGACCTCTCAAGACTGGTTTCCCATGAACAAGCAGGTTGGAAAAGGCTGTTCCTGACCAGCTCCAGCCTCTCCCTGTGCATCAGACACCTGGGCCATGCACACAAACCCCTCCTCTCCTGGGGAGCCCAGCAAAGGCATCCTCAGCTGCTCAGCCAGTGGAGACCTCACTACTAGCAAGGATGAAGAGGAAATTCAAGAGCCTCCACCTGACCAGCTCTGGCACTTTATAGCAGAAGATATTTTTCTATCAGCTCAGTGACCCTTCAGCTCCCACCCAGTGCCCATCCCCCTCACTGCATCATCCCTACTTTTCTATACCATGATTCCCCCCACCAGGTCCCACAGAGGAGCAGCTCCATGCTCCAAGCAGCACAAAGCAGCAGCAACTCCCACCAGAGCTACATCTGGGCAGCTTTCCTCCTCCATAAAAACTGGATGAGCTCCCTGAAACAGCAGCTTCCAGGCTGATCCCTGTGGCCCTCCCCACTGAGTCCTCCAATGGGCTGCATCCTGTTATCCTGATGAGGAATAGCTCCTTCCCTTCCAGAGGGACGTGGGCCATCAGCAGCACAAGCAGGGAGAGGGGACCAGGCTCTCCCCAACTCACTTACCCTTGCAGGCTGCTGGATGCTCACAGCACCAGAATCTTCTCTCGCTTCACTGGGCTTTACTGGTCTGGACCTCTACTGCAGCTGCTGAGACACTTCTCCAGCTGAGGAACAACCTCCAGCTGCCTTTGGGCATCCTGCAAAACCTGCTGTTAGACAACAAAGCCTACTTTTCTCACCTCCCAGCCCACAGAAAGATTCTCACACCAGCTCTCAGTACTTTGCAATGGGTCAGGGAGCCCTCACCCCCCCTTCCTGTCCTCTCACAACAGGGAGAAAGAGGGCTGCAGCAACCAAAGAGAAAACAAAGCCATGGGCCAGGCTCCCCCCTGCCCAGGGCTGGGTTAGAGAGCAGCTCAGCAGCTTCCTCTAGCACAGAGGGAGCCAGGACTGGCCAGAACAGAACTAGGACAAGGAAGAAGTCTGACCTTCCAGAAAAATGGTGCTATGTTTGGACTGTTCCTGACTAGTCACTTGAAGCTACAGACAGTTTGTATTTCAATTCTCAGCTATCCATGTTTAAAGACTGAAAGGAACTTTGTATGAAATAGGGGGTTTTTGTTGGATTTTTTTTTTTTTTTTTTTTTTTTTTGCTTGCAGAGAGCAGGAGATGGTGCTCATGGTTGTCCCTGCACAGGCAGCTTTCCCAGGCAGTTGACAACTGATCCTGTTTTATTGTTTTTAAAACCTTGTAAATTTGTTCAGATTTTGAAAGCTGAAAGACTGTACTGAAAAGGAAAAATAAAAATAAAGTATTTTTTGCTGAGGTTTCCAGGATCAAAACGACTTGTGTGGCTTTAAAGAAAGCAGCATAAGCCCAGGGTGGGGTGAAGGCAGGGAGTTAGAGCAAGGAGGCAAGTTAAAAAAGAGGGGGCAGGCAAACTAGGGGGAGAAAGTTTACAGACACAGTGACCAGGGAAGGAAAAGCTGAATGCCAGACTCCTGCCCACAGTGTTCTGTAATTACAGCAAAGAGCTCCTGGAGCAGGGGCAGGAGCCTGCTGCACCACAGCTGCCCAGGACAGGGGCACAGGAACAAGGTCCTGCCCTGGCACAAGGCTGTGGCAGGCTCCTGGCAGGAGAAATTCCGCCCCCTGTGCACATACACAAAGCCAGGGTTGGCTTCTCGTGTTAAGACTGTTTTGCAGCATCACCTGAAGTCAGTAGGGAAAAAGAAAACAAAGGAAATAAAATTTTAAAAGCCATCTTGGCAGGATAAACCCACCCATGTTTGTAAAAGACATGGACCCTGATACCCATTTCCATGCAGAGGACAAGAGGCAGCCTGGGTGAAGAGACTGTTTATTGCTATTAGTGAGGAACACTCAAAACCCCAACAGCTTCCATCCACCTCAATTAGTTGCTCAGCCACAGGACAGCTTCACATCAGCTACCAAAACCTGCAGGTACACTGGGAACACTGGTCATACTGGAGGTAGTAACAGCTATGCCAGCAGCTCATCAATAAATAAGACAGTGACCCACCACCAACTTTAAAAAGAGCGTCAAACTTTGAAGATGAGAATATTAAGGAGACCCAGATTATTGCATCTTAGTAAATGGAGCTTTTGTCAGTCAGAGCTCCCTCTTACCCCTCTTTAGCCCCCTGAGAATGGGCATTTCTATTGCAGAACATGCCCCGTATTACAAGTGCAAAATGCCTGAGCAGCAAAGAGGAAGGAGGTGCCTGGAGCATCCAGTCCTGGCAGAGGACACACAGGAGAGCCCTGGGTCAGACGTCCACAGGAAAGGGGGGGGGTCAGAAGACATCCAAGTCAACAGCAGGCAGTGGAGGTCTCCAGTAGGCAAAGTGGCTGTACTCTGGACACACCAGAGCAATGCTCCCCCTCTGCCCCAGGGGAGGGAAGATCAGCTCCACCACCTCTGACAGCCGCTCGTACCTACAGGGTTAAGAGAGAAGCCACAGTGAGGTTTAGTTTACTTTTTCTGTCCTATGAAAGGCTTCCCTGGGTTAAAGCTAGGTTAACCCAAAAGGTGCAGAGGAACAAGCAGGTCACTTACGTTGACTTGTGGTTCTTTGTGAGCCCCTGGATCAGCTCTCCCTTGGGGTTGACGGTGAATATATGGCTCTCTGGCAGGCCCACCTGCTTGTAGGCATAGACATCCTGCCCCAGGAAAGCCAACAAGCTGTGAGAGCTGCAGGAAGGCACCACCACTGTCCCCAGCCTGAGCTCTCTCTCCCTCCTTCCCAGGAGACCCACTCACATTGGATCTATTCCCAAAGGCTGCATAGAAGGGCAGCTTTGGGGCAAAGAGGTTTTGGATGTCCATCAAGCAGGCAATCTTGAACACCTCTGGCTTCTTCTCAATCACCTCCCTGAAGCACAAGACACATGCACAGAGCAGCAGTTGGCATCAGGGGGCCAGGACTACCTTCAGAAGGGGTCCGAAGGGCAAAAGTGATTTTGTGCATTGCAGAAGCTTCACCACGAAGCTCCAGGGAGGGCAGGAGCTAATCTGCCTCCCTGCTGCCTCCCATGGGGGGTGTCCTGCACCAAGAAGCCTTCAACTGCTTCTGGCCTTAAGGCTGAGGCATCCCTCAGCATCCAGCTGGGAAACGGGCACAAGAGGTGCAGGGCTTGGGAGGGGGAGAGGACACGGTACCTGTGGACAGCAGAGAGGAGGCTGCTGGGGGCGAGCAGGATGGGGCCCTTGGGAAGGGCACAGCCTTGCTCGTTGACCCATTTGAGGTAACCCTTGGTGATGTTTGCCATGCCGATGGCTCTGGCTGAGCAGTAGAGGAATTTGTAGCCGTTCCTGGAGGGAGCAAAGGGAACCCCTCTGAGCCGGGTCCTGGGCAAAGCATCCATCCTCCTGCTCCTCCAAATAGACCTCCAGCAGCCAGCACGGCTCGATGGGCACCTCGGGCAGGGGGACACGGTGGCCGGAGGCAGCCAGGGCAGCCCCAACACCCCGGGACTGCCGTGCCGCCCCTCCCGGACCGGGCCGAGCCATCCGCGGAACCACAGTGCCTCTTAGCGGCCACGGATGACAGTGAGGGAACCGAAAGCCAGGCTCGGAGGGGACGTATCTGGGCTCCCAAAGAGGTGACCAGCACCCAAACGCTGGTTGGACCCCCCCTCCCCAGCCACAGCTGCACAGCGACCCAAAGGCATCGAGCTGTGCCTCTGAGGTGTCAGCCTGTGCCATCCCATCTCCTGCTGAGCTCTGCTCCATCTCCCCAAAGCCTCCACCGACACACGGGAGGGCAGCACCAGCAGCTGCTCCCAGGGAAAGCCCCTGCACACACATCCAGGCAGCAACTGGCACCAGAAAACCTATTTTGGCCAACATGGGCGAGTAACAGCCCCAACCCTGTCTCTCTCTCTCCTGCATCATCCTCCCCACTTCCCCTTGGCCTCTGTTGATCCAATACCTACAGGTGGATTTTGTGGAAGAGTTTAGCAATCCCATGATGAGTCCAGTCTCTTCCCAGATGTGGCAAGATGTGCCCAAGAGCATCTGACCTAGAAGGAATGGAGAGCAGGTTGGACTGACCAATCTGGTGGGTATCCAGAGGATGATGTGGTTTATGGTCCCTCCTGACTGCTTATACAAGCCTTGAAAAGACTGAGGGGAGCAGGGATGTGGGGTAGGAGAAAAGCCCTTTACCTGGTGATGGTGCCATCAATGTCAGAGATCACCACCTTGTCATCCCAGTTCCATAGGTAGATGGTGGCCTCACAGCGGCAGGTGCCCTGGTACCGAGTTGTCACACTGAATGCCACCTCATTGGGGCCATCCTGCAGATTCAGCCTTCCCTGGGGAAGGACAGAAGAGGTGCAACCAGACCCAATTCACACCACCCCAAGGCTTGCCAGAGGACAGACCACCACCTGGCCAGACCAGAGACCCCCAAAGGGCGGGCACCCAGGGCAAAATACTTGGCTGGCCTAATAAAAACATGAGGTCAGGCACAGAGAAACCCTTGTTAAAGGGTTGTCTCACCCCTAACACATGGAAGCAGGCAGGGAAGGAGGAGTTCAGCACGCACGATTTGTTCAGAGGAGAGTCGCAGGGATTTCTTGTAGGTTGGCTGAGATTTCTGTGTGAAGGCATCCACTGCCAATGTGTCCCCATCCTCATCACTGGATGACACCTCTTCCTCCTGCCTGCATGAGGAAGGGAAGAACACATTAGCTTTCCTCTGCAGACCGTGGCCTTCCCCATGAGCACCAAGGGATATCTGGAGGTGACCAGAACAACAACCAACCCACATCAGGAAGCAGCCATGGGGGAGTTTGGCTGAAGTGGGGTCAGCCAGAACCTCAGAGCTTTTTGCTAGACTTGGGAGTAGCTGGTCATTTAGGAGGAGAGGAGATCAAGAGCATACACAGACTCCCAAAGACAGCCTGGGAGAGAGGGACTCACCTCTGCTGGGCAGAGCCATCCTGCAGTGTCCCCACATTGGTGTTCCCTGGCCTCAACTGCTGCAGACAGAGAGAAGTGTCATGAGCACCTCGGGGCCAGAAGGAGGGGCTGCTTTGAATCAGCAATACCAGAAGAGGTGACAATACATGTCCCTGCCCTCCTGAGAGCACCACCCCATGGAAAAACCACCACAATCTCACATTGTGGTGGGCCAGGGAGAGCAGCAAGCACATGTGGTGCTTGGGCTGTGGTAGGGGGGACACAGGGTCCACTTGCCAGCATTACCAATTCTTGGTAACATTTGTTAACACTGCTTGGGCATTACAGAAGTCATCTTGCCACCAAGTCTCTCAGGCCTGCTCTCATATTCTGTTCTCAGACCATGCCCAGGACTCTGCTGCCCACCCCTGCCAGCCACCAAAATTACTCCTGTGCCCACAGCCACCCCTGCAAACACCTCCTCTGCTGGGAATTCTCTCCTCCTTCTCCAGGAAAACCACCACCTGCTGCCTTTCTTGGGCATCTTCTCCTTCACCAGCTGGTCAATGGCACTCTGTGAATGTGGCAGAACATGGGATGTAGTCAGTCCTCAGCCCAGGGAGGTTCAGCTGCCAACAGGCTCAAAAGAGCCTTACCTGGTAGGGTTTCCCTTGCATAATTATTTACAGGATAAGATGTGTTGACTTCTGCCTGGGAGCTGAGATGGTTTGAGGGTGAAGGGTACAAGAACTCATTTCCAACATGCATCTTGGAAAAAAGATCTGGGATGCCTTATTTCATACAATCCCAGCCAGGTCTACAGAGCCTTGGAACAGGCTCATGCAGTCTCAAATCCTCCAGACTGCCAGGGCTCCTGGCTCTGGTTAGCCTTGCACAGATACAACCATCAGAAAACACAAAATTTTTGACAAGGAAATCTCTGTTCTCCAGGTATCAGTGGTACCCAGGTATCTAAAATCCACCCTGAGGTACCTCTAGGGCAATGGAATGTTCAGCTATGCCTCAGACTCCCTGCAAAGCCCCAGATGGACACCTTGGCCTCTTGCAGCCCCACTGCACTCTTCAAACCCTGCCAAGAAGTGTGGCCAGAAAACACGTTGTGCTACTGACCTCAGAAATGTTCCTCTGGAAAGCCTGCAGGGACAGGACCATGGGAGCAGCCACTGCCCAGTTGTAATACCTGGAAGAAGTGAGAGGGATGGAAACGTCACCACTCCTGGAGTGAGGGCTATTTCCAGATCACCATTCTGCAGTGTGGCCAGAAGTTCCCCTCCCACAGCTACTGTGGGATCATCACTGTCTGGGATGAAGCTTCACTCCAACAGGAATGTTTCCTTAGGGAAAGTGGCCACAGTGGTCATCTTGGGATGAAGCAGCAGGGAAAGCAAGCAACTCACTTTTTGTTGATCAGTATCACCAGGTTTGGGTCATCAATGAGTCCTGGATTCTCAGCAAACTGCTGGTAGGAGACCATGTGTTCCATGAACTTCTCTGGTGGAACAGAGGCTGTGTCATGCTACTGGTGTACACAATGAGTTCCAGGACAGCAGGTTCCCCCTCCCCTCTCACCTACCCTGAGAGATCTGCCTGCTGTCCCCCAGGCCTCCACACAGAGACAGGGCAAGTGTGGGCATCAAATCTGAGCCAGAGTCCATGGAGCTGTGAGCAGGCAAATCAGGTGGCAGCTGGACACACAGAGGGATGCTGGGGTCTGCCACAGGCTTTGAACTCTGCTCTGTGTCACTGCCAGCAAGGGGAGAAATAGAGGCAACATCAGACAAGAGCTGTACATCCATCTATCCATCCTTTGCTCAAGGAAGTCTGAGCTTGGCCAGCTGGGGCAATCCGTACCTCCTGGGGAAATAGAGAGCTACCTGCTCCTCATCCAGCTTGGAGAGATCTTCCAGGTAAATGTCACTGGGGCCCAAGTGAGGACTTCTCTTGGTGGATCCTCAATGCACAGACAGAAGGGAGAGAGCTTAGCTGAACCACCTTGCCAACCACCTCAGCATCTATGGAGAAAGCTAACAGCACTTTCCTCTATCATACAAGGAGGGAATCTCTTCTCCTGCTTGAAAAGCTGCCTGAAGTCAACAGCGAGAGAATGACCTCAAAACACCTGCACTGCCATGAGACCACTTGCCAAGAGGACACAAAGGACAGGCCAAAGTCCTGCCTATGTTCTGCTGTGACAATCTGAAGTTGATGCCATGCAAGACAACACTTTGATCTCCCACTTCATACAGTAAGGGACCCCAGACATCTCTTCTTCAGAGAAATTATTTTGTTCTGAATTTATGCCAGAAGAATGAGGCTGTTTAAGACAGGTAAGAAGATGAAAGCCCTGAAATACACTGCCAAGGGAGGACACACATGCATGCTTCTCTGAGTGATTTTTCACCTGACTTCTTGTCACATGAGGGGCTGCCAGACACTTCAAGTTAAGGCATGGTCTACACTGGGAAATCTTCTAAGCATGCAAAAGGAGAGATGCCCAAGGATGGACTTCAGGAAATGTCAGGCAAGAAAACTTCCTGGGGAGCTGGGTGGTCACTGAAAGGAGGAAACCTGAGGAATGTCCCTTCAAAGTCAAGAAGCTGGTAGCACATGAAGAGGGCAAAGAAAACGTTGAGTATCTTGAGTATCCAAGAGTCATGAAGGAGTTACACTGAATGAACAACCTGGCCATTCACCCAAGTCAGAGACATCTCTGGGCTCAAGCAGTGCTTCCAGCAGCACCAGTCACCCTCTCACCTTGTTTCCTCTGGCTTTCCAGCTGGGGTTCAAGGCCCACTTGCTCCAGAGCAGCAGCTGCCTCAGGGGGCTCCACATCTGGCTGAACCTCTGGCTCAACAGTCCAGGCTCCCTCCTGTTTCTCCTGTGGGGCTGAGGAGCCCTTCAACAAGCTCTGTGACCCCTCAGGAAGGGGGACATCCCTCAGCCTGGGGACTCCGTTCCCACCCTGGGGTGTGGGTGTTGGTTCAGCAATAGGCACAGCAGAGGAGCAAGGTGTATCCTGGTGTCCTGCTGGGCTTGGACCTCCTCCCACTCCTCCAGAGGTGGCAACAAGATGGGTTGCTGGTGTCACAGAGACAGTAGTAGCAAAGGTCTTCATGAACATGGCTGGTTCATCTTGTTCCAATTTATTCATCTCAAAGGAAGCAGAAGAACAGGTCTGAGGATGGGAGGTTGCCCAAAGCATCAGGCAGAAAAGAACAACTCCTCTAAGACTACCTGGCCATAGCCTTCTCCACTTTCTGCAGGGCTTTCAGATCCCCCCCTTCCCACCAGCTATTAGAGAAAAGTAAGAGCAGAGACTCACCTGAGGGAGCCTTCCCCAGTTCCATTGCATGTGGGCTTCAGCCCCAAGAGCAAAGCCCTCCTGAGATCTGACCTCCAGCTCAGAGTCACTTCTGGGAGAAGATGGATGGCTCAGGGTGGGGCTACAGGAAGAGAAGGGAACATTGGACCTTACCTACCCCTCAGGCCCATTCTTTCCTATCACTGTAGGGACATTTAGTGCCAAGAACCCTGTAAGGTTGTTTTCCCATAGGGTTGTTCTGCCCTATAGGTCTGGCTTACAAATGAGCAAGATCTGAAGTTGAGATCTAAGGAAGCCAATGCCATCAGCTGCCCAGAAGCAGCTCAGCAGCAGGGACAGGAGATCCCTGTGCACAAGGCTTCTTGCATCTGTGACCATGGCCAGAAGTGTCCCCCACTGGCTCTCATCTTTTCTTCAGCCACCATTAGGTCAGATCAACCCTCTTCTCCCAACAGTCCCAAATCCCTTTCCAGCCACAGGGCACGTCCCCTGCTCTCACCAAATCCAGGCAGATGGCCTTGGCTCTGTCCCTCACCTGTCCAGAGAGGTCAGCTCCCCATCAGAGTAAGGGTGTATCACTGGGGACTGCAATGACCCAGTTTCTTCTTTGGGGAGATCAGTGAAGGAGAAATACTCAGGATGGCTGCAAAGGAGGAAGGAGATCAGTTACACTGCTCTTGGGCACCAGCATCCTCACCTGCAGAGCTGGCAATACCCAGCGTCACCATTTCCACTGGGGTTCTGCTCCCCAGGAGACTGGGCTCCGACCCAAAACACTTCCCCAGGGTTCAGTACTGCTAAACATCCCCAAGTGAACCTACAGGCTTGACCCACCACATCTCCCTTCCCAGACCAAGCTGCTCACCTGGCTGTTGGCAGCTTGCATGGCTCCTCCATGGACATCTCACTTTTGGTGTCCCCACAGCATTCCAGTTCAGAGTCTGACACCTCCTTTCTCCTGGGCTTCCTCCTGCGTCTCCTCCTCTTGCGTTGGGTGGCTTCAGAGCTGGAGGGCTCCTGCCCATGAGAGGCCTCCTCCAGGCTCTCCTCCCTGGGGATGGGGGATGTACAGAGGTGGGAGGGGATGCTGCTCTGAAACAGGGATGGAAGAGCCCCTCAGCTCCAGCATCCTCCTTTTCAGGCCAGCAGCTCATAGGTGCCTCCTGTGCAACATAAGCAACCAGTGCAACCACCACCAAATCCTCAGCTCGTGGAGGATTTTGTGGCTAACCCAAAAAGGAGAGGCTTTTTATGTGCAGCATGCTGGTAAAAAACCCAACAAAACCAAAACCATTCACAAGCTAAAGATTTCTTTAACATGGACAAGGAGAGGCAGGCAGGAGGTGGCACCATGAGACCAGAATTGCAAAGGTTGCAAATGGGCTTTGTCTCTAGAGTCCTCTCTGATCTCAAACCCAGCCCAAGCTAGCAACAATCACAAGTCAGCCTGGGAGAGAGCTGCCAAGGCTTCTGGAAGACACAACTGGTCTCATCCTGCTTCCCAGTAGAGCAGGCAGTCTGCCACAGCATCTGGCTTGTGCTCATCCCTGTCACAAGATCCCCCAAGAGGCCAAGCTCCAAGATATCTGCCTGGTTGGCCAGAAGCCATGTCCAGGGAGGGAGGACAGTCTGGGATGCAGATATTTGGTCTAATGCTCCCTCTCAGGGTGTTCCACTGCTTGGATCCTCCACACCGGTTGCAAGGTCCATTGAGCAGGAACCTTTGTGGACACTCAAAACATCAGAGAGGATAATGGAGTCACTCTGGGGCAGAAGAGCAGTCCAAATCTGGTCCTTCCACCTCAATCCTGTTCTTCCAAGTGGTCACAGCAAGACACAGCACCTCTACATCACCAACCTCATGCTCTTCCAACTCCTGGACAAAGAAGGCCTCTCCGTTGTCACCCAGCTTCATGTGCAGGTCCACAGCCTCCCCATTGATTTCAATGTCAACCTGGCAAGGGGCAGAAGAAGCCACTGAACCCACTCACCTGTCAGCATTCAGGAAGGCACCTCCCCAGGGAGAGGACACAAAGCCTGACAGCCACCCAGCCTTTGAGGCAAGGGACCCTCTCCCAGTTCCCCTGGGAAGCACATCCCTCCCTGGAAGAGGATGGCTTCCATTTGGGGCATTCCCTCCAAAAAACTGACAAGCACCAGTTTCAGCAGAGCTCCCATTCTTCTCAAAGTTCTTCCCAGCTTATGGAAGATCCTAGGTCTGGAGAGACCAGCGAGGAAGCACAATCCCAGGGCAGGCACCCACTCACCACCTTCTCCTTGGAGCGCAGGACACCCAACTTCCCGAAGCGGACGTGGAACGGGGAGCACTGGAAGGAACCATCGGGCTGCCTGACCACCACCACATCAATACAGCCTGTCAGGGTGCTGGGGTTCAGGCCCTGGTACAGCTCCTTCACAGTGACAAAGACAGTCTCAGCAAGCTGCCCCATGTAGTTCATTGTTTGAGACTGCAAACAAGAAATGGGAGTGGAGTCAGGAGGAAAAGAGGGCTCCAGCATCTCAGTGCCCTGGGAGTTTATTCTAGGAGAGGCATTTCATAGCCCCTTCAAGGGGTACATGTAGGCTTCTAGGGAAACTGAGGCAAGCACATGAAAGGTCTTGATGGAGACCAGCCAGGGCCCCTCTGAGCACCAGGGAACAGGGCAGAAGCCAGGACACCAGTTATTCCATCCAGCTTGGAGGAGAGAGTCCTTTGTCCCTGGGAGACACCATCATGTTTGCCCCAAGAGGGCAAATACTGCCTCGCAGCAACACTTTGCAAGCAGGCTGTCAACATCCTCTTCAAACAAGAATTTGGCTGGCAGGAGACCTCCTGCCCTGGACAACCATTAAAAAAAAGCTTGCAGCCAGAGAGGTGGGAAGTCTGAGGAGCTGCTACACCCACTATTTGCTCATTTTCAACCAAGCCCACACCCAGGGTTTCCCACTCAGAGGGGAAGACATCCCACTTAGGCACAGAGGCATTGCTGATCACCCAGACACAGCCCTTGTTCCAGAACCTCCTGGCCTTCATGGCTGGGCACCTGACACCATCATTCCCAGGGAATCCCAGGATTCTGCAATGCCATTTTCACAAGGCATTGTGAGGCATTCCGAGGCTGAACAGCTCCTGGTTTTCATTAGCAAGAACCCATGGAAGGAAAGCCCTGCCTGCTTCCTGCTCATCCTCTAACATTCTCCAGCTGCTCACACAGTTCCTCTCCACTGTGCTGGAGTGGAGTGTGGTCCCTGCTGGACTCACAGCACAGCCATGCCTCTGGCCACATGAGGTGGCACAGGGACTCCAAACAATTCTCTTGCAGCCCACCACTGGCAGATGCCTCCTGCTCAATGCAACCAAATCCCAGGAGCATTTTCTTGAGGACCTGTGTCTGGGTCTTGGTGTTTCTCCTGTCCCCTGGGCTGGAGGAGCCCATTGCTCCATGCCCAGCACCTGGCATCAGCAGGACAAGGGTCTTGGGTGTCTGCATCACACCAGAGGCTGGGCCCAGTTTCCCCAGCCCCCTGTGCTCCAGAGAGAGGGTGAGGACACAGGGTGACCACTTCAGAAAGTCCACAGATGAAGTCAAGGTAACCTCTTGTGCCAGCAGCGTGGTCATCCCTGGGGGCTCTCAGCACATCCCCCACCACACACCCAACACAAGGGGTGGTCATGAGAGTCACTTCCTTACCCAAAGGGACAAAGGGCAGGTGCTACCCGACGAGCCCTCAGCTCCAGCAGGCGCCAAGCCTCTCTCCTTTTTGCAGGAGCCCAGCCCCATCCCATTCCCAGACATTCCTCCGGGCAGACTGTCTGCATGGGGAGACACAGTCCCAGCTCCACACTGCATCCCCCCCTGCCTCTCCCCGAGACCTGGGATTGAGCCCAAAATCCAGACTTCCCCCCAGAAGGGGTAAGGGAGGGGAGGGGTGGGGGGGGAGGGAAGCTCTGCCCAGCTCCCGAAGCTTCGGTGCCTCCATCAGCTCTGCTGCCAGCAGGACCAGGGTCACGGGGCTGCTTCCCAGCCTGCTGAGCCCAGCATTCCCAGGCATGGCTGCCCTCCAGCTGCCTTTCCCACCGTGCTACAGGGGCTGGCAGCAAACAGGAGAGAGCTCCTGGCTGGAAAGGGGGGGGGGTTGTATTTTCAGAGAAGAGAAACCATCCAGCTGGCCCTGATACTCCCAGAGCAGCACCGAAGGGCTCCTGGCTGGGGTGGACATTGAGACAAACCTGAAAAAGTGCATAGGGAAACTCCCAGGCAGGAGGAAGAGGGTGGCTCTGGGAGAGCTTTCAGCTCAGGGAGTGTGAGTCCATGGGGGTTTGACTCAGGACAGCTGGACAAAGAGGCTCAGACTTCTCCCAACTCCCAGTCCCCCCGCAGATGAAGCAGGTCTGCTATGGAGGTGAAGGGTAAGTTACACTCTAGAGAGCGATTAAGAGGTGGAGAGGCAGGGGAAAGGGTTTTCAAATATACCTCAGGGACAGAACGCCATGTTCAACAAATAAACCCTATAGAGGAATGGGGTGTGCCCTCCCCTGAGCCCAGACACAGCAGGATCACCAGAGACCTTCACACCCACAACAGCAATCCTGCCCCAGGGAGGCAGCACAGCTCACACCCACCTCTCCAGCTAAAAGCCTCCCAAAATACAGCAGACCTTTCACTAACACCACTCTGCTCAGAGATGGCACAAGCCCCCCAAGCAGGATGCCCTCCCCCCCCTGCACAGCCCCACTCCCCATCCACCACCTCCCCCAGGACTTTCCCCATTACCTGGGCAGCTGCAGAACCCCAGAACCTCTTCAGCCCAGAAGCTGCTCTCTGGCAGCAGTAACGCTGCCTCACCCTCAGCTCCTCCTCTCCTTCCAGCTTCCTTCCTCTCACCTGAGCAAGGGGAGGTGTCCCAAAGAGCACCCATCACCACCCCTGCCTCTTGCTGAGCCTATGAGGGCTCCTGGGTGGGTGGATCTGGGGAGGGAGGTGACACCTGCAGGGAGCAGCTGGGTCTCATTGCAGCCACCTTGTTTGCTCCCAGCACAGTGGTGCTCACTGGTGGTGACCCTTCCTTCCTTCCTCCCTCTTCTCCAACCCCCCATTCTACAAGGCCACTGCAGCCTGACCCAGCAGGCAGGAATTTCCAGACAGTCCTTGCATTTCCCAGAGCAGATCTCAGGGTACAAACTCTACAAAAAGCTCCAGCTCTCAGGACCCCAGGGGAGATTGAGCCCTCTGGAAAAGGGGCCTGCAGAGACTGTGTGTAGCTCTGGGAAAGATTTGCCCTTTAAAAGCTGCCTTGCAAAAGCTGGAGAGCATCCTCATGTGGCCTTGGTGGAGCTGAGCCGAGGCCAGAGGGGGAAGTGTCCTGCTAGGAAACCTCTGCCTGCTTATTTCTCCCTCTTCTACAGGACTATATGGACTTCTACAGGTTCATATGGACTAGGACCACGAAGGGTGAGTAGGGTGATAATTGCTGTGTTGCTCACTTAATTGCTCCTGGATGTAAGATTGCGTGCACCTTGGCCAGATTTTGACTGGGAGGGATGTGGAAGTTACTGGTGTATGATGAGTGGGGCAATAATGGCTGGGACACAGCTAATGTCACCCACTCTCCTGCAAAATCCTCCAAGGTTGCTGCTGTACCACCCTGTACACCCCAGGGAGCTGCCTGCTGCACCCACCCTGGGCATCCCCCAACCAGAACTCTCCCACCCATCCCATTTTTCATCCCCGAGGGGAAAGGTCCAAAGCACTCAGGTTGGTCAGAGCTCCTTCCCAGGTGTTACCTCCCTTGTGCCTCAGTTTCCTCAGCTGTGCCATACCAGTGAGGCTGATGGGAGTGGGAGGCACAGAGATCCCCCTGTGCCAAGCACAGCCTGGACACCAGGTCCCAGACCCAATATGGGAACTTCCCTAAAGACTGTGACAAATCAGTTAAGGAAGGCAGCCTGTTTTCCAGCAGCTTCATATTTCTGAGAGCTCTACCCCTGGGTGAAATTGGACCAAAAGCAGCTATTGTGGGTGGCCAGGCACAGCTGCAGTCCCCAAGGAGGGTGGGCTGGCACCAGGCAGCACTGGCTGCTGACCCCAGAGGGGCTCACGGGAAGCCTGAGGTGGGTGGCTGCCACCATGGTGTCACCATGGTCAGGTCACCAGACACTCACACCCTGTGGGGAAGGAGCCTGCTGGAGTCTAGACACCTCAGGATGTGACATGCCAGGTGCTTTGTCCTTGTCACAACATCAGGTTAGTGCTGAGGGATGCCACTGGCATGGTTCTCACTCAGAGCAGTGGTTTACACCTTGCAAACCCCGAGGCTGGAACAAAGACCTCAGGGCTGGAACACAAAAGCAAGGACAAAACTGGGCTGGAGATGCCTGGTATAAAATGCCACAGAGGACATCTGAGCAGAGGGCATTTTCTTCCTTAGCCAGTTGAATGCCCCCTCAGCTGAGCACGGAGAAGGAAGGCAAAGCTCACAGGTAGCTCAGCCCCACTGTGGCTCCAATCCCTCACCCTCCAGACACGGGTGAGCACTTGGCTCTCCAGCACCCTGCAGAAGGAGCATTCCCCATCAGCTCCCTCTGAGGCTGACTTTTCCCACTGGCCCTTATGCCCAGCTCCTGACAAACCAGGCTTTGCTTGTCCCCCCAGCAGTACGGTGACTTCCATGCCTCTCCTTGCTAACCTACAATCCAGCCCCAGGGTGTTTTACTTACCTCTTCTTTCCATTCTTCTTGTCAAAAAAAACTTAAGGCACTTTTAACTGCAAAGCCACACAACTCTTCTGATGCCCCTCTTGATCCCCCTTCCTTTCTTTTGGAAGCTGAGCCCTGCAGATCCATCACCCCCTGGGCTTGTAACACTGAACACTCCAATTTCCCTGTGCATCCTCCCCCCCCCCCCAGGAGCTGCTCCAACAGGGAGAGGTTTCTCCCCGTTTGGGAACTCCCCAACCCACAGATGGTTGCAATGAGCCTTTGCAAAACGAGACTGCTTGTTTTATTGGTCAACTGAGAGGCAACACTTTCAGCTCCTTGCATTCCAATGGAAAAGCCAAGCTCACACCCGTGGTCTGCATCCCTGGTGCTCCCCACCCCTTCAGATGGCAGCCTGTGTCCCACACCGGGTACTGGTACTGGTACCAGCATGGCCCCCCAGCTCTGCCCCTGGTGCTGCCTGGCAAGCTCTGCTGTGCCTCCTCCCTGGCAGTGCTGCAAGCCACGAACCCAGCATTTTCAGTGCCTCTCCAGAAAAACTCCATCACACTTGGCAGTTGGGAGCACCCCAGGCACTGGCGGCCCAGAAGACTCCTAAATTTTCCTCTGTCCCACAAAAAACAAGTCGTGTCTTCAGTCTCAGGGTGGGAGAGGGGACAAGCTGTGTCAAAGACAGGCTTGTTTTTCCCCCTCTCTGTAATTCAACAGCTGCTGCAGATAAGCCAGGCCACAGCCAAGTCTTCAGCTGCCTCCAAGGTGGGGGTTGATGGAGGTTTTGCCTCCTCCCTCGGTCATCAGATTATTTCTCTGGGATTTTCCCAGCTCAAACTTGCCTTTGAGAGGCCTAATAGTCCCTCAGGACACTTCTCCTTGGATCAGCCCTTGCTCTCTGCTTCTTCATGGGCCTGGGGTGAAATGTCTGGAGGGAGGATGGATGACCTATCTGCTAGAGAGACCCAGGAAGCCAGCAAACCCTCCTGCCTCCATGCTGGCTGAGACCTGACACAGCTCAGCTCATCAGAGGTGCCCCAGAGGAGCAAGAAGCTCTCCCAGACAGGAGAGGAACTGATCCCACAGAAAGGGTCTCGCCTTGCTGTGCTGACAAGCAAAGCTGGGGCTGGGCTGGGCTGGGAGCAATCCTTCCAGCCATGGGCTCAGCTGGCAGCTGGGGACACCAGCACTGTGGATGGGTGAAGCCCACCAGCCAAATCCTCTTGGCGGGGAGCTGTGTTCTCCTGCTTTCCCAGACTAGAAGGATGTTCCAGGACCTCATTGCTGTGGGGCACAATCTGACAGCCACTCACCAGGCTTATTTCTGAGTCTTCCCATCCTTTAGCTTCACCACTGACCCCCTTATGCTGGGGTTTTCCCTAAGATGCCATCAGAACCCAAGGCTATGATGCAAAAGGTAAAAAGGCAGGAAGGCTGGTGGAGCTTCCTGCCCCTCTCAGCTGGCCAGGCAAAGGCTCCCGTTTTCTTCTTTGTCAAAAAAGAGCTCCAGAGTCTTGGGAAAGGATTGATTCAGCATAACAGGACAAGAGGCAGAAACACTGAGTCAGCACAGCTGGGCGGGGTGAAATTCCCATCCCTTTTAAGCCACAGGGAGCATAGCCCAGGTGTCCCGCTCCCTCAGGGATGGTGACAATTCCTGGAGGTCCAGCTGGTCCGAGTGCTGGCCCTGGAGCCAGGAAGACAACAGGAAAACAGCGGTGCTGGGATTTTTTATGTTTGCTTTGTTCCCATTCCCAGAAAGATGGGCCTGGCTTGTGATGGAGTGGGTGGGAAGCCATTTTGCCTGCAGAGGAGGAAATGCCATCCTCAGTCACCAGTCCCAAGCATAGAAAAAACTGAATTACAGCTGCAGAACCAGTGGAAAACCATCCGTTCTGGTCTATAAACACCCTCTGCTGATTCGGCTCCTAGTTTCTGACCTGTTAAAAGTTCACACTTCTTCCGTAAACAGAGAGGATTCAAGGTTGCTTAAAAAGAAAAACCAGAAAGCTACAATTCCCACACAGAACCACGGCTCACAGAGAAATCCAGCCAGGCTCTAAAACTGGGAGAGCTGATAGCCCTGAGCACTAAATGGTCCTGAAAAAAGAGTCTCCGAACTGAGAGCCCTCAGCTTTTTTGTCCAAGTTGCCAATAATCCCGCCAAGACCAACACTTTCAAACCAACAACTTCAGATAAATGTCACCATATTTACACCAACGTAACTGTGAGCTGAGTCTGACCATTAGCTCCAAATCCAGGAAAAGCAGAATGACGTTCACATTTAGGCAGCTGGAAAATCTTTTATCTTTTGTCCAAAGCTGGAGTCTTATTTCAAGACAGACAATGTTTCCAAGCCACACATTTTTATTTTTTAAAAAATATTTGGTGCTCTATTTGATCCCAAACCTGTTCATCACATGCTACATATTAAATGCAGCCAAAGCCCTGGGGGTGCCATGGTTTGGCCGCCCCAGGAGCATCTCTCCAGCCCGGGGACCACAGCAGTGCCTGGAGCGGTTCCCCCGCAGCTGGAGCCCCGGAGCCGCAGCAGCTTCCATCCTGCACCGGCTGGAACAAACCCGCACCCCGGGGAGCCAAGGACGTGGAGCTGGAAGAGGCCGGGAGCTGCAGGGAAGGGGCAGGGTGTCCGTGGGTGCTGGTACACAGCGCAGAGCTGCCCACCCGCGGGCTGTCCACACCCGGGAGGGTCTTCCTTGGTTTTTTTACGGGCAACCCCTGCACCCTACCCCGCGTCTGGGTGCACACTCGTTGTCGCCCCCCCCGGTGCAGGGTGCGGGCAGCCGGCTGAGACAGACAGACAGACAGACAGACACCTGCTGACCACCGCGCTGCTACCGCTCCGCGCACACTTGCGGTGCCCACCGCACACCTCACACCCGCGGTACACACCGCACACCGCACACCTCCACTGCCCACTGCCCTCTGCCCCCTCCCCACCGCCCCGGGTGCCCTCCCGCCCCCCTCCGCCTCTCCCCTGCCCGCACCCCGCGCGCGCCACCCCGCCACCAACCGAGCCCCGCGCAAGCGCGCGCACCGCCCCGCACCGGTGACGTCACCACCCCCCCTCCTTCCCCGCGATGGATCCCGGCTAATGCCGGTGTGTGTCGCGCCCGCCCGCCCGCCCCACGCTCCCCACCCCTCCAACCCCCCCTCCCTCCCGCCCCCCGTCGATGCCTGGGCCCGGCGGCGCCCGCCCGGCCGCCCCGCTGCGCCCACAGCCCCGCCCGCCCCGCACTCACCGCCGGGGTCGGGGCCTCCGCCGGACCGTACCGAGCTCAGCCGCCACGGCGTCCCGGGGACCTGCCGCGGGTGAGTGCCGACAGCCCGGAGCGACGGGGAAGGGTCCCTCGCCGCCTCCCCACCCTCACCTCCCCGCACCACCGAGGTCCCGCCCGCACTCGCTCCCCTCGTCCCGCAGGGTCTGCTCCCGGTGACCGCGGACACCGGGCAGGTGCCAGGGGCTGGGCGGAGGGACGAGGCGCTTCCACAGCCCTCCCCCGCGCTGCCGGGCACCCACCCGGGGGTCGGGACACGCGTGTGTGTCCCGCCCCACTCCGCCCCAGCCCTGCCGCGGGCCGGGGGCTGTCGGGCTGAGCTGCGCTGCCCTTCGCTGCCCTTCGCTGCCGTCGGCTCGCCGGCAATTAACATTTGCTTTCAAATAATTTAAATTAAAAATCTGCCGGCCGGCCCGGAGCTGTGCCAGGGCTGCCCGAGCCCGGCCGCCTCTTCCTCGGGCCGGTCTGGGCTTTTGTTTTTATTTTACTCGGGGTGCTCAGAGGAAGCCAAGTCTGGTTTTCCAGCTCTCCCTGGCAGCTTGCTGCGAGGAGCGGCAAACCCCACTCGCGTCGCGGGTGAGGATCAGGGGGTTGGTCACGGCTTTTTTTTTTTCTTTTTGTGGCTCCCGGTGTTGCAGCGATACTGGGGTGAACGTGCCCGACCTTGGGGTGCAGCGGGCTGGGAGCAGACGGCATCTCCCTCATCACACAGGTAGGAGCAGCCAGCGGCTCCCTGCTAAGGGACGTGCCCGAGGAAGGCCGTGGCAGAGCTGGGACTGAACCCCAGATCGCTCCATCCCGATTTCCCCTTCGGTGCTTTTCTTGCCTGGCTGGGGATGGAGGTTTAACCTCGCACCCTGGGGCTGCCGGGGTAAAGTCCTGCCTGGGCTGTGCCAGCTCCTAATCAGGGCTCTTGGGGTGGCAGCCAGGCGTGTGGCCAGGTGCCAGCGGGCTGAGGCCCGGAGGGTGCTGAGCGGTGGCTTTGGAGAGCAGAGTCGTTTGGGAAAGGGGGATGTGGGCACAAGCCCCTCGGGTGTGGGGCTTCTGTGACTGTGTCTGAGGAGGGACTGCACAGCTCGGGGCTTGAAACCTCATCCTTGGGTTTTGGGTTGAGGGTATGTGTAATTTGTGCCCTCAAAACTCAAGCAGTAAGGTTTTTCTCCGAGGGGTCTCTTCTGGTTATGAGATGGGAAACTTTCAGGGGAGAGGTAGGTGTGATCTTGTTAGGTGCTCTGATATGCCTGAGAAAAAAAGCAAAATACAAGTTCTAGTTGAGGTGGGTTTTCTCATTTCTGCTCCCCCCAAGGGAGTGGGCTCTGCCCGGCCATGGGTTTTGCCTGGTGTGGGAAGATGGTTCTGGCAGGGCAGGGAGGGTTTTGCTGCTCTTCTGCCTTGCCACCTACTCTAGCTGCAGCCAAGTGTCCTGATTCTCGACGGATAGGAAGCCAGAAGTTTGTTTAATTATGTGGAACAGCTTATTTTAAACTATTTTCTCTTTAAGAGATGAGGAGGAAGAAAAAAAAACACACAAAAAACCCACAAAGCCAAAAAAACCTACAACCAGAAGATCAAAGCATTTTATTTACCATAGAAGAAACCAGCAATTTAATGATAACTTGCATTAATTGTATTGGGTTGATGACCTTGATGTATTTTACAACTTGGGCTGTGTAGCTGAGAAGAGGGAGCAGGCTGTTCCAGTCTGTTTATTGTTTCCTGTTAGTTCATCCCAGTAACTCGCAGCACACAGATGCCCACACAGTTTTAGAGCCCTGACCCACCTTTGGGGGTGGGAAAGATGAGGCCATTGGCTTTCATTTTGCCTCAGATAGAGCCTAATCTGTAGCTTGTGTTAATTACATTATTGAGGGGGTTTAGCAGAGCTTTTTCTGACAGGGCTCAGCCTCCACAACTCTTGCTACTGTAAGAAAGCCATAGTAACTTGAAGCCCTGAAGTGTCTCTCAGGAGTCTCTGTCAATAGCATCCTTGTTGCAAAGCCAGCCCTGGGAGGGCTGCTGCCTTTTGTTGGGGAGATACAAGGACTGATGCTGGCAGCCCAGAGAGGGGGTGCCTGGAGCAGGTGAGCTGGGTTGGTGATAAGAGCCATCTGGGTTGTCAGGGGGGGGAGATTTAAACAGCTCCAGTTCTCCTTTATACAAATTAGTCCCTGTGCTCTGCAGGAAGGTTTTCTTTCTATTTATTCCTTCTCTTCCTCCCCTTCAAAAATGTGGTGCCCTTGTGTATGCAAGCTTTATCATCTGCCTGGGTTACTATGGTGTTACTATGTAAAAGCAGCTTGTCTGATAGCTCCTGGAATTATCCACAACTTGGGTTTACAGCCCAGGGACACGGGTCAGTGTTTGTCCCTTGTCAAGCAGTTTGTGTGGTGGGATAGGTCTGGAGGCAGCATTGCTCTCAGGGCATGGCTGTGGCTTGGTCCTCCTGGGACCTTCCTCTGGGTGGCCACCCTCTGCTCTGTGTGGGGCTGTCACACTCGTGTGTCACTTGTACTCCCCAATGTGGGGCCATATCCCTGGCAATGATGAGTCCTGGAAGACCCTCTGGGGCTCATCCCTCCCGAAGGACTAGGCTGCCTGCTCCCTGCCGAGCTCACCTGGAAAAACTGCTGGGAGCAGTAACAAATAACTGTGGGTCTGTGGAAATCTGTGCTAGCAAAAGATGGGAGCAAACCTCATCCCCCACACCACTGCCCTGCTTACCCCCTGCCCCCCATCTTCTGCAAGCAATCCCATGTGAGCTGGCTTGTTGCTGCTCACTCTCCCTGTTCCCCATCTCCTGGTGGGTTTTTTTGGCTTGGTTTGGGGTGTATGTTTTGTTTGGTTTTGTGGTTTTGGTTTTTGTTTTGTTTTTTTAATTTTTGTTTTTTCCCCTCTGTCCTTTGCACCTGATTTGCGTGTATAGAAGCACAAGGGAGACTCATTCTGTGGAGAGGTCCTTGGCTTGTACACTGTTAATATAAATTACTGTCACCCTTGTTTTTGCAGGGAGCTGGCATGGCTCTGAAATAGGGGGTTTGCTTGAGAGAGCTGAGCCCAGGGCAAGGTCCAGGTTCTCACTTTGATGATTTTCCCCTTGTGTTCTCTGAATCATTCTCAGAGGTGCCTCACTCCTTGCTTTAACAGAAGAGGAACTGAGCCCAGAATGATTGTTTGTAACTTGGGCACCTGTTCCAGGTGGAATGAATCTACAGAGGCTAATTTGGAGATCCTGCTTGCTGGTGCTTGAGATCAGGTGGTTGTGGTGAAGGTCTTCAGCATCTCTCCCTTTTGCAGCTGTGATGATTTTTCTGCTTCCTTGAGTAGGAGTGGGGTGATGTTTCTAATCAAAAAGTCTTGTACTTCTCTCTCTCTTTGGTTTTTAATTTTTTCTCTTTTTTGCTTTCTGGACAAAGAAAAAGAGAAGCCTTGGTAGGGTGAGGACTGCAGTGGAGTTAGAGGGACTGGTGATGGCACAGAGCACAGGAGCAGAGCTGGTGTGGTGGGGTTGTCACCAGATGGCTCATCTCTGCGTGGAGGACGTTCTCATGGGTTTCAAAGATTTTGTCCCTTCCTTTTCAGAGGGACACTCCGTGAAAGTACCCTCTCCTTTTTCTACATGCACGATAAGGAGACATTTAACTGAACTCCCTTTTCATCTCATTCTTATTTGGGTTTTTTTTTAAGAAATAAAAGAATTGGAGAAGGAGCTTTCTAAACTGCATTCAGTTCTGGTGATGGCTCTTGTAATGTTCCCCCTACTGAAGGCGAGTGCAGCCCTTGCCTCTCCAGCCAGGCCCCCCATGTGTTTTAGCACTGGCTTGGGGGGGAAAAAACCCCAAAACAAACAAACCATGGTGTTAAGGTTGCAAAAGTTTCCATTATAGCTCCACCCAAAGGCTCCTGCCCAGCAACAGAAAATTGGGTGATGGGGCATCCCTGCCTCCTGTGCCACCAGGCTGCTCAGGGGAAGGGAAGGAGATTTTTGTGTTTTTTCTTTAAATATGGAAATGCTTGAACGGGCCATCTCAGGCATAGGGTGGGGAGTAAAACCTGGAATTTGCCTGGCAGAGTGTGCTTAATAAAGAGCCTGGGTGGGACAGGTTTAAATAGTGAATGCTTTAAAATTCACCGAGGTAAGAGGGAGATGAATGAGTTGAAAGAGGCTTCCAGTGAGGCCAGGTGGCTCTTTGCTCTTTGTGTCAGCATCTTTTGACTCTTTTTCTCCAGTATAAATGTCTTGAAGTTGTTTTCAGGCTGTTTTGTCCTAGGGATATAATGGGGATCACTTTTCTCCCATGGGAAGGACTAGAAGTGAGGTAGTCCCTCCTGGAGCCCAGCTTGTTGTGCGGGATATTCACGCGTCCTTTGCTCTCATGCTGCCATAAATTAAGACATTTTCATGAAAATTTATAAAAACTTCTCTTTTGGAAAAAGGCCAAACAAATATTTATTTCCCTAAGGTGTCGTGCAATACCAGTATTGCACGAATACTTCTTGAACTGGTAGTAATTTTTTTTTCCCCCTGCTTTGTTTCTTTTTAAGTGTATTCGGTGCTTTTTTCCAGTGGGATGGAGAGACACATTAAAAATTGTATATAATCAGCCCTGTGGGTCTCTCTTTCCACCAAGAGATCTGCATCTCCTGGGGATTTGTGCTTTACAATTGCAGTGCTGTAAATCAGAAGGTGTGACACTTTTTTCTTTATATCCTGCTGCTTATCAGAAATCTGGGGGAATTTTTTTTGCTCTCCAGAGGAGTTCAGGTCAACGGGGGGGGGGTCAGCTGCCTAAACCAATTTAAAACCAAAACCACCAAGCTACAGCAAATCTTAAAAAAATGGTCATACTGGTGGTTTGTTTTCCCATTTTGCAGCCCCAGCTGTGGTGTTGCTGCTCTCCCTCAGAGAGGGAAGTCCAGTGGTTGTATTCTGTGTCCCCCAAGTAAACAGGAATTAGATGCTACCTGTGTGTCTTCAAAGAGGGATGGGAGCTTCTCATCTGCTCTTAAGATGTTTTTTAATTTGGGAGAGAAAAAATTAGGCTTGAGGCTATGGATACTTGATGCTGTATCTCTTCACCTCCAGATCTCTTCAGCATAGGAGTAGCAAGGGTCTTTGCTGCTGTGCATGGGAGTATTTGTTGTATCCTCTATGTAAGAGGACATTCAAGATGAGGTTGTCTTGACTGCTTTTTGGTAGGTATCATATTTAATATTATGAGGTCCTGGGTCAAGGATTCAGCTGCATCTCTGTCTTCTAGTGCCTATGCAGAGAGCAGCCCTCAATCACTGGAGACCTTCCTGTTGGCTCCAAGTCCTTCCTTGGAACACTGGTAGCACAAGGGCCATTTCAGCTGCTGATGTGCTGAGCTTTCTCTTGCAGCCTGTGTCATCCCTTCTGGCCCTGGTCACCTTTGTAGAGGTGGTCACTTCTAAACCAGCACCTCAAGCATGGTGCTTATGGGCTTTGGAGACCTTGGTGGGCTGGATGTGACACCAGTGAGGCTTCTTGACGTGCAATTTTTCCCAGTCCTGTCAGGATGGGTGTGTTTACTCTTTGCATTAAGGCTAATTGGCTTAATGTGTGTTCCTAGTTGTAGAGTGGACATTAGAGATGGGTCATCCTGAAGTGTGTGCAGGAGGTTATGCCAGCCTGTATTTTGTTTTGTTCAGTGGGATGTAAAAGCAGTCTCCTCTGAGTTGTATCCTGCTCTTTATTTCTTTGCTAGGAATCCATTTCCATGTCAGAAAATAATGTAAGACAAGAGGAGTGTCTCTGATCTACAGAGACAGGACTACTTTAAAAATAAAAAATCAACCCTGAGCCATGCTAGCAGAGGGGAAGCAGACGTGGTGTGGCCTGAGAGCAAGCAGATGATTGTGAATATTTTATTAAAACCATAACCCACCTGCTGGGCACCTCTCCTCTGGTCCTGCGTGCACTGGGATGCTCAGTGGATGTTTTACACAGCAGCCTCTGCTCCCTGCTCCCCTGTCTGGCATTTTCCTGCTGCTTTGCAGGCAGGAAAGACAGGAGCTGAGGGTGATATAGCAAACACAGCAGTTTGCAGGTCCTTTGCCTTCAGCTGTTTTCCCTGCACAGCTGATGCCTGGTGGTGCTCAGCTCCCCCAGCCTGGATTCGTGGTGCTGAGCCCTTTGCTGCTCTGCCAGGTGCTGGAACTGTTCCTGGAGGTTGGAGATTTGGCAGTGGCAATCACAGCAGTGCTTACAAAAAGCACTAGAAATTGAGGTGCTTTGGAGGAGGTAACTTTAGAGCCAGTGCACTGGAGGTTGATTGTACAAAAACCTTCTCCAGTTAATTGTCATTGCTGTGTCCATCTACACTTAACCCTTTCCCAAGCTCTGTTTGCTGCTCCATGCTCTCCTGATTTTGCTGGTGTCTTCTTGCCAACCTTCACATTTGGGTCACAGTAGGCCCCTGATCCTCTTCTGCCTTACTGCAGGAGTGATGGGCTGGTGGCTGCTCCAGCTGAGAGGGTGAGAAGGAGCCCTTGGTTTCTGGGGTTCCCTCCAAGAAAGAGTGATGCAAGGCATACACAGAGCCCCTGCTCTGCTCAGTATGCAAGGACCAACAACCATGCTTGCTCTGCTTAAATGAGGTGGAAAAAATTATTTGAGATGTAGCAAAATTAAGGATCTCTGGTACCTTCTAAAGAAGGTCTCCATCAGGGACCTGTGCTTAGCTGGCAGACCTGATAACTGGAGAACCCAGTTACTGACAGTGGGTGTTGTGGAGATGTGGTGCTCTGTTCTTCTCGCTCTTCTGGGGTGAGGATGAAGCCACCCAAGTCCATCAGAACTTCTGAGGGGGCTGAGGCCATCATGGGACACGTCTGCCATTGCCATCTCTGCTCCCTGTGTATGCAAACCCCTCTCCTGACCTCAGCACAGGGGTTTGGGCAGTGCTGGAGATCTGGGCTTGGCCATGGGGCTTATTTCCTACCCATAGGGGACTTTGCCTTCTTAGTTACAAACGTTGGCTAAGTGGAAGAGGGTATGGTTGGCACGAAGCATCAAGGAGTGCTGTGGAAAACAGGGATGGTGGTGAAGATGGAGGCTTGCTTTGCCTTCCGAGGGTGTTGTTGCTGTTCTGCCCCTGACACATGGAAATGCTGCCTCGTGCATCTGTTCTACTGGGGCTGAGTTTGTCAGGTCCTTGTAGGCATGAGAGTAGGAAAAAAAATAAAAAAAAAACCAACTAAAAAAACCCCACCAACAGAAATGTTGAATTTAAAATGGCATTGATTTTTTTTTTTTTTTGTCTTCTAATTTAATCAATTCCCTGCTGTGTTGTAAATTCTAAATGTGAATGGGAAATAATCCCACCAGCACAATAATTAGCATGTAACCAGCAGATGAAGAAAACCCAAACTGCTGAGCTGATTGGTGAATGCTGACTATTTTCTGAAATAATTTCAATAATCACATCTCCCATTAAAAAGAAGACAGGGCGGGGAGGAAGTCTTAAATTTTCCTCAAGCTCAATGTAGCAAAAAATGGTATGTGCAGTGTAGCTGTTCTCCATGTGATTATAAAAGGAGATGAGGGAGGTTCTTGACACTGAATTGCAAATACAAAGTACTGTAATTTTGCAGCTGGGAAACTCAATTTCAGTTGCTTTTAGGGGGGAGAGGGGTGGAGGAAATAGAAATTGTAAGTCAAATATGCATAATTTTATGTAGGTATTGTAACAGTAAATAGTCTACTGGAAGAAGAAAATATTCCCTTGCAGTGATGCAAAAATACATCCACTGGAGGCATTAATATTTACGTTTGGTTCTGTATTTCCCGTATTTCCTTGTTGTGCTTTGAAGGGACAGATGGAGATCAGCATTAGGAAAGGGGCAATTTCAGAGCAGTCCAGGAGCTGGGCGCCCTCTTACCACAGGAATCTGCAGCTCTGCTCTGCCTTCTGCAGCTGCTTTTCTTGGCCAGTTCTGGTGTGTAGTCAAATAAATCCTCTTTCCATCTTGATGCCCCCATGGTGTCATGTCCAGACAGCATCAGGAAAGGTCACCTCTGCAGAGCTGTACCTGGCAGGTGGTGTAATTACACATCTGAATTCCCATTCAGTACTAGCAGAGATGATTTCATCTCCTAATGATGTTTTTTTTTCCTTCCTTGAGCAGCCCTGTCCATCTCCTGGCCATGGCCACCTCACCCTCAGGACTTGTTTCCCAACAACAAAGCAGAGGTGATGCTGCTACCAGGTGCTGAGCCAGAGCATCACTTCAAAGATGCCTTTTCATTCCAGTTTGAACTTAATTTTAGCAACATTTGCTAAGTTCTGATATAGCTTAGTGCTTGTAGGCCTGAAAACATTTTATTTAGAAATTGAGGGGCTGGTCTGCTGACATCCAAGTGCTGCATGGAAAGGTGAAAAATCCCACTGGGTTTGATGGAGCAACTTTTATCTGAAGGAGTGTGCAGGATGAGGGAAACAGGGGTGCCTGCAATGGGAAACACTCTGGCATCACTCTGGTGATCCAGTGTCCTCTGTTTTCAGCATGGGGAATGAGAGCTGCCCAGAGTCCCCCTGGGCTGTGAGAGCCAGCAGGGAGACCAGGTCCCAGTGAACATCCCTGATCCTCTCCCTCCCAAAAGCTCAAGATGTGGTCATGTTGTCAGGTGTTATTTAAAATGGTAAAAAAAAAAAAAAAAAAAAAAAAAAGGGCCAAGTGCTTTGAAAGAGTATTTATTATGTTATAACTCCAATCTGGGGGCTCTGTGGGAAGGTATGCAAGCTGATCACCACTGTATTTGCTTTGAATATTTTCCCAATGTTAGAGACAGTCCCAAAGAAGTATTGCATTGTTTCATTTCCCCTCCACACTTCATCTTTTTCTAAAAGTGAAAGCTAATGTCAACAATCCTACAATAACGAATAAGTGAATGTGCACATCCTGCACATGATTAATTTTTTTTTTTTTTTTTAAAGCAGGATTGAGCTGGTAATGAACTATAAGCTCTGGATAAAAAAAAAAAATCTTTAACCACCTCACTGGTGGCTTTTTCTTTTTGCCTTTTTCAAATGTCATTAATCAAGTTATAGGCTGAAAATACTCTTGCAAAGCATAGCCCAAGAGAAAAGTCACTTGAGGTGAGTAAACAAGTTGGCTTTTTTTTTATTAAAGCCAAAAAAAAAAAGGCCAGCTGCTGCTATGTGTGTTAAGGGTACCTTAAATACAGAGTGTCCTTCAGTGCTGACAGGCATCCCAAACACCTTTTATAATAAACCACTAATTATAGCTTAGTGACTCCATAGGTTCTCTGGATCAGCTTGGGAATATTGCACTGAAAACCAGGGAGGATATTTATATTTTCTGTGACTGATGGATGAACCAGATTTAGAGTTGGACCTGGGGAACGTGGTACATAGTGTTGTATTTATAGAGTATTACAGAGTTGTGCTTGCTGCTGTACGATATAATTTTGGGGTTAAACTCTGCATTTTGGAAACTGTTTCCCAAATGTATCAGTGTGGATTCCAAAATCCTGACCCCAGCTGGGCTGGTTGGAAGAGGGTTTGGCTGGTGGCCAGCTCCTGCAGCCCAGCACCATCTCCTGACATCTGACACTTGGATTAAAACCAGAACCAGGGACTTCAGTGAAAATCCCAGCTTTTTACAGAAAAAAACCCAAACCTCTAGAGTGTCGTGGTTTCCAGAGGAAAGCTGGGAAATGGGAATTCTTGGGCAGAGAGGGGTGGGGAGGTCCCCTCCTCTCACTGCTCTGTGTTATCCTGGGTGTTTCCCAGTATCCCAGACTGGGAGCTGGGGTGTTCAGGGCTTGACTTGTAGTTTTAGAAGTTGCCATGGCTGATCCTGGCAAACTGATTCTTTTCTCCTCCGTTTATTTATTTCTTCCCTCCTTCATTTTAATACCATCTCCTGGGAGATCCCAGCTGAAATCTATTCATTCCTGAGATGTTTCTTTTTTTCCCTTGTGCTGTGGATGCTGGGTCTGGTTTGACTGTGGTTTGTTTCTGGCACTGCCAGGAGAAGCAGCAGGACAGAAGAGCTGGGCTTGCTGTTTGGGGGGTGTGTGTGTCCTGGCAAAGCTACCCTGTAGGTCTTAAAATCTTGCTGGTTGTGGGCTCAGCCCCTCTTCCCCAGGAATGGCAAAGCTCTCTCTGTCCGTGCCACCAGGGCTTGTCCTCCTCCATCAGGACCCTTGCATCCCCCAGGCTTTGATGGACCTGGCTTGCTGGGCTTCTGAGTCAGCCTGGGGTCTTATTTCCATTTATATTTCCCTTCCAAACTTAAATTAGAGGTTTGTGAGACAGCTGATCTGGTTGGGGATAACAACAGGCAGCTTCCAGCTGGTGCAGGAGCTTTTGGAAAGCTCTGGAATGTGCTAAAGGATAGGGAAGACACTACAGGAGCAAGGACAGGGAAATGTGGGGGCTGAGGAAGGGCAGAGCAAAACTTTTTCTTTTCTTTTTGGCAGGGTTGTGTGGCTAATTCACAGACACATAACCTGTCTAGGCAAGCAAAGCATCCCTGTTCAGCTGAGCTCCAAAGTCCACCCCCAGGACCTTGCTGGCTCTGCTCCCATGTGTGTAGCTGAGCCCTGGCTGAAGTGATGTGGCTCCAGGGATGGCAGCTCTAATCCAGCCATTGCTAAGCATTTGTTCTGATGGTGCTTCCAGGGCTGAATTTCACAGCATCCCCTTCCAAAATATTCTGAAGTCACCAGTGGAACTGCAAAATCCTGCAGCTGGATCAAACCAAGTGGTAATCCAAGGTTCCTTCTGCCTGGACCTTGAAAACTGGATCATATTGCACTCCTGCTTGAGAATTTTCCTACAGCATCATGTTTAGACACCTTTCTTTCTGCTATTTCTCCCAGATGAAATCTGAGGTTTTCACAACCCCAAGAACTGAAGCTTCTCCTACCTGATGCTCTCGGCAGAAGCATCTTTTCTTTCTCCAAATATTTTGGAGCTTGTGATAAAATCGTGAGGCTTTGGCAGTGCCACTTTGGGTGCTATTTGTGTGCCAAGCCCTGCTGAATGCCTCTTTTATCACAGATTTGTAACAGTAGCTGTTGGAGGGGGAGCTTCACAGGAGAAGTGCTTTCAGAAGAATGCTTTTATAAAGGAACACTGTCCTGAAAAAAAAAAAGTGCCTTATAGGGGGGAAAAAACCCAAACAACAAGCCCAACATTTTTCTTGTGTTCGTGTTGAAAATTTTTCCCATTAATTTGGAAGAATAAGGTTTTGCTTCCATTTCTAAATGGTTTTGTTTCTCCTTTGTATGACTGAGAACCAGGCATTTATTTTTTTCTTTTTTCAGGGTGGGGGGAAGGAAAAAAAAAAAGACACTTCAATTCTGAGTAGGAAATGCTGAAATCCTTGTTCTGTGTAACTCTCCCCAGGCTGAGCCCCAGTCAGGTCCCTGAAGGAAGTGGGATGGGGACCCAGTTTGCTCAGACAGGGCTCATCTGTAGCAGGAAGAGCAGTGATGGGGCTGCTCATCTCTTCCCCCTCAAGCAGAAGGAGACTTTAGAGAGAAGACAAGGGGGGGGTTCTGAACAGCAAATGTAGTGGTAAGAGGTCCCACTGACCCTGTGTGCCCACTGTTGAGTTGAGCTGTTTCTGTAAGAGAGAGGGGTGTTTCTCAATGGCAGAAACACAAAATTTGTCCTCCTGCACAATTCCCTCACAATAAAAAAAAAATTCATGGGGAAAACCTGGTTTAAAATTTTTAAAATGACACTGATGTCTGAAAGTGTTTTGGCTGCTGTGTTACAGCCAGCACCCAAGGGTGCTCTTGCTGAGCATCCCCCACAAGGAGGGGGGGTGTGTGCAGCACTTTCCTTTATTTTCAGTTTTGGTTTGGATCATCAGACTCTGTTCTGAAGTAGTCCTTGCTCTCTTTCCCATCTCTTTGGCACAAAAGCAAGAGAATAAAGTATTAGAAGAAGAATGTGATTATAATCCTTCAGAAATTGACAGAGGAATTTGGCAGTGGTTGTTGCAGGCTGTGAGTGCGATATATAATATTTTATTCACTTTTTAAAATGATTACATTTCTGTCTGACACTTTTAAATGATAAATCACCTTAAGAAGATATTGTGGGCTGGGTAACAACTGTCAGTGTGGTTTTTCTTTGCTAACTGTGCGAGGTCCATGCATCCAAAAAAATAATAACCCTTTGGCTTCAGCCAAGCTGTGTGCAAAGCTGGGAGCAGTGAGGTCCCTTGTGCTGATAATTTGTATTATAATAGTATTATTACTACTGCTTTTTTATACCTGAGTTAACAGCAGTGCTGCCTGTCCCAGTGTGCTCAGGGGAATTTCTTGGTCAAGGCACCACAGTTTTAGGTAAGGATGATTTGCTCTCTGTGTTCAGTCTGATATTTGGGGAAAACATTCACCATTCCTGACCTGTGTGCAGGATTTGAGCTGCTCAGCCCAGCCCGAGGACCCTGAAGGTGAGGGAAGGATGGTGGTGGGGTGGCAGTGCTGATCTCTGCAGACAGTGGAAATCCCCAAAACAGAAGGACCTGAGTGTGTTGTGGCACCCCTGTGCTGGGGTTTCCATATGTGAAAGAAGATAGGGAAGAAAGCATTCCTTGGTTGTCCTTGTTGCTGTTCCCATTTCAGTGTTAAGCTCCGTGTGTGCTGCTCAGAGGAGACCCCGACCCTGCCCCTGCCCCCAGCTCGTGCCTGGGTTATTTCATTTGAAGCAGCAGCTTTGGGCAATTCAAGGAGGAGCTGCCAAGGTAATAGTGGCTCACAGTGCCAAATTTGCAGGGTTTATGCTCCGTGCTTTCAGAACCAGCTTTCAGGAAAATCAAATTTTTCTTTGCCTCCAGCTTGAGTTTCTATTTAAACCATCTTTAATTTTGGGAAGTGTGAAGCTGCTGCGACTGCTGTGACCAAGGTCACTCCTCTTAATTTAGGTACTCCTAAGGATCATGAAACCTTGTTTGTTAAAGTCCAAGGCATGTGTTGAATCCCTAAAGGAAGGTGTGAATGCTATTAAACCTGCCATAGTGGATGGGGCTTGGGAATGGCAGGCAAGCAGCTGGAGCCGTGCTGTTATCACTTCATTTGGGAGTCTGAAGTATTGTGCAAGTCATTACAGGATATTTACACAAATTGCTGGACTAAAATCGCTCTCCATCAGCAGTCTAGTATTTGTTTCTTATTATATGTTAAACTTTTTTCTGGCACAGAAAAGTTGTCACCTGTTCTGTCAAGGTCCCGGCATTCAGCACTGGGATCCTTCCAAGTGTGTTGAAACCTAATTGGTGCAGAATAAGCCTTCCCTTCATTTTGAGGGAGGAAAAAAAAGAAAAGGAAGGAAAAAAAGAAAAAGCTGTGGCATCTAGCAGGCATTTAAAGCATTTTTTTCTTGTTCTCTGAACTCTTGTGATTTGCCAGACTTGGGGCTGAGTTTTCCTTCAGTTTTCTGCTCACGTTACATTTGCCGTGAATTAAATCTGGAAAATAATATACAGCAAATACCACAGAGAAACCAGGAAAATAATGAAATAAAGTATACATTCTTCAGCAACTAGTCCAATTCTTTTACTTTTTTGGTTTTTTGGTTTTTTTAAACTCTAGTTCCTGTTCAGTTGGTCCTGTTACAGCCAGAGTGGGTGCTCCTGTCTGCAGCATTTTCAGACAGGGTTAGGAAGCACCTTCCCAAAGACTAATGAATCTGTTCTAGTTATTTGGTTAGATCTGTCCCTGACGATTATTTGGTTATTTATTTTAATCAAAGAAACTGGCTAGTTGTGAGCAAAGGATATGGTCAGCAGGATCCAGCAGATCTGTGAGGCTTTGGCAGGGGACTGCAGCTTGAGCACACACTCTGGCTGAAGCAAAGAGCCACTTGGGACATCTTGCTGGGGGAGGAGAACCTGTTGCTGGACCATGCTCTAGCAGGACCTAAGAGCCTCAGTTTTCCTTTACTCAGGAGTCACAACATAATTTTCCTATTTTCCATCCTTGTTACAAGCTCTGGCTCACCTTTTTCCAGGATGACTTTTTGTTTTTCAGCATGCTGTTTTCTTCCCTAGTCTGAACTTAATCCCAGAAATCCACTTGGCTGGTGATCCCTTTAGACAGTTAAGTTTAGAAATTATGAAATACATCGGGCAGGCTCTGCTGCTTCTCCAGGGATGAGGGAACAGGGACTGGACAACAGCAGAGGAAAACAGAGGGGAGAGAAGAAGCCCACAGCTAAAAGGGAAACTGCAGATTATATATAGCTGCAGGCTGCAGTGGTGTTGGTCAGGGTGCTGTGACTGCTGCTTTAAATATGTTCTCAGCCAGTGCAGTTTCCAGTCCTGTTAACAAACTGAGTCCTTGAGTTGTGGCCAAGAACCAGGGACCAGCAGCAGGTCTTGTTTCCAGCATGCTGCAACTGGGAGGTGTTTTACTGTTACTGGGTTGAGAGTAGCCCAATTGAGTGCTTGGTGATTAATTCAGCAAACTTTGTTAACTTCTGCTAAATTATGATTTTGCTAATTGAGCGCAGAAAAAAAAAAAAAACCCAAATAGGTGCATTTTGGGATGCTTCAGTGAAGATATGTAGTACAGCTTTGCTCGGAGTGGGCAGCAAGGTGGATGGGCTGAGCTGGGAGACTCTGGTGGATGTTTTATTTTTACTTTTAGCCTTTACTAGCCAGTAGTCATGAGGTCTGCAGAGGTGCAGCAGTAATTGTTGGTGTGACATTTTCCCTTCCAGCCCCAAATCCCAGCGCAGCTGAAGCGACTGCAGGCACTTTAAAGATGCACACGAGCACGGAGGAGGAGCTGGAGAAGGACAGGCCAAGGATGTGGTCCCCCGTGCAGGTAGGTCACCACTGCCACCCCAGGCTCTGGGTGCCACATGCACCTTTCTGTCTCATCCTGCACAAGGAGCTGTGGTGTATTTCAGTGGATTGCAGGGTTGTGCTATGAAGGCTGAAACAAGTGGTCAGGCAATGGTTTGCTGTGTTAACCTTTGAGCCCTGCTCTGCTCCATGGTTGGTACAGGTCTTAGGTTGTAGTCCCAGGAGTCCCTGAGAAGGGGTAATTTTGTTTGGCTTTGTCACGCGCTGGGCAGGACAGAGTTCAGGTGTCCTCTGCATTTGTCCTCTTCTCCTGGCTGGTGCTTCTCATCTTTGTGCTAGATCACTCATGTATTTCCCCCCCACCCCTAAGAATCCATATAACTTCATGTTCATCTGCCCCATAGTGTGGATAAGGGGTCAGGAGAGGGGTGCATTTTCTCTGTGCCTTCTGTTAATGGAAGTGTTCTTGGAAATAAGACTCTTTTTCCATCACACAATTCCAGATTTGTTTAAGAAACTTGGTTTCATACGAGAGCAAAGCCATTTCGTTTGTAAGAAATGAAGCTCTATGGTTAAGCACTAGTGAGCAGCCTGGTGGGGAATTCATTCACCCAGTTCATGGCTTTGTGATAAATGACAGTGTCCCCACAGAAATGGGAATTTTAAAACCCCAGAGTGATGTCTACTCAACTTGTGGCATGCCTGGAGACAGTTTGTTCCTAGACTTTTATTAAATAATGAGCAACTGGACTGATGCTGTTTGCTGGAGCTGTTCTGACACACTTCTAGTTCTGCAGGCTAAATCCAGTCTGTTAAACTGGTAGGAATAAAGGAGCAGACCTTGCTGTAGCACGTGCAGTGCTGGGATCCATGAGCACCCTCCTGAGAGCTGTCCTCCTTCAAGCTGCCTCCACTCCTTGCACACTAGGTAGGTCCCTCAATACCTTGTGGCAATAACCTTGCAAACACAGCCAATGTTGTTGCTTTCTGGGTTGTCTTTCCATCGAGATGGAGAATTGGGCAGGAGGAAGAGGGTAAAGGTTTTATAGCTTCATTCTGCCTTTGTAACCAGGGTCAGGGCCTCTTGGGAGGCACAGTAGGGATAGGGAATTAAATTTTCTATCCTTTGGTATTTGCCAGTGAAAGATAGGAATAAAATGTTTGGATGCTTTGTGCAGAAGGTCACTGGGTAAGTGGGAAGAATTCCTTTGTGTTACATCTCCAGAAACTAATGTCATTTGTTACTCAAGGGCTTCCACCCACAGGCAGATGGTGGCATTGTGGCAACCTGTGTCACCTTCCCTGCGTGCTGGCACGCAGAGCCTTTCTAATATCTTCTCAGGAAGCTTTAAGAATCAAACTCTGGATCCCTGCTCTTGGAGTTGGCCCTTTTCTCTCCACTCCTCCTTCCCCCAACCCTCCTCTGGTGTCCTCTCCCTCCCAGTTCATTTGTTTTTAAAATGATTGTGCTATTGTGTGCATCAATGTGCACATAGCCTGTCTTGTTTTTCTCTTGGACTGAAAGTGCAAAGCAAATCTGTTTATGGTTTTGGTGAGCTAATTCTTCCCCACCCTAGATTTTTAAAGAGACTCTTTCTTTACCAAGCTTGCAGAACTTGTAGGATGTATTGGAGTAATGGGTAAAATATGTTGTGTGTTGACCTTCCTAGTTTGTAAGACTTTGTTTACAGCACCCTATTCCTAAGCAGTGCATTTGGGATGTGCATATCTGGGTGCTGAAGCAAGTAGAAGTCTTTGAAATAAGAAAATGGGGATTTAAGACATTCAGGGAGGAAATGTTTTGTGTTTTCAACTTTCAGTGCCTGGGTTGTGGAGCAATATCTAGTGAACTGTGCTTGGTTGTCTCTTCAATTATTTAACTTCCCTTCCTGCAAATCCCAGTTCTTGGGCTTGGCTGTTCCCTGAGCTGCCTGTTGCCTTCAGACAGGCTCCTCCAAAGCCATTGCTGACTTGGACCTTAGAAATGAAGGTAGGAGCAGCAAGGAATGTTCTTGGCCTGTAAATTTGCTGTTGGATTAAGGGCTCGATATGTCTTTGGTGTGTTGGAAATGTTATTTTTACTTCTTGATTTCATCCTTTGTATGAATCAATCTTAGAGGTGTCTGTTTAGGTTAGCAACCTTTTCTACATCCTTCCAGGGATTTGCAGAGCACAGACCTGCTCCATGCATGGTGTTTTCACCAGGGTCTTTTGGCTGCTGAGAGGCAGAGCTTAGCTCTGCTATGGGAGCAGTAGAAAAGCCCCAGGGACATCAGTGTCCAGGGTGCCTGACCAGGGGCTTTGCTCCCAACACTTGTGCAGGAGCTGCAGCCTGCCCACCCTGCTGCTGCTGCATCTCCTCTCCTCTCCTCCAAACCTGCCTGGTTTTTATTTATTTTAACTGCAAAAGTATGAGTTGCTCATGACTGGCTGCTGGGTGGGAGCTCTAGGTGGAGGTGGCCATTAGATGTGCAAATGCACTTCTCCAGCTGGAGCTTTGTAGGGCAGATGCTGGCTTGGCTGCAGCCTCTGGGTACTCCTGTAACATAAATAAGCAGGAGTAGGATTTCAAAGCAAGCAAATTTTTGACATAGCTGATGTCAGGCCTCCTCAGCCTTCCGTTTGGGCTCATGGATCTGGAGGCTACTGCTGCTTGTTTGGTCTTGTTGCTAATGACCTACCGGAGGTTCTGCTGAGCTGGTTCTTGCAGAGGGCTGAGGGGTTCATCCTGATGATTGTACTGAAGACAGCACCCATGGCATGAAACATGCTTGTACACAGAAAACGAGGCCACTGAGTGCTTAAACACTTCGTAAACTTCTTGTCTAGACCCACAGTAGTTGTTTTGACTCACCCCTCTGTGCAGCCCAGGTTTTATTGTGTGAAAGGCAAATTCTGTCCTGCGTGGTCTTTTCCAGACCTGTCACCAGACACTTGGAGTGTTTGTCATCAACTGAGAATTATCTGAGCACTGTAGGTATCCAGGGACGTGGTTTGGTTGTCAGTTGTATTAAAAACTGCATCTGATTATTGGAAAGATTTTGGAGCTTTTCCCCATGATGGAGGTCAGAGGGGTTTGGGGCATGAAATGGTGGAGAGTGGAGACTCCAGAAAAGGCCATTTCTAGTTTTTGTGAATGGAGTGAAAGATTCTGTAGTCAGATTTTCTTTAGGAAGGCAGAGAACTGTGCCCATGGCCCATGAGATCATGGATTAAGTCCATTTGGTTGGTTTTATAGCAACACAAACTGGAGGCACACCAGGTTCAAAGAGAGGCTGTGTGTGAAGGGAAAGGTTTTTTTTGATGTCTGGCTCAGTGCTATGGCTGAAATCCTCTGTTTCATCCAGAGGTATTTATGAATGAAGATGCAAATCCAAGGTGAAACCCAGGAACTGGTAAGTTCTTACTCACTGGAGGCCACCCTTCAAAGCAGCAGGATTAACCGTGGAGGTAAAACACCTCCTTTTCTCCCAGCTTGATTTGGAGCCTTCCGAGCACTTTGGTGGTTCAGCTGTCTGCAGTGCTCAGGAGTTGTCTGTTCCAGCACATGCTGCAAGTTTTATTTTATTTCTAAAACAAGTCTTTGAGCATATTGGGCTGGAAGGGAAACTCGTAATAATTCTCTGTGCTGACAGAATTCAGCATAATCTCTTGGCAGTGCTGCTGGGTCCAAACCGGGAGGGTTTCTGACTAAAGGTGGCCCGTTCAAAGGATTGTCCCTGGTAAACAACTGGATTGGGACTCACTGGGTTCAATTCCTTGCTTTGCTGAAAGCTTCCTGTAACCTTGGGTGAGTTTCTTAAAATTGCTGCGTGCCTCATTTCCCTTTCTGTAGCATGGTGGTGACAACATTTCCCTTCCAGCCAGGAGCTGTGGCAGTGGGAAGGCAATGCGAGCCCTTTCCATAGTGAGTGTCTGAAGAGCCTGGACAGAGTAGGAAGCATGACCATCTCATGGACCTTTCTTCTGTTTTTCTGGGGAAAACAACAGAATGATCCATTTCAATGGTTTTATAGGTGCCCAGAGCTCTTGATTTATGAGATCCTGGGGCTCCCTGCACACTGCAGACAGGCATTAACAAGGTGAGTGCTCCTGGAGCTGAGAGGCCTCCCATGGCATCACTTCCAGTCCTTCCTTTAGCTGGGAATCAGTGGGTGGTTTGGGTCAGACAGGTTTCTGGTGCTCCTTTGGTGTGAAGTTTTCTTTCAGTGTATGCTTCTGTGTTTGCTTCTGTGCTGGTTTTGGTTTGCTTCAAACCTGGGTGGCTGCTGGGGAGAGGTTGTGGCTCTGTGAATAGAGATGCTGGTACATGGATGTACCCCAGCAGATTGTTTCACCTCTCCCTGCTTTGGTTTCCAGACTGAGTGAAAGTATAGATACCTGTATTTTCCTCTGGTTCTTATAGTGGGATACAATAGCTCATGCAGGCTGTTAAGAACAGCAAAGCAGCTTAGTAGCAGAGTGTAAACTGGGGCCAGATCTTTCATCTTTGGTGTGAGTATTTGTCATAAGAAGTTTTAATCATCTGTGCAAGAGGCGTGGCCCAGCAGTTGGGAAAATCCATCCCTGTTGGAGCTGTGCTTTCATCTACCCTTCCCAAAAAACAAAACCCCAAACTCCCTTCACTTCAAGGTATCTTGAGTTATTTGACAGGGTGCTGGGGGGATGCTGCAAGGCTGGGCAGCTGGCAGCATGTGCTCTCCAGAACAGGAGAACAGGCTGGGGCTGCTTGTAGACCAGGGGTTGTAAACCACAGATTTCAGGTAGGTCTGCCAGCTGTTCCCTCTGACTCTGCCTGTAGCTGGGAGCCCTCTCCAAACTGTGTCCTGAAGAGCAAGCTGGACTAAAAGGAAAGAAATGGAATTGTCATTATAGGGGATGTGGTATCTTCAAGTACTTCTGCTGTCTCACCTTCTGGTTTTCCCCTTGCATGGTTTGTGTGATCCTCCTCATGCTGGGACATTTAGTGCACATTTAAGGCCACAGATTTTTCCCTAGTTGTGGATTTTTTAATTGTTCAGGGTGCTTTGTGCATTGTGGAGGGTAAGCACCAGACTGGTGTGCATGGGTATGGCAGATCACGTGGATGTGTGATTTCTGAGAACCTTCAGAGCTGTCTGGTGGAGGATGCTAAAAAGAGAAGCTCTGGGGAGTGGCTCAGTAAGCATCCCTTTGGGGTGATCTAGAATGCCATGGAAATAACTGCTGGCAGAGGAAGGGTGAGATGAGAAGATGCCAGGCAACAAGGAGGAGGCTAATACCTGGTGAAGGTTTCAGAACACCTGTATGCCCTGGGGGATGGTGAGTGGTGTGTTGCTCACTGTAGCTTGAATATCCTCTTACAAGCAAGGCTTGGTGGGGAGCTGCAGTCTCATGGGTCCTTGCCCAGGATGGCAACTTGTGTAACCTAAAAGGTGAGAGTATCTTCTTTCCTAGCAGCTTTTCACCACTAACCAGTATTAGCCAGGTGGTTATGAGACTTGTGCCTGATTTCAGAAGGAAGGAGAGGATGAAAGGTACTGATAGGGGCAGCTGGCCTTGAATTTTGTGTGCTGCCTCCAGTGACTGCTGATCTAAAAGCATCAAGAGGGTGAAGAAGAACCTCAAACCAGTAGCAGTAAAGCTCCTCAGTGGTATGGGCAGTGTTGCAAACTACTTTTCCAGCTGTTGCTGGAAGGTAGGTACAGTTTTACAGCATTAATCCAGGGAGAGGTCACTTAACAAACCCTCTTGCTCAGCTGCTCTGCCTGATCCTGGCCGCTTGGGTAAGCAGCTTGAGGCAGGGATTTGTGTGATTGATCTTAAGAGCATTACCCTTGTGGGGCTCCAGGGTGAAGCTACCTGCTCTGCTCCTGACTTGACTGAGGTCTGTGAACACCTCTCCCCCTTTCTCCCCTGACTCTGCAGACGTCTATTTGCTTAATCTTTTGTTGCCAGGTGATTACAGGCTTGTGTATGGAGGGAGTTGTGCTGTCCTGAGCTTTACCCACTGTGACACGCTGTCATTTTGGTGCAATATCATGAGAGGCAGCCAAGCCTGCTCTCTCCCAGCCCAAGGAGGAAAGCAGGTGCCTGGAGGACCATGTTCTGTTAACATGGCTACGATTTGGAATGCTGCCCTGGAAAGGAAAGGCTCCAGCGTGCTGTTACCAAACCCCTGAGCCAGCCACTCATCCCCATTCCTGTATTTGCAGACTGCCTGCTGACACAGCAGAAATGTTATTTTTACATTATCGTCCCCTGTGCTCACTCCTCCTGCAATTTAATTCATCCTGTTGTTTTCTGAGTTATGTTAAGCAGAGTTAATGATATATACTCTGTCATTCACCTTAGTGATGATAAATGCTTTAGACTGGTGTAATGAGACCACCCTTCATTTCCCCCTGAAAAAGGAGGAGGCAGTCTTGGTTTCTGTTTCTCTGAGGTTCCTGCACAGGCTGTGATGTTTTTGGTGGTGTAAATCAGGAATATTTCTGTTACCCATGGCAGACTTTGCATGGGTACGTTCAGTTGGAGGACTGGGAAATTTTAGATTCCTGAAAGACAGCTCTTCTCTGAAGGCTTCAAATCAAATCAGCTCTAATGAAATGAAAGCCTTCAAATAGGCAAACTGATTTTTTTTTTTTTTTATTGACTCATTTCATTTCGTCCATTCCATGGTTATTCCCTTATTCCCATGAAGGATGTTATTCCATCCTTCCAGTCCTGCACCCAGTCTCATCTAACTCATACAATTGTTTGCAGAGGGTGAGATGATTTCAAGAAGGCAAAATGCAGCAGTCTGCTCTCCTTTAAGCAGCCTGAAATTTAAGCAGAAATCCTTTCCCTTTTTTATCCTGTCCTTTCCCTTTCTGTTGCAACTCCACATATCTGATTTGGGCAAATAAAGCAGCTATTAGTAAACTCTCTTTGCTGTTGTCAAAGGAAGGGGCAAAAAGTCCTGGAACCTTCTACACTTATGATTTAGGTTGGGTTTTTTGCTTGTTTTGTTTGGGGTTTTTTTTTTTTTTGGTTTTGTTTTTTTGGGCAATGTGGAGTTTTGAATGAAATATTGAAATATTATTCAGTGGTCTTTACATGACACAAGTAGCCAGGAAGCTGTTCTGTACCCATGCACCAGCAGGTTACAGGAAACAAGAGCTTGGTACTGATAAGGCAGCTTCACCTGTCTGGTGAAGACTTGATGGAAGCTCTTTGCTGGGGGTGGGATTGGCCCAGGTGTCCCCCAGCAGTTCCTCCCAGCTGGAGCTGTTCTGTGTTTCTATGGCACCCACATCAGTCCCAAAATAGGACACAGGGGAGCCAAGCCAGCAATGCAGCTCAGCAGCAGCCTTAATTCTGCAAAGGGGGCTGCACAGAGCTCTTTGGAAAAAGCAAGTGGTGCCATTCCTTCAAGGGGAGCCAGCACCTTCTTGATGGATGAAGGATGGGACTGAGGTTTCTCCCACATGGGCTGAGAAAATGGGAGCAAGACCTAAACCTTTTGCAGGGGGGGTTGGCACATCACTTCCTCACCCAGAGCTGCCACGCTGCTTGGTGGCACTGAGCTGGGGCAGCAAGGAGGCAGCAAGGCTCTTTGCACTTGTGTAAACACACAAAATATTTAGAAAGCTCATCTAAGAAAGCTGTTGGGGGTGTACTGAACTTCATCCCTGTCTGTGCACACAGAAAGCAGGGATTTTGTCAAGTTTTAATTTCTACAGGTGTATTTTTGAAGCCTCTGGCCAGGGCCTGAGGATGGGTTTGGTATGGCTTGGCAGGAATTGGGCAGCATTTGCACAGTGACAGTTATTGCCTTGTTCTTATTTCCCACATTTGGTTTACACAGTGGTGCTGCAACGTGACTTAAAGCTGTAAGCATTTGTCAGTGTTAACAGTTGGAAATGTAGTGGTAGCTGTGAGTCTGTCTGCAGAAATAAGTGCTCAGTGTTGGAGCTAAATTGAATAATATGATAGTGTTCGTGTCTTAATCTTTCAAATATCATGGTTAAGTTTGCTGCACTGATGTTTGAAAGGTTTAAAAATAATAAACTATTGTATGGAGTTGCTGGCAGTTCATGGGCAGCCTTGCTAGCTCATGGCAAGGCAGCAATTCTCCCAGTGAGGCTGAAGTTTTTAAAGGGATCTTTTCATATCCTTGTGATCCAAAAATGAGTGAGTACATCAATATTTTGAATATAGGCTTGTAGGAGATCTCGGTCCTGAACTCTTTACTTGGGCCATCATAAACACCTCCTCATCAGTGTGCTGAAAGCTGGCTCCAGGGTGGGTGGGCTGGGCTGGTGAGCTCATCTTCCAGCCAGCAAGAAGAGACCTAAAGTCCTGAGCCCCTGTACCCTCTCAGAAGGTAACAACCCAACTCCCAACCTTTCACTTTCAATAGGGAAAAAAAAAAAAAAAAAAAAGTATGTCTTGGTGGTTTGGGTTTTTTTAAACGTTGTTCGAAAAATGGAGGTCCCTGGGGTCAAAAGGAAAACTCAGAAAGCAGGGATTTGGTTTGGCTGATTTTTTTCAGGAGATGTCTGTAGTTCTTCTGTGTCTTTGAGTTTCAAATGAGGAGTTGCAGAAGGCTGCTAAGGAAAAGGCTGGTTGGACCATCAGGCATGATTTAAAAAACAAACAAACTGAAAACCAGGAGAGGGAAAGGAGAACATAATTTGTTTATCACAACTGTACTTGAAGCTAATTTTAAATGCCTGTCTTCTGAGAGTAAGGAAATTCCTTCAGCTCTCAGCAGTAAATAACTGGGATGTTTTCAGCTCATAGCTGACCTACAGAGGATGGTGAGTTTTCAACTAAAAAAATACTTGACTCTCCATTAAGGACAACCCATTCCAAGTGTCACTGAACAGCTGGAGAAGAGTCCTGACAAGCATGGTTCATATCACAAATAACCCTTGAACTTTGTTCTGTATCTCTGCATACTGTCCAGGGTGGCTTGACAAATATGTGAACAAATAGAGTTTTCAAACCAGAGAGCAGATGACAAGGATTGCATTTGGCTGGCAGGTGCACATTTTGCACGCTTGGATCTTGCCCATGGAGATCTCGAATGAAATCCCAAATCCATTTTTTCTCTCACCATCAGTACTAAGAGAAATGGTGACTATTTCAGAGAACGGGAGGAGGCTGTCCCCTGGGAGCTCTCAGGGGTCAGTGGATGAAGGTTTGGTGGTAGGGACGATGTTCTTGCCAAAAAGTGGTGGAGCATCTAATGTTAGCTGTGGGAGGAGGACTCCTGAAGCTTGGCTTCTCCTGCAGTGTATCTCAGCAAAGGGTTTGGCCATGAGGATGTTGAGCTTTCTTAACAAGAGCCCTACTCTGTGCTGGCAGGACCTGTTGGGAAGCAGGGACCTCGGGAAGTCTGTCACTTATGTAGGTACTAAAAAGAAGCTGGACTTTTTTGGGAAATGGTGTTCCAGCTGAAACTTGCCAGTCTGACCCTATGCTTCTGAAGCTCTTGTGGTTCAGCACTTCAGGCCAAGGAATTGTCTATTTAAGGCAATGGAAGAAAGCCCTGTGCCATTCTTGCAGAGTAGGTATGTAAACTGTAAGCATCAGGACCAAATGGTGGTTCTAGAATTAGGTGGTGTCCCTAATTTCCCTCTTCATTTTTAAGTGGATGCAGCATTCTTCACTTACAGCCTCAACTGTTGTGTTGCATTGTTGTATGGGGTTGAACATCTGCCCCTTCTAGCCACAAAAGTGGCTGTGCTCCAGTGGTGGGTGGTTTCTTTCTATTCAGGGATCCTCTGAGGCCTGGAAAAGCTTGAATATTAGGCATGACATGTTGTCAACTGCAGATCCCCTTGGCTCCCCTCCTTCCAACATCTGCAAGGCTGGAGTTGGCCATCTTGGTTTGTCCATGCATAGCATGGAAAGACCCTGACCCTACCAGCTGCTGAGCAGGGAGAGGGGCCAAACCTGTCCATCCAACACCAGAAACATCAGTGGTCCCAGCCTCTGGAAGAGGAGAGGGAAGATCTGCCATCAGTTCCCTAGGGAGAGCTGTGTTGCTGGGACCACAGTGCTTGATCCTTGCCCACCCATAGCCCCCCTGCCAGTGGATGCTCATCCTCTGGG